>NC_090410.1:4024266-4324266 GCF_036365525.1 Heterodontus francisci | reverse complement strand
TGAGCAAAACTCTTGCAGATTTCCCATTTCCCTCATTCTGTGAATTACACCAATAATTATTTATATTAATCCTTTGATTTGATTTGCAAAAAGCAAATGATGAAGGGGATATGATAATTCCTCCAATAATTTTCTCCTGTTAAGTGATGATTCCTCCCTGGATATGGTTCCATAGGCACCTGCTGCACTCTGGGATCTTTACAGAGTGACAGCAGGCTACTCAACCAAGTGGTGCCTCACAGATTAGCCCTGATCTTGTCCTAACCCACTACACATGGGCCGGACAGTTTTCAAGGAGCTGCAGCCAATCATAGTGCTGAGATCAACAAATTAGATACAGACTGGGCATCAAACTTTCCGGAATTATTGCAAGCAAATGTTTGTATGCATGTGGGTGTGCACATGCACGCAATGCCTGACAGCAGGAGGAGGCTTGTTGTGAAGAAGCCCATGGTTAGAATTATAGAATGGTTACAACACAGAAGGAGGCCGTTTGGCCTGTCTAGTCCGTCCTGGCTCTCTTGCAGGAGCAATTCAGTTAAGTCCTACTCCCCCACCCTTTCCTCGTGGCCCTTCAGATATTTGATCTTCAGGTACTTTTTCCAATTCCCTTTGAAAGCCATGATTGACTGCCTCCACCACACTCTCAGGCAGTACATTCCAGATCATAACCACTCGTTGGTTAAAAAAATGTTTCCTCATGTTGCTTTTGGTTCTTTTGCCAATCACCTTAAATCGGTGACCTCTAGTTCTTGACCCTTCCACCAATGGGAAGTTTCTCCCTCTCTACTCTGTCTTAGACCCTTCATGATTTTGAACACCTTCTATCAAATCTCCTCTTAATCTTCTCTTCTCCAAGGAGAACAGCCCAGCTTCTCCAATCTATCCACGTAACTGAAGTCCCTCATCCCGGGAACCATTCTCGTAAATCTTTTCTCCACCCTCTCTAATGCCGTCACATCCTTCTTAAATTGCGGTGAGTTGAACAGCCTTCTCCCTCACCTGGAACATGGAGAAGATTCCGGAGTGTGGGAGGTGTCTGTGGGATTGTACTCCTGGTAGGAGTCCATCAGCTTAACAAGAGAAGGGAGAAAGTAACTACTGTGAAGAAAGCCAATGGGATCCAGGGTAATGAGTTTTGCTAATGAACTGTAGGTGTGAGTTCAAGCAAGAGGCTTGTTGGATACTGGGTTTGAGCAGTGTCCCTGGAGGTTTAACAAATTTCTTAGAGTCCTTTGAAGAAGTAACCTCTGCTGTGGATAAAGGGGAACCAGTGGATGTATTGTATTTAGATTTCAGAAGGCATTTGATAAGGTGCCACATCAAAGGTTATTGCAGAAAATAAAAACTCATGGTGTAGGGGGTAACATATTGGCATGGATAGAAGATTGGTTAACTAACAGAAAACAGAGGGTAGGCATAAATGGGTCATTTTCTGGTTGGTAAGATGTACTGAGTGGTGTGCCACAGGAATCAGTGCTGGAGCCTCAACATTTTACAATTTATATAAATGACTTGGACGAAAGGACCAAAGGTATGGTTTCTAAATTTGCTGATGACACAAAGATAGGTAGGAAAGTAAGTTGTGAATAGGACATAAGGAGGCTACAAAGGGATGTAGCTAGGATAAGTGAGTGGGCAAAGACCTAGCAAATGGAGTATATTGTGGGAAAATGTGAAATTTCCCATTCTGGCAGGAAGAATAAAAAAGAAGCATATTATCTAAATGGTGGGAGATTGCAGAGCTCTGAGATGCAGAGGGATCTGGGTGTCCTAGTGCATGAATCGCAAAAGGTTAGTATGCAGGTACAGCACGTAATTAGGAAAGCTAATATAATGTTATCATTTATTGCGAGGGGAATTGAATATAAAAATATGGAGGTTATGCTTCAGCTGTACAGGGCATTGGTGAGACCACATCTGGAGTACTGTGTACAGTACTGGTCTCCTTATTTAAGGAAGGATGTAAATGCATTGGAGATGGTTCAGAGAAGGTTTACTAGACTAATACCTGGAATGGGCGGGCTGTCTTATGAGGAAAGATTGGACAGGCTAGGCTTGTATCTGCTGGAGTTTCGAAGAGTAAGAGGTGACTTGATTGAAACATATAAGATCCTGAGGGGTCTTGACAGGGTGGATGTGGAAAGGATGTTTCCCTTGTGGGAGAATCTAGAACTAGGGGTCACTGTTTAAAAATAAGGGGTCACCCATTTAAGACAGAGATGAGGAGAAATGTTTTTTCTCAGAGGGTCGTGAGTCTTTGGAATTCTCTTCCTCAAAAGGCGGTGGAAGCAGAATCCTTGAATATTTTTAAGGTAGAGGTAGATAGATTCTTGAGAAGCAAGGGGGTGAAAGGTTATCAGGGGTAGGCGGGAATGTGGAGTTGAGATTACAATCAGATGAGCCATGATCTTGTTGAATGGCAAAACAGGCTCGAGGGGCCGAATGGCCTTCTCCTGCTCCTAATTCATATGTTCGTATGTATGTGTGGTGACACTCAGTGTTGGAAGCCTCCCAATTATTGGCCCTTGAGTTAACGAAACAATAGTTATAATTGTCGATGGGCAAACTGAACAGGTGATGCACCTGCTGTCTCCACACAAGGGAAAATGCCAGGTTATGGATGTGTCGGGTTATGGATGTACCGGGTTATGGATGTACCGGGTTATGGATGTACCGGGTTATGGATGTGTCGGGTTATGGATGTGTCGGGTTATGGATGTGTCCGGTTATGGATGTGTCGGGTTATGGATGTACCGGGTTATGGATGTACCGGGTTATGGATGTGTCGGGTTATGGATGTGTCCGGTTATGGATGTGTCCGGTTATGGATGTGTCAGGTTAAGGATGTGTCGGGTTATGGATGTACCAGGTTATGGATGTGTCGGGTTATGGATGTGTCGGGTTATGGATGTGTCGGGTTATGGATGTGTCGGGTTATGGATGTGTCGGGTTATGGATGTGTCGGGTTATGGATGTGTCGGGTTATGGATGTGTCGGGTTATGGATGTGTCGGGTTATGGATGTGTCCGGTTATGGATGTGTCCGGTTATGGATGTGTTGGGTTATGGATGTGTCGGGTTATGGATGTGTCGGGTTATGGATGTGTCGGGTTATGGATGTGTTGGGTTATGGATGTGTCGGGTTATGGATGTGTCCGGTTATGGATGTGTCCGGTTATGCATGTGTCCGGTTATGGATGTGTTGGGTTATGGATGTGTCGGGTTATGGATGTGTCGGGTTATGGATGTGTCCGGTTATGGATGTGTCGGGTTAAGGATGTGTCGGGTTATGGATGTGTCGGGTTATGGATGTGTCCGGTTATGGATGTGTCGGGTTATGGATGTGTCGGGTTATGGATGTGTTGGGTTATGGATGTGTCGGGTTATGGATGTGTTGGGTTATGGATGTGTCGGGTTATGGATGTGTCGGGTTATGGATGTGTCGGGTTATGGATGTGTCCGGTTATGGATGTGTCCGGTTATGGATGTGTCGGGTTAAGGATGTGTCAGGTTATGGATGTGTCGGGTTATGGATGTGTCCGGTTATGGATGTGTCCGGTTATGGATGTGTTGGGTTATGGATGTGTCGGGTTATGGATGTGTCGGGTTATGGATGTGTCAGGTTATGGATGTACCGGGTTATGGATGTGTCGGGTTATGGATGTGTCCGGTTATGGATGTGTCCGGTTATGGATGTGTCCGGTTATGGATGTGTCGGGTTATGGATGTGTCGGGTTATGGATGTGTCGGGTTATGGATGTGTCGGGTTATGGATGTGTCGGGTTATGGATGTACCAGGTTATGGATGTGTCGGGTTATGGATGTGTCGGGTTATGGATGTGTCGGGTTATGGATGTACCAGGTTATGGATGTGTCGGGTTATGGATGTGTCGGGTTATGGATGTACCAGGTTATGGATGTGTCGGGTTATGGATGTGTCGGGTTATGGATGTGTCGGGTTATGGATGTGTCGGGTTATGGATGTGTCGGGTTATGGATGTGTCGGGTTATGGATGTACCAGGTTATGGATGTACCAGGTTATGGATGTGTCGGGTTATGGATGTGTTGGGTTATGGATGTGTCGGGTTATGGATGTGTTGGGTTATGGATGTGTCGGGTTATGGATGTGTCGGGTTATGGATGTGTCGGGTTATGGATGTGTCCGGTTATGGATGTGTCCGGTTATGGATGTGTCGGGTTAAGGATGTGTCAGGTTATGGATGTGTCGGGTTATGGATGTGTCCGGTTATGGATGTGTCCGGTTATGGATGTGTTGGGTTATGGATGTGTCGGGTTATGGATGTGTCGGGTTATGGATGTGTCAGGTTATGGATGTACCGGGTTATGGATGTGTCGGGTTATGGATGTGTCCGGTTATGGATGTGTCCGGTTATGGATGTGTCCGGTTATGGATGTGTCGGGTTATGGATGTGTCGGGTTATGGATGTGTCGGGTTATGGATGTGTCGGGTTATGGATGTGTCGGGTTATGGATGTACCAGGTTATGGATGTGTCGGGTTATGGATGTGTCGGGTTATGGATGTACCAGGTTATGGATGTGTCGGGTTATGGATGTGTCGGGTTATGGATGTACCAGGTTATGGATGTGTCGGGTTATGGATGTGTCGGGTTATGGATGTGTCGGGTTATGGATGTGTCGGGTTATGGATGTGTCGGGTTATGGATGTGTCGGGTTATGGATGTACCAGGTTATGGATGTGTCCGGTTATGGATGTGTCGGGTTATGGATGTACCAGGTTATGGATGTACCAGGTTATGGATGTGTCGGGTTATGGATGTGTCGGGTTATGGATGTACCAGGTTATGGATGTGTCGGGTTATGGATGTGTCGGGTTATGGATGTGTCGGGTTATGGATGTGTCCGGTTATGGATGTGTCGGGTTATGGATGTGTCCGGTTATGGATGTACCAGGTTATGGATGTGTCGGGTTATGGATGTACCAGGTTATGGATGTACCAGGTTATGGATGTGTCGGGTTATGGATGTGTCGGGTTATGGATGTGTCGGGTTATGGATGTACCGGGTTATGGATGTACCAGGTTATGGATGTGTCGGGTTATGGATGTGTCGGGTTAAGGATGTGTCGGGTTATGGATGTGTCGGGTTATGGATGTGTCGGGTTATGGATGTGTCGGGTTATGGATGTACCAGGTTATGGATGTGTCGGGTTATGGATGTGTCGGGTTAAGGATGTGTCGGGTTATGGATGTGTCAGGTTATGGATGTACCAGGTTATGGATGTGTCGGGTTATGGATGTGTCGGGTTAAGGATGTGTCGGGTTATGGATGTGTCAGGTTATGGATGTACCAGGTTATGGATGTGTCGGGTTATGGATGTGTCGGGTTATGGATGTACCAGGTTATGGATGTGTCGGGTTATGGATGTGTCGGGTTATGGATGTACCAGGTTATGGATGTGTCGGGTTATGGATGTGTCGGGTTATGGATGTACCAGGTTATGGATGTACCAGGTTATGGATGTACCAGGTTATGGATGTGTCGGGTTATGGATGTGTCAGGTTATGGATGTGTCAGGTTATGGATGTACCAGGTTATGGATGTGTCGGGTTATGGATGTGTCGGGTTATGGATGTACCAGGTTATGGATGTACCAGGTTATGGATGTACCAGGTTATGGATGTGTCGGGTTATGGATGTGTCAGGTTATGGATGTGTCAGGTTATGGATGTACCAGGTTATGGATGTGTCGGGTTAAGGATGTGTCGGGTTATGGATGTGTCGGGTTATGGATGTGTCGGGTTATGGATGTGTCGGGTTATGGATGTGTCGGGTTAAGGATGTGTCGGGTTATGGATGTGTCGGGTTATGGATGTGTCGGGTTATGGATGTGTCGGGTTATGGATGTACCGGGTTATGGATGTGTCGGGTTATGGATGTACCGGGTTATGGATGTACCAGGTTATGGATGTGTCGGGTTATGGATGTGTCGGGTTAAGGATGTGTCGGGTTATGGATGTGTCGGGTTATGGATGTGTCGGGTTATGGATGTGTCGGGTTAAGGATGTGTCGGGTTATGGATGTACCAGGTTATGGATGTGTCGGGTTATGGATGTGTCGGGTTAAGGATGTGTCGGGTTATGGATGTGTCGGGTTAAGGATGTACCAGGTTATGGATGTGTCGGGTTATGGATGTGTCGGGTTAAGGATGTACCGGGTTATGGATGTACCAGGTTATGGATGTGTCGGGTTATGGATGTACCGGGTTATGGATGTACCAGGTTATGGATGTGTCGGGTTATGGATGTACCGGGTTATGGATGTACCAGGTTATGGATGTGTCGGGTTATGGATGTGTCGGGTTAAGGATGTGTCGGGTTATGGATGTGTCGGGTTATGGATGTACCAGGTTATGGATGTGTCGGGTTATGGATGTGTCGGGTTATGGATGTGTCGGGTTAAGGATGTGTCGGGTTAAGGATGTGTCGGGTTATGGATGTGTCGGGTTATGGATGTGTCGGGTTATGGATGTACCAGGTTATGGATGTGTCCGGTTATGGATGTGTCGGGTTATGGATGTACCAGGTTATGGATGTGTCGGGTTATGGATGTGTCGGGTTAAGGATGTGTCGGGTTATGGATGTGTCGGGTTATGGATGTGTCAGGTTATGGATGTGTCGGGTTAAGGATGTGTCCGGTTATGGATGTGTCGGGTTATGGATGTGTCAGGTTATGGATGTGTCGGGTTAAGGATGTGTCGGGTTATGGATGTGTCGGGTTAAGGATGTGTCAGGTTAAGGATGTGTCCGGTTATGGATGTGTCGGGTTATGGATGTGTCGGGTTATGGATGTGTCAGGTTATGGATGTGTCGGGTTAAGGATGTGTCGGGTTATGGATGTGTCAGGTTATGGATGTGTCAGGTTATGGATGTGTCAGGTTATGGATGTGTCGGGTTAAGGATGTGTCGGGTTATGGATGTGTCGGGTTATGGATGTGTCGGGTTATGGATGTACCAGGTTATGGATGTACCAGGTTATGGATGTGTCGGGTTATGGATGTGTTGGGTTAAGGATGTGTCGGGTTAAGGATGTGTCGGGTTATGGATGTGTCGGGTTATGGATGTGTCGGGTTATGGATGTGTCCGGTTATGGATGTGTCGGGTTATGGATGTGTCGGGTTATGGATGTGTCGGGTTAAGGATGTGTCGGGTTATGGATGTGTCGGGTTATGGATGTGTCGGGTTATGGATGTGTCCGGTTATGGATGTGTCGGGTTATGGATGTACCAGGTTATGGATGTGTCCGGTTATGGATGTGTCGGGTTATGGATGTACCAGGTTATGGATGTACCAGGTTATGGATGTGTCAGGTTATGGATGTACCAGGTTATGGATGTGTCAGGTTATGGATGTGTCGGGTTATGGATGTGTCGGGTTATGGATGTGTCGGGTTAAGGATGTGTCGGGTTAAGGATGTGTCGGGTTAAGGATGTGTCGGGTTAAGGATGTGTCGGGTTATGGATGTGTCAGGTTATGGATGTGTCGGGTTAAGGATGTGTCAGGTTATGGATGTGTCGGGTTATGGATGTGTCGGGTTATGGATGTGTCGGGTTATGGATGTGTCGGGTTATGGATGTGTCAGGTTATGGATGTGTCGGGTTATGGATGTGTCGGGTTATGGATGTGTCAGGTTATGGATGTACCAGGTTATGGATGTACCAGGTTATGGATGTGTTGGGTTATGGATGTGTCGGGTTATGGATGTGTCGGGTTAAGGATGTGTCAGGTTATGGATGTGTCGGGTTATGGATGTGTCGGGTTATGGATGTGTCGGGTTAAGGATGTGTCAGGTTATGGATGTGTCGGGTTATGGATGTGTCGGGTTATGGATGTGTCGGGTTATGGATGTGTCAGGTTATGGATGTGTCGGGTTATGGATGTGTCGGGTTATGGATGTGTCGGGTTATGGATGTGTCAGGTTATGGATGTGTCGGGTTATGGATTTGCCAGGTTATGGATTTGCCAGGTTATGGCCCATTCCCTGCCGAGAGCAAAATTCACAACATCAGCTCATGTTTAAGAAAGTCAATCGCGCTTTCAAGACCTGAGGATGTCCCAAAGCGCTTTACAGCCAATGGAGTATTTTTGAAGTGTAGTCACTGGTGTAATGTGGGAAAGGCAGCAGCCAATTTGTGCACAGCAAGATCTCACAAAAACCCATGTGATGACAAGATAATCTGGAGCAGTGATATTGGTTGCAGGATAACTATTGGCCAGGTCGCTGCGGAGAACTCCCCTGCTCTTCCTCAAAGTAATGCCATGGTATCTTTTACATCCACATGAGTGTTCAAACTGGGCCTCAGTTTCACATTTCATCTGAAAGACAGCACCCCTCCTCATAGGCAGTCCCTTGGGATCAATGATCACTTGGTTCCACTCTGGTTCCATGGGTTCTGAGATGGCTGATAAGTCCAATGTGTGATCTAAACAGCACCTACAATAGTGCAGCAGTCCCTCAGCACTGCCCCACTGACAGTGCAGCACTCCCTCACTACTGACCTTCCGACAGTGTGGCACACTCTCAGAACTGACCCTCCAACACAGCAGTGCTCCCTCAGTACTGACCCATCGGCAGTGTGGTGCTCCCTCAGTACTGACCCTCCGACAGTGCAGCACACCCTCAGTACTGACCCTCCGACAGTGCAGCACTCCCTCAGTACTGACCCTCCGACAGTGCAGCACTCCCTCAGTACTGACCCTCCGACAGTGCAGCACTCCCTCAGTACTGACCCTCCGACAGAGCAGCACTCCCTCAGCACTGACCCTCCGACAGTGCAGCACTCCCTCAGTACTGACCCTCCGACAGTGCAGCACTCCCTCAGTACTGACCCTCTGACAGTGCAGCACTCCCTCAGTACTGACCCTCTGACAGAGCAGCACTCCCTCAGCACTGACCCTCCGACAGTGCAGCACTCCCTCAGTACTGACCCTCCAACAGAGCAGCACTCCCTCAGCACTGACCCTCTGACAGTGCAGCACTCCCTCAGTATTTCACTGGGAGTACCAGCTGGATTTTGTACTCCAGTCTCTGGAGTGGGTCTTGAACCCACAACCTTCTGCACTGGAGCTAAATGTTATCACTCTTGTCTCTGAGTCAATGATTCGTCGGTAAAAAAACCTATCATTCAATTCAAATTGTTGCAAAAGTCCTGCCGATCTAACAATAACACATGGTCACCCCGGCAACATTAAATGGTTTATTTTTAATTCTATTTTGAGTGAAGAGAATAAAACCAATCCGAAGGAAGGGACTTTTGTCCTTTCATCCACAGAGTGACTGTGAAATTGGTCGTGTGTATTGTGTCTTATCAGATCAGGCAATTCTTTGTGAGTTATTTTAAGCCGATTAACAAAAAAATATGAAGGTTGTAATGTTCTGCCCCTTTCTCTTCATTGTAAATCAATTGAATTTTGTACCTACGGCTTTAATTCAGGGTTTCATCTCGGTTTGTGCTGAATTATATGCATCAATGCTGTTATTCAGCTTTGATTGCTCAGACTTGACTGAAATATATCAATTATACAGAAAGACTTGCATTTTTATAGCATCTTTCACCTCCTGGAGGTTTCCCAAAATGCTATACTGCCAGTGTAGTCACTGTTGTAATATAGGAAATACAGCAGTCAATTTGCACACAGCAAGCTCCCACAAACAGCAACGTGACAATGACCAGATCATCTGTTTTTAGTGATGTTGATCGAGTGATAAATATTGGCCCGGACACCAGGGAGAAATCTCCCACTGTTGTTTGAAGTGGTGCGGCGGAATATTTTACATCCACCTGAGAGGGCAGCGGTGCCTCAGTTTAATGTCTCATCCGAAAGATGGCACCAGCAACAGTGCAGCACTCCCTCAGTACTGCACTGGGAGTGTCAGCCTGGAATCTGTGTTCAGGTCGTTGGAGTGGAACACAGAGTTGGTTCTTTCCCCCCCCCGATTTTACTTGTGTCCTTCCATGTTGCAAATCGCTCAACTACTCCCTCATGACCCTTCCACACAACCCTGTCCAGTGGACTGACCAATATTTAACCCTTGATCACATAACTGCCCTCCGAAGTGCCCTAGTTACATACTCAGTTGGATCAATTGCTCTGGTGGTTCTGGAAAAAGGCCCATAACCACCAACATGCTAAGCCATCTTTAAGAGTTAACTGCATTTCTGGTGGGTCTGGAATCATATAAAGGTCAGACTGGGTAAGGATGGCAGATTTCCCTTTCCCAAAGGATATTAATGAACCAGATATGCTTTTACAACAATGCAGTAGCTAAATGATCACTTTTCTAATGCCAGATTTATTTGATTAAATTTTAATTCCCAGCTGCCATGATGGGACATGAACTCCTTTGCTCCACGTTAGGGCAGGCTCCTCGATTACAAGCCCAGTAACACAAACATTATGGAAATCAATAGGTCGACTGAGTTGAGTATTAAACCCAACTGTCAATGCTGTTGCACTGTTTGACAAAAGCAGGTGCAATTCAATAATGAAGCAGAGACATTAAGCAAAAACATTTGCATTTTGAAATTTACTGCCGTGTCAGTATCAGAATGGATTACCTCCATTAAGGGGAACATTAGATTAATGACAACAGATTTGAAACTCTGTGGTGTCTGATGTACATTTTTGAATGTAAGTTTGAAACCCTGGCTCCAGTCAGCATATATTTTACACTCAGGATCTCAATCAAATTGAGACTTGAGAACCTAATCCAGGGTCAGTACTGAGGGAGTGCGGCACTGTCGGAGGGTCAGTACTGAGGGAGTGCTGCACTGTCGGAGGGTCAGTACTGAGGGAGTGCTACACTGTCGGACGGGCAGTACTGAGGGAGTGCTGCACTGTCGGAGGGTCAGTACTGAGGGAGTGCTACACTGTCAGAGGGGCAGTACTGAGGGAGCGCAGCACTGTCGGAGGGACAGTACTGAGGGAGTGCTACACTGTCGGAGGGGCAGTACTGAGGGAGTGCCACACTGCCGGAGGATCAGTACTGAGGGAATGCGGCACTGTCGGAGGGTCAGTACTGAGGGAGTGCAGCACTGTCGGAGGGTCAGTACTGAGGGAGTGCTACACTGTCGGAGGGGCAGTACTGAGGGAGTGCTGCACTGTCGGAGGGTCAGTACTGAGGGAGTGCTACACTGTCAGAGGGGCAGTACTGAGGGAGCGTAGCACTGTCGGAGGGTCAGTACTGAGGGAGCGCAGCACTGTCGGAGGGTCAGTACTGAGGGAGTGCTACACTGTCGGAGGGGCAGTACTGAGGGAGTGCTGCACTGTCAGAGGGTCAGTACTGAGGGAGAGCTGCACTCAGAGGGTCAGTACTGAGGGAGTGCTGCATTGTCACACGGTCAGCACTGAGGGAGTCCTGCACTGTCGGAGGGTCAGTACTGAAGGAGCGCAGCACTGTCGGAGGGTCAGTACTGAGGGAGTGCTGCACTGTCAGAGGGTCAGTACTGAGGGTGTGCTGCATTGTCACACGGTCAGCACTGAGGGAGTGCTGCACTGTCGGAGGGTCAGTACTGAAGGAGCGCTGGAATGTCATGGGGTCAGTACTGAGGGAGCGCTGCACAGACGGAGGGTCAGTACTGAGGGAGTGCTACACTGTCGGAGGGGCAGTACTGAGGGAGTGCTACACTGTCAGAGGGGCAGTACTGAGGGAGCGCAGCACTGTCGAAGGGTCAGTACTGAGGGAGCGCAGCACTGTCATGGGGTCAGTACTGAGGGAGCGCTGCACAGTCGGAGGGTCAGTACTGAGGGAGCGCTGGACTGTCATGGGGTCAGTACTGAGGGAGCGCTGCACAGTCGGAGGGTCAGTACTGAGGGAGTGCTACACTGTCAAAGGGTCAGTACTGAGGGAGTGCTGCACTGTTGGAGGGGCAGTACTGAGGGAGTGCTGCATTGTCGGAGGGTCAGTACTGAGGGAGTGCTGCACTGTCGGAGGGTCAGTACTGAGGGAGTGCTGGACTGTCATGGGGTCAGAACTGAGGGAGCGCTGCACAGTCGGAGGGTCAGTACTGAGGGAGCGCAGGAATGTCATGGGGTCAGTACTGAGGGAGCGCTGCACAGATGGAGGGTCAGTACTGAGGGAGCGCTACACTGACAAAGGGTCAGAACTGAGGGAGTGCTGCACTGTCAGAGGATCAGTACTGAGGGAGTGCTGCATTGTCAGACGGTCAGCACTGAGGGAGTGCTGCACTGTCGGAGGGTCAGTACTGAGGGAGCGCTGCACTGTTGGAGGGTCAGTACTAATGGAGTGCTGCACTGTTGGAGGGTCAGTACTGAGGGAGCGCAGCACTGTCGGAGGATCAGTACTGAGGGAATGCGGCACTGTCGGAGGGTCAGTACTGAGGGAGTGCTGCACTGTCGGAGGGCCAGTACTGAGGGAGCGCTGGACTGTCATGGGGTCAGTACTGAGGGAGCGCTGCACAGACGGAGGGTCAGTACTGAGGGAGCGTTACACTGTCAAAGGGTCAGTACTGAGGGAGTGCTGCACTGTCAGAGGGTCGGTACTGAGGGAGTGCTGCATTGTCAGACGGTCAGCACTGAGGGAGTGCTGCACTGTCGGAGGGCCACCGCTGCACTGTTGGAGGGTCAGTACTGAGGGTGTGCTGCACTGTCAGAGAGTCAGTACTGAGGGAGTGCTGCACTGTCGGAGGGTCAGTACTGAGGGAGTGCTGCACTGTCGGAGGATCAGTACTGAGGGAGTGCTGCACTGTCGGAGGGTCAGTACTGAGGGAGTGCTGCACTGTCGGAGGGTCAGTACTGAGGGAGTGCTGCACTGTTGGAGGGTCAGTACTGAGGGAGTGCTGCAAAGTCAGAGGGTCAGTACTGAGGGAGTGCTGCATTGTCAGACGGTCAGCACTGAGGGAGTGCTGCACTGTCGGAGGGTCATTACTGAGGGAGCGCTGCACTGTAGGAGGGTCAGTACTGAGGGTGTGCTGCACTGTCAGAGAGTCGGTACTGAGGGAGTGCTGCACTGTCGGAGGGTCAGTACTGAGGGAGTGCTGCACTGTCGTAGGGTCAGTACTGAGGGAGTGCTGCACTGTCAGAGGGTCAGTACTGAGGGAGTGCTGCATTGTCAGACGGTCAGCACTGAGGGAGTGCTGCACTGTCGGAGGGTCAGTACTGAGGGAGCGCTGCACTGTTGGAGGGTCAGTACTGAGGGTGTGCTGCACTGTCAGAGAGTCAGTACTAATGGAGTGCTGCACTGTCGGAGGGTCAGTACTGAGCGAGCGCAGCACTGTCGGAGGATCAGTACTGAGGGAATGCGGCACTGTCGGAGGGTCAGTACTGAGGGAGTGCTGCACTGTCGGAGGGTCAGTACTGAGGGAGCGCTGGACTGTCATGGGGTCAGTACTGAGGGAGTGCTACACAGTCGGAGGGTCAGTACTGAGGGAGCGCTGGAATGTCATGGGGTCAGTACTGAGGGAGCGCTGCACAGATGGAGGGTCAGTACTGAGGGAGCGCTACACTGACAAAGGGTCAGAACTGAGGGAGTGCTGCACTGTCAGAGGATCAGTACTGAGGGAGTGCTGCATTGTCAGACGGTCAGCACTGAGGGAGTGCTGCACTGTCGGAGGGTCAGTACTGAGGGAGCGCTGCACTGTTGGAGGGTCAGTACTAATGGAGTGCTGCACTGTCGGAGGGTCAGTACTGAGGGAGCGCAGCACTGTCGGAGGATCAGTACTGAGGGAATGCGGCACTGTCGGAGGGTCAGTACTGAGGGAGTGCTGCACTGTCGGAGGGCCAGTACTGAGGGAGCGCTGGACTGTCATGGGGTCAGTACTGAGGGAGCGCTGCACAGACGGAGGGTCAGTACTGAGGGAGCGTTACACTGTCAAAGGGTCAGTACTGAGGGAGTGCTGCACTGTCAGAGGGTCGGTACTGAGGGAGTGCTGCATTGTCAGACGGTCAGCACTGAGGGAGTGCTGCACTGTCGGAGGGCCACCGCTGCACTGTTGGAGGGTCAGTACTGAGGGTGTGCTGCACTGTCAGAGAGTCAGTACTGAGGGAGTGCTGCACTGTCGGAGGGTCAGTACTGAGGGAGTGCTGCACTGTCGGAGGATCAGTACTGAGGGAGTGCTGCACTGTCGGAGGGTCAGTACTGAGGGAGTGCTGCACTGTCGGAGGGTCAGTACTGAGGGAGTGCTGCACTGTTGGAGGGTCAGTACTGAGGGAGTGCTGCAAAGTCAGAGGGTCAGTACTGAGGGAGTGCTGCATTGTCAGACGGTCAGCACTGAGGGAGTGCTGCACTGTCGGAGGGTCATTACTGAGGGAGCGCTGCACTGTAGGAGGGTCAGTACTGAGGGTGTGCTGCACTGTCAGAGAGTCGGTACTGAGGGAGTGCTGCACTGTCGGAGGGTCAGTACTGAGGGAGTGCTGCACTGTCGTAGGGTCAGTACTGAGGGAGTGCTGCACTGTCAGAGGGTCAGTACTGAGGGAGTGCTGCATTGTCAGACGGTCAGCACTGAGGGAGTGCTGCACTGTCGGAGGGTCAGTACTGAGGGAGCGCTGCACTGTTGGAGGGTCAGTACTGAGGGTGTGCTGCACTGTCAGAGAGTCAGTACTAATGGAGTGCTGCACTGTCGGAGGGTCAGTACTGAGCGAGCGCAGCACTGTCGGAGGATCAGTACTGAGGGAATGCGGCACTGTCGGAGGGTCAGTACTGAGGGAGTGCTGCACTGTCGGAGGGTCAGTACTGAGGGAGCGCTGGACTGTCATGGGGTCAGTACTGAGGGAGTGCTACACAGTCGGAGGGTCAGTACTGAGGGAGCGCTGGAATGTCATGGGGTCAGTACTGAGGGAGCGCTGCACAGACGGAGGGTCAGTACTGAGGGAGCGTTACACTGTCAAAGGGTCAGTACTGAGGGAGTGCTGCACTGTCAGAGGGTCAGTACTGAGGGAGTGCTGCACTGTCGGAGGGCCACCGCTGCACTGTTGGAGGGTCAGTACTGAGGGTGTGCTGCACTGTCAGAGAGTCAGTACTGAGGGAGTGCTGCACTGTCGGAGGGTCAGCACTGAGGGAGTGCTGCACTGTCGGAGGATCAGTACTGAGGGAGTGCTGCACTGTCGGAGGATCAGTACTGAGGGAGTGCTGCACTGTCGGAGGGTCAGTACTGAGGGAGTGCTGCACTGTCGGAGGGTCAGTACTGAGGGAGTGCTGCACTGTCGGAGGGTCAGTACTGAGGGAGTGCTGCACTGTCGGAGGGTCAGTACTGAGGGAGTGCTGCACTGTCAGAGGGTCAGTACTGAGGGAGTGCTGCATTGTCAGACGGTCAGCACTGAGGGAGTGCTGCACTGTCGGAGGGTCATTACTGAGGGAGCGCTGCACTGTTGGAGGGTCAGTACTGAGGGTGTGCTGCACTGTCAGAGAGTCGGTACTGAGGGAGTGCTGCACTGTCGGAGGGTCAGTACTGAGGGAGTGCTGCACTGTCGGAGGGTCAGTACTGAGGGAGTGCTGCACTGTCGGAGGGTCAGTACTGAGGGAGTGCTATGTCGGAGGGTCAGTACTGAGGGAGTGCTGTACTGTCGGAGGGTCAGTACAGAGGGAGTGCTTCACTGTCGGAGGGTCAGTACTGAGGGAGTGCTGCACTGTCGGAGGGTCAGTACTGAGGGAGTGCTGCACTGTCGGAGGGTCAGTACTGAGGGTGTGCTGCACTGTCGGAGGGTCAGTACTGAGGGTGAGCTGCACTGTCAGAGAGTCAGTCCTGAGGGAGTGCTGCACTGTCGGAGGGTCAGTACTGAGGGAGTGCTGCACTGTCGGAGGAATAGTACTGAGGGAGTGCTGCACTGTCGGAGGGTCAGTACTGAGGGAGTGCTGCACTGTCGGAGGGTCAGTACTGAGGGTGTGCTGCACTGTTGGAGGGTCAGTACTGAGGGAGTGCTGCACTGTCAGAGGGTCAGTACTGAGGGAGTGCTGCACTGTCGGAGGGTCAGTACTGAGGGAGTGCTGCACTGTCGGAGGGTCAGTACTGAGGGAGTGCTGCACTGTCGGTGGGTCAGTACTGAGGGAGTGCTACACTGTCGGAGGGTCAGTACTGAGGGAGTGCTGCACTGTCGGAGTGTCAGTACTGAGGGAGTGCTACACTGTCGGAGGGTCAGTACTGAGGGAGTGCTGCACTGTCGCAGGGTCAGTACTGAGGGAGTGCTGCACTGTTGGAGGGTCAGTACTGAGGAAGTGCTACACTGTCGGAGGGTCAGTACTGAAGGAGTGCTGCACTGTCGGAGTGTCAGTACTGAGAGAGCGCTGTACTGTCGGAGGGTCAGTACTGAGGGAGTGCTGCACTGTCAGTGGGTCTGTACTGAGGGAGTGTTGCACTGTCAGAGGGTCAGTACTGAGGGAGTGCTACACTTTCTGAGGGTCAGTACTGAGGGAGTGCTGCACAGACGGAGGGTCAGTACTGAGGAAGTGCTGCACTGTCAGAGAGTCAATACTGAGGGAGTGCAGCACTGTTGGAGGGTCAGTACTGAGGGAGTGCTTCACTGTCAGAGAGTCAGTACTGAGGGAGTGCTACACTGTTGGAGGGTCAGTACTGAGGGAGTGCTGCACTGTCGGAGGGTCAGTACTGAGTGAGTGCTGCACAGTCGGAGGGTCATTACTGAGGGAGCGCAGGAATGTCATGGGGTCAGTACTGAGGGAGCGCTGCACAGACGGAGGGTCAGTACTGAGGGAGCGCTACACTGTTGGAGGGTCAGTACTGAGGGAGTGCTGCACTGTCGGAGGGTCAGTACTGAGTGAGTGCTGCACAGTCGGAGGGTCATTACTGAGGGAGCGCAGGAATGTCATGGGGTCAGTACTGAGGGAGCGCTGCACAGACGGAGGGTCAGTACTGAGGGAGTGCTGCACTGTCAGAGGGTCAGTACTGAGGGAGTGCTAAATTGTCAGACGGTCAGCACTGAGGGAGTGCTGCACTGTCGGAGGGTCAGTACTGAGCGAGCGCTGCACTGTTGGAGGGTCAGTACTGAGGGTGTGCTGCACTGTCGGAGGGTCAGTACTGAGGGAGTGCTGCACTTTCGGAGGGTCAGTACTGAGGGAGTGCTGCACTGTCGGAGGGTCAGTACTGAGGCAGTGCTGCACTGTCGGAGGGTCAGTACTGAGGGAATGCGGCACTGTCGGAGGGTCAGTAGTGAGGGAGTGCTGCATTTTCGGAGGGTCAGTACTGAGGGAGTGCTGCACTGTCGGAGGGTCAGTACTGAGGGAGTGCTGCACTGTCGGAGGGTCAGTACTGAGGGAGTGCTGCACTGTCGGAGGGTCAGTACTGAGGGAGTGCTGCACTGTCGGAGGGTCACTACTGAGGGAGTGCTGCACTGTCGGACGCTCAGTACTGAGGGAGTGCTGCACTGTTGGAGGGTCAGTACTGAGGGTGTGCTGCACTGTTGGAGGGTCAGTACTGAGGGTGTGCTGCACTGTCAGAGAGTCAGTACTGAGGGAGTGCTGCACTGTCGGAGGGTCAGTACTGAGGGAGTGCAGCACTGTCGGAGGGTCAGTACTGAGGGAGTGCTGCACTGTCGGAGGGTCAGTACTGAGGGAGTGCTGCACTGTCGGAGGGTCAGTACTGAGGGAGTGCTGCACTGTCGGAGGGTCAGTACTGAGGGAGTGCTGCACTTTCAGAGGGTCAGTACTGAGGGAGTGCTGCACTGTCGGAGGGTCAGTACTGAGGGAGTGCTACACTGTCGGAGGGTCAGTACTGAGGGAGTGCTGCACTGTCGGAGGGTCAGTACTGAGGGAGTGCTGCACAGTCGGAGGGTCAGTACTGAGGAAGTGCTGCACTGTCAGAGAGTCAATACTGAGGGAGTGCTGCACTGTTGGAGGGTCAGTACTGAGGGAGTACTTCACTGTCAGAGAGTCAGTACTGAGGGAGTGCTGCACTGTCATAGGGTCAGTACTGAGGGAGTGCTGCACAGTCGGAGGGTCAGTACTGAGGGAGTGCTACACTGTTGGAGGGTCAGTACTGAGGGAGTGCTGCACTGTCGGAGGGTCAGTACTGAGGGAGTGCTGCACTGTCGGAGGGTCAGTACTGAGGGAGCGCTGGACTGTCATGGGGTCAGTACTGAGGGAGCGCTGCACAGTCGGAGGGTCAGTACTGAGGGAGCGCTACACTGTCAAAGGATCAGTACTGAGGGAGTGCTGCACTGTCAGAGGGTCAGTACTGAGGGAGTGCTACATTGTCAGACGGTCAGCACTGAGGGAGTGCTGCACTGTTGGAGGGTCAGTACTGAGCGAGCGCTGCACTGTTGGAGGGTCAGTACTGAGGGTGTGCTGCACTGTCAGAGAGTCAGTACTAAGGGAGTGCTGCACTGTCGGAGGGTCAGTACTGAGGGAGCGCTGGACTGTCATGGGGTCAGTACTGAGGGAGTGCTGCACAGTCGGAGGGTCAGTACTGAGGGAGCGCTGGAATGTCATGGGGTCAGTACTGAGGGAGCGCTGCACAGACGGAGGGTCAGTACTGAGGGAGCGCTACACTGTCAAAGGGTCAGTACTGAGGGAGTGCTGCACTGTCGGAGGGTCAGTACTGAGGGAGTGCAGCACTGTCGGAGGGTCAGTACTGAGGGAGTGCTGCACTGTCGGAGGGTCAGTACTGAGGGAGTGCTGCACTGTCGGAGGGTCAGTACTGAGGGAGCGCTGCACTGTTGGAGGGTCAGTACTAATGGAGTGCTGCACTGTCGGAGGGTCAGTACTGAGGGAGCGCAGCACTGTCGGAGGATCAGTACTGAGGGAATGCGGCACTGTCGGAGGGTCAGTACTGAGGGAGTGCTGCACTGTCGGAGGGCCAGTACTGAGGGAGCGCTGGACTGTCATGGGGTCAGTACTGAGGGAGCGCTGCACAGACGGAGGGTCAGTACTGAGGGAGCGTTACACTGTCAAAGGGTCAGTACTGAGGGAGTGCTGCACTGTCAGAGGGTCGGTACTGAGGGAGTGCTGCATTGTCAGACGGTCAGCACTGAGGGAGTGCTGCACTGTCGGAGGGCCACCGCTGCACTGTTGGAGGGTCAGTACTGAGGGTGTGCTGCACTGTCAGAGAGTCAGTACTGAGGGAGTGCTGCACTGTCGGAGGGTCAGTACTGAGGGAGTGCTGCACTGTCGGAGGATCAGTACTGAGGGAGTGCTGCACTGTCGGAGGGTCAGTACTGAGGGAGTGCTGCACTGTCGGAGGGTCAGTACTGAGGGAGTGCTGCACTGTTGGAGGGTCAGTACTGAGGGAGTGCTGCAAAGTCAGAGGGTCAGTACTGAGGGAGTGCTGCATTGTCAGACGGTCAGCACTGAGGGAGTGCTGCACTGTCGGAGGGTCATTACTGAGGGAGCGCTGCACTGTAGGAGGGTCAGTACTGAGGGTGTGCTGCACTGTCAGAGAGTCGGTACTGAGGGAGTGCTGCACTGTCGGAGGGTCAGTACTGAGGGAGTGCTGCACTGTCGTAGGGTCAGTACTGAGGGAGTGCTGCACTGTCAGAGGGTCAGTACTGAGGGAGTGCTGCATTGTCAGACGGTCAGCACTGAGGGAGTGCTGCACTGTCGGAGGGTCAGTACTGAGGGAGCGCTGCACTGTTGGAGGGTCAGTACTGAGGGTGTGCTGCACTGTCAGAGAGTCAGTACTAATGGAGTGCTGCACTGTCGGAGGGTCAGTACTGAGCGAGCGCAGCACTGTCGGAGGATCAGTACTGAGGGAATGCGGCACTGTCGGAGGGTCAGTACTGAGGGAGTGCTGCACTGTCGGAGGGTCAGTACTGAGGGAGCGCTGGACTGTCATGGGGTCAGTACTGAGGGAGTGCTACACAGTCGGAGGGTCAGTACTGAGGGAGCGCTGGAATGTCATGGGGTCAGTACTGAGGGAGCGCTGCACAGACGGAGGGTCAGTACTGAGGGAGCGTTACACTGTCAAAGGGTCAGTACTGAGGGAGTGCTGCACTGTCAGAGGGTCAGTACTGAGGGAGTGCTGCACTGTCGGAGGGCCACCGCTGCACTGTTGGAGGGTCAGTACTGAGGGTGTGCTGCACTGTCAGAGAGTCAGTACTGAGGGAGTGCTGCACTGTCGGAGGGTCAGCACTGAGGGAGTGCTGCACTGTCGGAGGATCAGTACTGAGGGAGTGCTGCACTGTCGGAGGATCAGTACTGAGGGAGTGCTGCACTGTCGGAGGGTCAGTACTGAGGGAGTGCTGCACTGTCGGAGGGTCAGTACTGAGGGAGTGCTGCACTGTCGGAGGGTCAGTACTGAGGGAGTGCTGCACTGTCGGAGGGTCAGTACTGAGGGAGTGCTGCACTGTCAGAGGGTCAGTACTGAGGGAGTGCTAAATTGTCAGACGGTCAGCACTGAGGGAGTGCTGCACTGTCGGAGGGTCATTACTGAGGGAGCGCTGCACTGTTGGAGGGTCAGTACTGAGGGTGTGCTGCACTGTCAGAGAGTCGGTACTGAGGGAGTGCTGCACTGTCGGAGGGTCAGTACTGAGGGAGTGCTGCACTGTCGGAGGGTCAGTACTGAGGGAGTGCTGCACTGTCGGAGGGTCAGTACTGAGGGAGTGCTATGTCGGAGGGTCAGTACTGAGGGAGTGCTGTACTGTCGGAGGGTCAGTACAGAGGGAGTGCTTCACTGTCGGAGGGTCAGTACTGAGGGAGTGCTGCACTGTCGGAGGGTCAGTACTGAGGGAGTGCTGCACTGTCGGAGGGTCAGTACTGAGGGTGTGCTGCACTGTCGGAGGGTCAGTACTGAGGGTGAGCTGCACTGTCAGAGAGTCAGTCCTGAGGGAGTGCTGCACTGTCGGAGGGTCAGTACTGAGGGAGTGCTGCACTGTCGGAGGAATAGTACTGAGGGAGTGCTGCACTGTCGGAGGGTCAGTACTGAGGGAGTGCTGCACTGTCGGAGGGTCAGTACTGAGGGTGTGCTGCACTGTTGGAGGGTCAGTACTGAGGGAGTGCTGCACTGTCAGAGGGTCAGTACTGAGGGAGTGCTGCACTGTCGGAGGGTCAGTACTGAGGGAGTGCTGCACTGTCGGAGGGTCAGTACTGAGGGAGTGCTGCACTGTCGGTGGGTCAGTACTGAGGGAGTGCTACACTGTCGGAGGGTCAGTACTGAGGGAGTGCTGCACTGTCGGAGTGTCAGTACTGAGGGAGTGCTACACTGTCGGAGGGTCAGTACTGAGGGAGTGCTGCACTGTCGCAGGGTCAGTACTGAGGGAGTGCTGCACTGTTGGAGGGTCAGTACTGAGGAAGTGCTACACTGTCGGAGGGTCAGTACTGAAGGAGTGCTGCACTGTCGGAGTGTCAGTACTGAGAGAGCGCTGTACTGTCGGAGGGTCAGTACTGAGGGAGTGCTGCACTGTCAGTGGGTCTGTACTGAGGGAGTGTTGCACTGTCAGAGGGTCAGTACTGAGGGAGTGCTACACTTTCTGAGGGTCAGTACTGAGGGAGTGCTGCACAGACGGAGGGTCAGTACTGAGGAAGTGCTGCACTGTCAGAGAGTCAATACTGAGGGAGTGCAGCACTGTTGGAGGGTCAGTACTGAGGGAGTGCTTCACTGTCAGAGAGTCAGTACTGAGGGAGTGCTACACTGTTGGAGGGTCAGTACTGAGGGAGTGCTGCACTGTCGGAGGGTCAGTACTGAGTGAGTGCTGCACAGTCGGAGGGTCATTACTGAGGGAGCGCAGGAATGTCATGGGGTCAGTACTGAGGGAGCGCTGCACAGACGGAGGGTCAGTACTGAGGGAGCGCTACACTGTTGGAGGGTCAGTACTGAGGGAGTGCTGCACTGTCGGAGGGTCAGTACTGAGTGAGTGCTGCACAGTCGGAGGGTCATTACTGAGGGAGCGCAGGAATGTCATGGGGTCAGTACTGAGGGAGCGCTGCACAGACGGAGGGTCAGTACTGAGGGAGTGCTGCACTGTCAGAGGGTCAGTACTGAGGGAGTGCTAAATTGTCAGACGGTCAGCACTGAGGGAGTGCTGCACTGTCGGAGGGTCAGTACTGAGCGAGCGCTGCACTGTTGGAGGGTCAGTACTGAGGGTGTGCTGCACTGTCGGAGGGTCAGTACTGAGGGAGTGCTGCACTTTCGGAGGGTCAGTACTGAGGGAGTGCTGCACTGTCGGAGGGTCAGTACTGAGGCAGTGCTGCACTGTCGGAGGGTCAGTACTGAGGGAATGCGGCACTGTCGGAGGGTCAGTAGTGAGGGAGTGCTGCATTTTCGGAGGGTCAGTACTGAGGGAGTGCTGCACTGTCGGAGGGTCAGTACTGAGGGAGTGCTGCACTGTCGGAGGGTCAGTACTGAGGGAGTGCTGCACTGTCGGAGGGTCAGTACTGAGGGAGTGCTGCACTGTCGGAGGGTCACTACTGAGGGAGTGCTGCACTGTCGGACGCTCAGTACTGAGGGAGTGCTGCACTGTTGGAGGGTCAGTACTGAGGGTGTGCTGCACTGTTGGAGGGTCAGTACTGAGGGTGTGCTGCACTGTCAGAGAGTCAGTACTGAGGGAGTGCTGCACTGTCGGAGGGTCAGTACTGAGGGAGTGCAGCACTGTCGGAGGGTCAGTACTGAGGGAGTGCTGCACTGTCGGAGGGTCAGTACTGAGGGAGTGCTGCACTGTCGGAGGGTCAGTACTGAGGGAGTGCTGCACTGTCGGAGGGTCAGTACTGAGGGAGTGCTGCACTTTCAGAGGGTCAGTACTGAGGGAGTGCTGCACTGTCGGAGGGTCAGTACTGAGGGAGTGCTACACTGTCGGAGGGTCAGTACTGAGGGAGTGCTGCACTGTCGGAGGGTCAGTACTGAGGGAGTGCTGCACAGTCGGAGGGTCAGTACTGAGGAAGTGCTGCACTGTCAGAGAGTCAATACTGAGGGAGTGCTGCACTGTTGGAGGGTCAGTACTGAGGGAGTACTTCACTGTCAGAGAGTCAGTACTGAGGGAGTGCTGCACTGTCATAGGGTCAGTACTGAGGGAGTGCTGCACAGTCGGAGGGTCAGTACTGAGGGAGTGCTACACTGTTGGAGGGTCAGTACTGAGGGAGTGCTGCACTGTCGGAGGGTCAGTACTGAGGGAGTGCTGCACTGTCGGAGGGTCAGTACTGAGGGAGCGCTGGACTGTCATGGGGTCAGTACTGAGGGAGCGCTGCACAGTCGGAGGGTCAGTACTGAGGGAGCGCTACACTGTCAAAGGATCAGTACTGAGGGAGTGCTGCACTGTCAGAGGGTCAGTACTGAGGGAGTGCTACATTGTCAGACGGTCAGCACTGAGGGAGTGCTGCACTGTTGGAGGGTCAGTACTGAGCGAGCGCTGCACTGTTGGAGGGTCAGTACTGAGGGTGTGCTGCACTGTCAGAGAGTCAGTACTAAGGGAGTGCTGCACTGTCGGAGGGTCAGTACTGAGGGAGCGCTGGACTGTCATGGGGTCAGTACTGAGGGAGTGCTGCACAGTCGGAGGGTCAGTACTGAGGGAGCGCTGGAATGTCATGGGGTCAGTACTGAGGGAGCGCTGCACAGACGGAGGGTCAGTACTGAGGGAGCGCTACACTGTCAAAGGGTCAGTACTGAGGGAGTGCTGCACTGTCGGAGGGTCAGTACTGAGGGAGTGCAGCACTGTCGGAGGGTCAGTACTGAGGGAGTGCTGCACTGTCGGAGGGTCAGTACTGAGGGAGTGCTGCACTGTCGGAGGGTCAGTACTGAGGGAGTGCTGCACTTTCAGAGGGTCAGTACTGAGGGAGTGCTGCACTGTCGGAGGGTCAGTACTGAGGGAGTGCTACACTGTCGGAGGGTCAGTACTGAGGGAGTGCTGCACTGTCGGAGGGTCAGTACTGAGGGAGTGCTGCACAGTCGGAGGGTCAGTACTGAGGAAGTGCTGCACTGTCAGAGAGTCAATACTGAGGGAGTGCTGCACTGTTGGAGGGTCAGTACTGAGGGAGTGCTTCACTGTCAGAGAGTCAGTACTGAGGGAGTGCTGCACTGTCATAGGGTCAGTACTGAGGGAGTGCTGCACAGTCGGAGGGTCAGTACTGAGGGAGTGCTACACTGTTGGAGGGTCAGTACTGAGGGAGTGCTGCACTGTCGCAGGGTCAGTACTGAGGGAGTGCTGCACTGTCGGAGGGTCAGTACTGAGGGAGCGCTGGACTGTCATGGGGTCAGTACTGAGGGAGCGCTGCACAGTCGGAGGGTCAGTACTGAGGGAGCGCTACACTGTCAAAGGATCAGTACTGAGGGAGTGCTGCACTGTCAGAGGGTCAGTACTGAGCGAGCGCTGCACTGTTGGAGGGTCAGTACTGAGGGTGTACTGCACTGTCAGAGAGTCAGTACTAAGGGAGTGCTGCACTGTCGGAGGGTCAGTACTGAGGGAGCGCTGGACTGTCATGGGGTCAGTACTGAGGGAGTGCTGCACAGTCGGAGGGTCAGTACTGAGGGAGCGCTGGAATGTCATGGGGTCAGTACTGAGGGAGCGCTGCACAGACGGAGGGTCAGTACTGAGGGAGCGCTACACTGTCAAAGGGTCAGTACTGAGGGTGTGCTGCACTGTCAGAGGGTCAGTACTGAGGGAGTGCTGCACTGTCAGAGGGTCAGCACTGAGGGAGTGCTGCACTGTCGGAGGGCCACCGCTGCACTGTTGGAGGGTCAGTACTGAGGGTGTGCTGCACTGTCAGAGAGTCAGTACTGAGGGAGTGCTGCACTGTCGGAGGGTCGGTACTGAGGGAGTGCTGCACTGTCGGAGGGTCAGTACTGAGGGAGTGCTGCACTGTCGGAGGGTCAGTACTGAGGGTGTGCTGCACTGTCAGAGAGTCAGTACTGAGGGAGTACTGCACTGTCGGAGGGTCAGTACTGAGGGAGTGCTGCACTGTCGGAGGGTCAGTAATGAGGGAGTGCTGCACTGTCGGAGGGTCAGTACTGAGGGAGTGCTACACTGTCGGAGGGTCAGTACTGAGGGAGTGCTGCACTGTCGGAGGGTCAGTACTGAGGGAGTGCTGCACTGTCGGAGGGTCAGTACTGAGGGTGTGCTGCACTTTCTGAGGGTCAGTACTGAGGGAGTGCTACACTTTCTGAGGGTCAGTACTGAGGAAGTGCTGCACTGTCAGAGAGTCAATACTGAGGGAGTGCAGCACTGTTGGAGGGTCAGTACTGAGGAAGTGCTGCACTGTCAGAGAGTCAATACTGAGGGAGTGCAGCACTGTCGGAGGGTCAGTACTGAGGGAGCGCTACACTGTCAAAGGGTCAGTACTGAGGGAGCGCTACACTGTCAAAGGGTCAGTACTGAGGGAGTGCTGCACTGTCGGAGGGTCAGTACTGAGGGAGTGCAGCACTGTCGGAGGGTCAGTACTGAGGGAGTGCTGCACTGTCGGAGGGTCAGTACTGAGGGAGTGCTGCACTGTCGGAGGGTCAGTACTGAGGGAGTGCTGCACTGTCGGAGGGTCAGTACTGAGGGAGTGCTGCACTGTCGGAGGGTCAGTACTGAGGGAGTGCTGCACTTTCAGAGGGTCAGTACTGAGGGAGTGCTGCACTGTCGGAGGGTCAGTACTGAGGGAGTGCTACACTGTCGGAGGGTCAGTACTGAGGGAGTGCTGCACTGTCGGAGGGTCAGTACTGAGGGAGTGCTGCACAGTCGGAGGGTCAGTACTGAGGAAGTGCTGCACTGTCAGAGAGTCAATACTGAGGGAGTGCTGCACTGTTGGAGGGTCAGTACTGAGGGAGTGCTTCACTGTCAGAGAGTCAGTACTGAGGGAGTGCTGCACTGTCATAGGGTCAGTACTGAGGGAGTGCTGCACAGTCGGAGGGTCAGTACTGAGGGAGTGCTACACTGTTGGAGGGTCAGTACTGAGGGAGTGCTGCACTGTCGGAGGGTCAGTACTGAGGGAGTGCTGCACTGTCGGAGGGTCAGTACTGAGGGAGCGCTGGACTGTCATGGGGTCAGTACTGAGGGAGCGCTGCACAGTCGGAGGGTCAGTACTGAGGGAGCGCTACACTGTCAAAGGATCAGTACTGAGGGAGTGCTGCACTGTCAGAGGGTCAGTACTGAGGGAGTGCTACATTGTCAGACGGTCAGCACTGAGGGAGTGCTGCACTGTTGGAGGGTCAGTACTGAGCGAGCGCTGCACTGTTGGAGGGTCAGTACTGAGGGTGTGCTGCACTGTCAGAGAGTCAGTACTAAGGGAGTGCTGCACTGTCGGAGGGTCAGTACTGAGGGAGCGCTGGACTGTCATGGGGTCAGTACTGAGGGAGTGCTGCACAGTCGGAGGGTCAGTACTGAGGGAGCGCTGGAATGTCATGGGGTCAGTACTGAGGGAGCGCTGCACAGACGGAGGGTCAGTACTGAGGGAGCGCTACACTGTCAAAGGGTCAGTACTGAGGGTGTGCTGCACTGTCAGAGGGTCAGTACTGAGGGAGTGCTGCACTGTCAGAGGGTCAGCACTGAGGGAGTGCTGCACTGTCGGAGGGCCACCGCTGCACTGTTGGAGGGTCAGTACTGAGGGTGTGCTGCACTGTCAGAGAGTCAGTACTGAGGGAGTGCTGCACTGTCGGAGGGTCGGTACTGAGGGAGTGCTGCACTGTCGGAGGGTCAGTACTGAGGGAGTGCTACACTGTCGGAGGGTCAGTACTGAGGGAGTGCTGCACTGTCGGAGGGTCAGTACTGAGGGAGTGCTGCACTGTCAGAGGGTCATTACTGAGGGAGTGCTGCATTGTCAGACGGTCAGCACTGAGGGAGTGCTGCACTGTCGGAGGGTCAGTACTGAGGGAGCGCTGCACTGTTGGAGGGTCAGTACTGAGGATGTGCTGCACTGTCAGAGAGTCAGTACTGAGGGAGTACTGCACTGTCGGAGGGTCAGTACTGAGGGAGTGCTGCACTGTCGGAGGGTCAGGACTGAGGGAGTGCTGCACTGTCGGAGGGTCAGTACTGAGGGAGTGCTACACTGTCAGAGGGTCAGTACTGAGGGAGTGCTGCACTGTCGGAGGGTCAGTACTGAGGGAGTGCTGCACTGTCGGAGGGTCAGTACTGAGGGAGTGCTACACTGTCGGAGGGTCAGTAATGAGGGAGTGCTGCACTGTCGGAGGGTCAGTACTGAGGGAGTGCTGCACTGTCGGAGGGTCAGTACTGAGGGTGTGCTGCACTGTCAGAGTCAGTACTGAGGGAGTACTGCACTGTCGGAGGGTCAGTACTGAGGGAGTGCTGCACTGTCGGAGGGTCAGGACTGAGGGAGTGCTGCACTGTCGGAGGGTCAGTACTGAGGGAGTGCTACACTGTCGGAGGGTCAGTACTGAGGGTGTGCTGCACTGTCAGAGAGTCAGTACTGAGGGAGTACTGCACTGTCGGAGGGTCAGTACTGAGGGAGTGCTGCACTATCGGAGGGTCAGTAATGAGGGAGTGCTGCACTGTCGGAGTGTCAGTACTGAGGGAGTGCTGCACTGTCGGAGGGTCAGTACTGAGGGAGTGCTGCACTGTCGGAGGGTCAGTACTGAGGGAGTGCTACACTTTCTGAGGGTCAGTACTGAGGAAGTGCTGCACTGTCAGAGAGTCAATACTGAGGGAGTGCAGCACTGTTGGAGGGTCAGTACTGAGGAAGTGCTGCACTGTCAGAGTCAATACTGAGGGAGTGCAGCACTGTCGGAGGGTCAGTACTGAGGGAGTGCTACACTTTCTGAGGGTCAGTACTGACGGAGTGCTGCACAGTCGGAGGGTCAGTACTGACGGAGTGCTGCACTGTCGGAGGGTGAGTACTGAGGAAGTGCTGCACTGTCAGAGAGTCAATACTGAGGGAGTGCAGCACTGTTGGAGGGTCAGTACTGAGGGAGTGCTTCACTGCCAGAGAGTCAGTACTGAGGGAGTGCTGCACTGTCGGAGGGTCAGTACTGAGGGAGTGCTGCACTGTCGGAGGGTCAGTACTGAGGGAGTGCTGCACTGTCAGAGGGTCAGTACTGAGGGAGTGCTGCACTGTCGGAGGGTCAGTACTGAGGGAGTGCTGCACTGTCAATGGGTCAGTACTGAGTGAGCGTTGCACTGTCAGAGGTTCAGTACTGAGGGAGCGCTGCACTGTCGGAGGGTCAGTACTGAGGGAGTGCTGCACTGTCGGAGGGTCAGTACTGAGGGAGCACTGCACTGTCAGAGGGTCAGTACTGAGTGAGCACTGCACTGTCGGGGGGTCAGTACTGAGGGAGTGCTGCACTGTCAGAGGGTCAGTACTGAGGCAGTGCTGCACTGTCAGAGGGTCAGTACTGAGGGAGTGCTGCACTGTCAGAGGTTCAGTACTGAGGGAGCGCTGCACTGTCGGAGGGTCAGTACTGAGGGAGCGCTGCACTGTCAGAGGGTCAGTACTGAGGGAGTGCTGCACTGTCAGAGGGTCAGTACTGAGGGAGCGCTGGACTGTCATGGGGTCAGTACTGAGGGAGCGCTGCACAGTCGGAGGGTCAGTACTGAGGGAGCGCTACACTGTCAAAGGATCAGTACTGAGGGAGTGCTGCACTGTCAGAGGGTCAGTACTGAGGGAGTGCTACATTGTCAGACGGTCAGCACTGAGGGAGTGCTGCACTGTTGGAGGGTCAGTACTGAGCGAGCGCTGCACTGTTGGAGGGTCAGTACTGAGGGTGTGCTGCACTGTCAGAGAGTCAGTACTAAGGGAGTGCTGCACTGTCGGAGGGTCAGTACTGAGGGAGCGCTGGACTGTCATGGGGTCAGTACTGAGGGAGTGCTGCACAGTCGGAGGGTCAGTACTGAGGGAGCGCTGGAATGTCATGGGGTCAGTACTGAGGGAGCGCTGCACAGACGGAGGGTCAGTACTGAGGGAGCGCTACACTGTCAAAGGGTCAGTACTGAGGGTGTGCTGCACTGTCAGAGGGTCAGTACTGAGGGAGTGCTGCACTGTCAGAGGGTCAGCACTGAGGGAGTGCTGCACTGTCGGAGGGCCACCGCTGCACTGTTGGAGGGTCAGTACTGAGGGTGTGCTGCACTGTCAGAGAGTCAGTACTGAGGGAGTGCTGCACTGTCGGAGGGTCGGTACTGAGGGAGTGCTGCACTGTCGGAGGGTCAGTACTGAGGGAGTGCTACACTGTCGGAGGGTCAGTACTGAGGGAGTGCTGCACTGTCGGAGGGTCAGTACTGAGGGAGTGCTGCACTGTCAGAGGGTCATTACTGAGGGAGTGCTGCATTGTCAGACGGTCAGCACTGAGGGAGTGCTGCACTGTCGGAGGGTCAGTACTGAGGGAGCGCTGCACTGTTGGAGGGTCAGTACTGAGGATGTGCTGCACTGTCAGAGAGTCAGTACTGAGGGAGTACTGCACTGTCGGAGGGTCAGTACTGAGGGAGTGCTGCACTGTCGGAGGGTCAGGACTGAGGGAGTGCTGCACTGTCGGAGGGTCAGTACTGAGGGAGTGCTACACTGTCAGAGGGTCAGTACTGAGGGAGTGCTGCACTGTCGGAGGGTCAGTACTGAGGGAGTGCTGCACTGTCGGAGGGTCAGTACTGAGGGAGTGCTACACTGTCGGAGGGTCAGTAATGAGGGAGTGCTGCACTGTCGGAGGGTCAGTACTGAGGGAGTGCTGCACTGTCGGAGGGTCAGTACTGAGGGTGTGCTGCACTGTCAGAGTCAGTACTGAGGGAGTACTGCACTGTCGGAGGGTCAGTACTGAGGGAGTGCTGCACTGTCGGAGGGTCAGGACTGAGGGAGTGCTGCACTGTCGGAGGGTCAGTACTGAGGGAGTGCTACACTGTCGGAGGGTCAGTACTGAGGGTGTGCTGCACTGTCAGAGAGTCAGTACTGAGGGAGTACTGCACTGTCGGAGGGTCAGTACTGAGGGAGTGCTGCACTGTCGGAGGGTCAGTAATGAGGGAGTGCTGCACTGTCGGAGTGTCAGTACTGAGGGAGTGCTGCACTGTCGGAGGGTCAGTACTGAGGGAGTGCTGCACTGTCGGAGGGTCAGTACTGAGGGAGTGCTACACTTTCTGAGGGTCAGTACTGAGGAAGTGCTGCACTGTCAGAGAGTCAATACTGAGGGAGTGCAGCACTGTTGGAGGGTCAGTACTGAGGAAGTGCTGCACTGTCAGAGTCAATACTGAGGGAGTGCAGCACTGTCGGAGGGTCAGTACTGAGGGAGTGCTACACTTTCTGAGGGTCAGTACTGACGGAGTGCTGCACAGTCGGAGGGTCAGTACTGACGGAGTGCTGCACTGTCGGAGGGTGAGTACTGAGGAAGTGCTGCACTGTCAGAGAGTCAATACTGAGGGAGTGCAGCACTGTTGGAGGGTCAGTACTGAGGGAGTGCTTCACTGCCAGAGAGTCAGTACTGAGGGAGTGCTGCACTGTCGGAGGGTCAGTACTGAGGGAGTGCTGCACTGTCGGAGGGTCAGTACTGAGGGAGTGCTGCACTGTCAGAGGGTCAGTACTGAGGGAGTGCTGCACTGTCGGAGGGTCAGTACTGAGGGAGTGCTGCACTGTCAATGGGTCAGTACTGAGTGAGCGTTGCACTGTCAGAGGTTCAGTACTGAGGGAGCGCTGCACTGTCGGAGGGTCAGTACTGAGGGAGTGCTGCACTGTCGGAGGGTCAGTACTGAGGGAGCACTGCACTGTCAGAGGGTCAGTACTGAGTGAGCACTGCACTGTCGGGGGGTCAGTACTGAGGGAGTGCTGCACTGTCAGAGGGTCAGTACTGAGGCAGTGCTGCACTGTCAGAGGGTCAGTACTGAGGGAGTGCTGCACTGTCAGAGGTTCAGTACTGAGGGAGCGCTGCACTGTCGGAGGGTCAGTACTGAGGGAGCGCTGCACTGTCAGAGGGTCAGTACTGAGGGAGTGCTGCACTGTCAGAGGGTCAGTACTGAGGGAGCACTGCACTGTCGGAGGGTCAGTACTGAGGGAGTGCTGCACTGTCAGAGGGTCTGTACTGAGGGAGTGCTGCACTGTCAGAGGGTCTGTACTGAGGGAGTGCTGTACTGTCGGAGGGTCAGTACTGAGGGAGCACTGCACTCAGAGGGTCAGTACTGAGGGAGCACTGCACTGTCAGAGGGTCAGTACTGAGGGAGCACTGCACTGTCAGAGGGTCAGTACTGAGGGAGCACTGCACTCAGTGGGTCAGTACTGAGGGAGCACTGCACTCAGAGGGTCAGTACTGAGGGAGTGCTGCACTGTCAGAGGGTCTGTACTGAGGGAGTGCTGCACTGTCGGAGGGTCTGTACTGAGGGAGTGCTGCACTGTCGGAGGGTCAGTACTGAGGGAGTGCTGCACTATCAGAGGGTCAGTACTGAGGGAGTGCTGCACTGTTAGTGGGTCTGTACTGAGGGAGTGCTGCACTGTCAGAGGGTCAGTACTGAGGGAGTGCTGCACTGTGGGAGGGTCAGTACTGAGGGAGTGCTGCACTGTCAGTGGGTCTGTGCTGAGGGAGTGCTGCACTGTGGGAGGGTCAGTACTGAGGGAGTGCTGCACTGTCAGTGGGTCTGTACTGAGGGAGCGCTGCACTGTCAGAGGGTCAGTACTGAGAGAGCGCTGTACTGTCGGAGGGTCAGTACTGAGGGAGTGCTGCACTGTCAGTGGGTCAGTACTGAGGGAGTGCTGCACTGTCGGAGGGTCAGTACTGAGGGAGTGCTGCACTGTCAGAGGATCCCTACTGAGAGAGCGGTGTACTGTCGGAGGGTCAGTACTGAGGGAGCGCTGCACTGTCAGAGGGTCAGTACTGAGGGAGTGCTGCACTGTCAGTGGGTCTGTACTGAGGGAGCGCTGCACTGTCAGAGGGTCAGTACTGAGGGAGCGCTGTACTGTCGGAGGGTCTGTCCTGAGGGAGTGCTGCACTGTCGGAGGGTCAGTACTGAGGGAGCACTGCACTGTCAGAGGGTCAGTACTGAGTGAGCACTGCACTGTCGGAGGGTCAGTACTGAGGGAGTGCTGCACTGTCAGAGGGTCAGTACTGAGGCAGTGCTGCACTGTCAGAGGGTCAGTACTGAGGGAGTGCTGCACTGTCAGAGGTTCAGTACTGAGGGAGCGCTGCACTGTCGGAGGGTCAGTACTGAGGGAGTGCTGCACTGTCAGAGGGTCAGTACTGAGTGAGCACTGCACTGTCGGAGGGTCAGTACTGAGGGAGTGCTGCACTGTCAGAGGGTCAGTACTGAGGCAGTGCTGCACTGTCAGAGGGTCAGTACTGAGGGAGTGCTGCACTGTCAGAGGTTCAGTACTGAGAGAGCGCTGTACTGTCGGAGGGTCAGTACTGAGGGAGTGCTGCACTGTCAGTGGGTCAGTACTGAGGGAGTGCTGCACTGTCGGAGGGTCAGTACTGAGGGAGTGCTGCACTGTCAGAGGATCCCTACTGAGAGAGCGGTGTACTGTCGGAGGGTCAGTACTGAGGGAGCGCTGCACTGTCAGAGGGTCAGTACTGAGGGAGTGCTGCACTGTCAGTGGGTCTGTACTGAGGGAGCGCTGCACTGTCAGAGGGTCAGTACTGAGAGAGCACTGTACTGTCGGAGGGTCTGTCCTGAGGGAGTGCTGCACTGTCGGAGGGTCAGTACTGAGGGAGCACTGCACTGTCAGAGGGTCAGTACTGAGTGAGCACTGCACTGTCGGAGGGTCAGTACTGAGGGAGTGCTGCACTGTCAGAGGGTCAGTACTGAGGCAGTGCTGCACTGTCAGAGGGTCAGTACTGAGGGAGTGCTGCACTGTCAGAGGGTCAGTACTGAGGGAGTGCTGCACTGTCAGAGGGTCAGTACTGAGGGAGCGCTGCACTGTCGGAGGGTCAGTACTGAGGGAGTGCTGCACTGTCAGAGGGTTAGTACTGAGGGAGTGCTGCACTGTCAGAGGGTCAGTACTGAGGGAGCACTGCACTGTCGGAGGGTCAGTACTGAGGGAGTGCTGCACTGTCAGAGGGTCAGTACTGAGGGAGTGCTGCACTGTCAGAGGGTCTGTACTGAGGGAGTGCTGTACTGTCGGAGGGTCAGTACTGAGGGAGCACTGCACTCAGAGGGTCAGTACTGAGGGAGCACTGCACTGTCAGAGGGTCAGTACTGAGAGCACTGCACTGTCAGAGGGTCAGTACTGAGGGAGCACTGCACTCAGTGGGTCAGTACTGAGGGAGCACTGCACTCAGAGGGTCAGTACTGAGGGAGTGCTGCACTGTCAGAGGGTCTGTACTGAAGGAGTGCTGCACTGTCGGAGGGTCAGTACTGAGGGAGTGCTGCACTATCAGAGGGTCAGTACTGAGGGAGTGCTGCACTGTTAGTGGGTCTGTAGTGAGGGAGTGCTGCACTGTCAGAGGGTCACTACTGAGGGAGTGCTGCACTGTGGGAGGGTCAGTACTGAGGGAGTGCTGCACCGTCAGTGGGTCTGTACTGAGGGAGTGCTGCACTGTGGGAGGGTCAGTACTGAGGGAGTGCTGCACTGTCAGTGGGTCTGTACTGAGGGAGCGCTGCACTGTCAGAGGGTCAGTACTGAGGGAGTGCTGCACTGTGGGAGGGTCAGTACTGAGGGAGTGCTGCACTGTCAGTGGGTCTGTACTGAGGGAGTGCTGCACTGTGGGAGGGTCAGTACTGAGGGAGTGCTGCACTGTCAGTGGGTCTGTACTGAGGGAGTGCTACACTGTCAGTGGGTCAGTACTGAGGGAGTGCTGCACTGTCAGAGGATCCCTACTGAGAGAGCGGTGTACTGTCGGAGGGTCAGTACTGAGGGAGCGCTGCACTGTCAGAGGGTCAGTCCTGAGGGAGTGCTGCACTGTGGGAGGGTCAGTACTGAGGGAGTGCTGCACTGTCAGTGGGTCTGTACTGAGGGAGCGCTGCACTGTCAGAGGGTCAGTACTGAGGGAGTGCTGCACTGTGGGAGGGTCAGTACTGAGGGAGTGCTGCACTGTCAGTGGGTCTGTACTGAGGGAGTGCTGCACTGTGGGAGGGTCAGTACTGAGGGAGTGCTGCACTGTCAGAGGGTCAGTACTGAGGGAGTGCTACACTGTCAGTGGGCCAGTACTGAGGGAGTGCTGCACTGTCAGAGGATCCCTACTGAGAGAGCGGTGTACTGTCGGAGGGTCAGTACTGAGGGAGCGCTGCACTGTCAGAGGGTCAGTCCTGAGGGAGTGCTGCACTGTCAGTGGGTCTGTACTGAGGGAGCGCTGCACTGTCAGAGGGTCAGTACTGAGAGAGCGCTGTACTGTCGGAGGGTCTGTCCTGAGGGAGTGCTGCACTGTCGGAGGGTCTGTACTGAGGGAGTGCTGCACTGTCGGAGGGTCAGCACTGAGGGAGTGCTGCACTGTTGGAGGGTCAGCACTGAGGGAGTGCTGCACTGTCAGTGGGTCTGTACTGAGGGAGTGCTGCACTGTCGGAGGGTCTGTACTGAGGGAGTGCTGCACTGTCGGAGGGTCTGTACTGAGGGAGTGCTGCACTGTCAGAGGTGTCATCTTTTGGATGTGACATTAACCTGCGGCCCTGTCTGCCCTCTCAGGCGGCTGTAAAAAGGTCCCACGGCCAATACTTTGAAGGACAGATGTCCTGGCCAACATTTATTTCTTAACTGTCACCATAATCTCATTGCTGTTTATGGGATGTTGCTGTGTGTAAATTGGTGTCCCTGTTTATCAAAATAATACAAGTGACTGCACTTCAAAAAGTAATTCATTGGCTGTGAGGCTGAAAAAGATGCTATAATTTAAAAATTATAATCCTCATCTTTTGTTCAGATCCTTCCATGTCCTCACTGCTTCCTATCTCTGTAACCTCCTCCAGCCCTCCAGCCCTCTCACATCTCCATAGTCCTCCAATTCCGGCCTCTTGAGCATCCCCTGATTTTAATCGCTCCACCGTTGGCGGCCGTGCCTTCAGCTGCCTGGGGCCCTAAGCTCTGGAATTCCCTCCCTAAACCTCTCCACCTCTCTCTCCTCCTTTAAGACACTCCTTAAAACCTACCTCTTTGACCAAGCTTGTTGTCGCCTGTCTCAATATCTCTATATATGACTTGGTGTCATATTGTGCCTGATAACACTCCAGTGAGGCATCTTGGGATATTTTACTACATCAAAGGCGCTATATAAATGCAAGTTGTAATGTGGGAACGTTGTTTTAATTAACGGGCTTCCTTTTTTACAACCAATGGGAGGAGGGAGTGCTGATACTGCAGGTACTGCTCCAGCCAATGAAGACAGACTGTTGTCAGCTGGCTAATCTCAGGGTGTGTTACATATGCCGTCAGTGCCCAGTAAGAGGAATGAGTCGGGGGTAAGGGGATCAGTCAGGATTTTCATTTCTCTGTTAGAAAACACATGCACTTGGACATTGGGAGAGGACCAGAACTGGCCACAGCCAAGGCTCCAAGGGTCAATCCAGTCAGGCACCACCAGACAAAAACAGGGCCCAATGTAATCCAGTGTGCGACAGGCAGAGGGAGGGGGTGGAGAATGAAGGACGTACAAACTAGATGTACTGTCCTGCACTCAGCATCTCAGACTGGAAGCTCCTTCTGCACTTGTCACATCACTGATCAGCATTAATCAATTCTGACGTGCACAAACAAGAAAATCGCTTTGAATGTTTAACAGACAAAAGCACAGCTCCACTTCAAACATTTCTCTGACAGCAGTGTCCCTGAAATCAAAGGCTTGGCAAAACACAAGATCAACAGAACACAATTCAATTTTCATCTCCGTGACTCCCATTGAACTCGGATTAAAACACGGGGCAGGAGGGGCTAATAATCCAGTCAGAAATGGAAATCTTTCTCTCCCTGTCATGATCTCACACCCTTATCACAGAGCCTCTACAATCAGTAATTTATAGGATTGTCTGTCAGTAAAAAACCAAATGAATTCATTTTACCATGAAGGAACGATTATTAACTAACAAACATAAATCTTAACCTAAAAATTAACAGAGATGAGATAAATAATTACAAGACACTCACAGGGCTGGCAAAGAATTTACGCTCCAGATTTTCCATATTGAAATTGTGTTGAAATCTAAGGGGGAATCACTCTTTACCAGCTGTCATCACTGATGTTCACAGTTACACATTTAACCCTTGAAGTTTCACATCGTTTTTGTGATATAGTGAGCCCTTCTTTTGGGTAAGGGGTGCGAGGAGTGAGGACTTTGAAGCAGAAACTCCTGAAGATTTCTTTCCTGTGTCCCTTCCTGAAGGTGCGGAGTGGCAGACAGCTCTCCTCTGATTTCTGAGTGTGTATTGTGAGAGCGGGCAGGCAGTTTGACCAGGAATGACATCGCAGCACAGCCCAATCCTTTTCATTCTGAGGACCACTCACAGGTACTTGCTGACAAAGAGCTTCGTAAGGAGGATACACTGGCTGATTTCTACCTTTCTTCAGTCCAGTGGTGAAGTAGCATCTCCACAGCAGATCTGACAGGCTCAGCAATCTCCGTATAGGCTGGAAACCAGAGCTTCTTCCTGGGCTCGAAATCCCAAAATGAGTCACCAGGCTGAATGGGGTTAAGCTCGTTCTGGAAGACAGCCCGCCTCGGTGGACCATTCATCTCTATGTACACTAGATTGCCACTGCACCCACCACTTTAAACATTTACTCCCTCCACCACCGATGCACAGTGGCAGCAGTGTGTACCATCTACAAGATGCACTGCAGCAACACACCAAGGCTCCTTAGACAGCACCTTCCAAACCCGCGACCTCTACCAACTGGAAGGACAAGGGCAGCAAATGCATGGGAACACCACCACCTGCAAGTTCCCCTCCAAGTCACACACCATCCTGACTTGGAACTATATCGCCTCTCCTTCACTGTCACTCGGTCAAAATCCTGGAACTCCCTTCCTAACAGCACTGTGGGTGTACCTACCCCAAATGGACTGCAGCGGTTCAAGAAGGCAGCTCACCACCACCTTCTGAAGAGCAACTAGGGATGGACAATAAATACTGGCCTAGCCAGCGATGCCCATATCCCATAAACAAATTATAAAAGAACAATCATTTATAGCATAGACAGAACCACCCCCCACCCTGCCCCCCCCCCCCCCCCCACTGCAAAAGGCATTTTATAGAATGAGGTAATAGATGGTAAAGCATGTAAATATAAAGGGAGAGCATTTAGGCTAAATACAGGAGGACTATCAACAATCGTCAGATAATCAAGAGAGGAGGAAAGATATTGGAAGAGGTCGAAAAAAATATAAATCAAATAGTTTCTTTAAATATCTCAGAAAAGTCCCTCAGATCAGTGCAAATACTCAGGAAAAATCTGCCATTTCCTGGATAATTCGTCCCAGCCTTTGCTGACGGGAACATCTTGTTGTCACGTCTGATGAGAATAGTTTAAACTGAGAGATGACAATGCAATTATAAAAATGGCTGCAATTGACTGTAATGAACCTTCAATGCAGCTTTCCTCGGGGTGCTTATCCTCGTAGGTTAGAGAATAATGTTCCCAAATAAACTCCACAGATCTGCTTCAAACAGCTCCGGGGAACCAGGAGAGATCTGTATAAATGGGAAGGTCCACGAATGAGATTAAATTTAACCATTTAACTGATTATGAAGTGATCAGTTTTTGCCCCTTTGCAGCGTGAATGTTAGTGTAGGAAACAGTGCATTCATTTAAACTCCTCCATCTGTCATCTTAAAAAGTGGTGTTAATTGTGTAGAGAGACTGGAGCAGCTAGGACTGTTCTCCTTGGAGTGTAGAAGGTTCAGGGGAAGACTTAATAGAGGGGTTCAAAATTGTGAGGGGTTTTGATCCAGTAAGTAGGGAGAAACTGTTTCCACTGGCAGGTGGATCAGTAACCAGTAAAATAAAAGCAAAATACTGCGGAAGCTGGAAATCTGAAACAAAAACAAGAAATGCTGGATTCACTCAGCAGGTCTGGCAGCATCTGTGGAAAGAGAAGCAGAGTTAACGTTTCGGGTCAGTGACCCTCCTTCGGAACTGACAAATATTATAAAAGTCACAGATTATAAACAAGTGAGGTGGGGGTTGGGCAAGAGATAACAAAGGAGAAGGTGCAGATTGGACCAGGCCACATCGCTGACCAAAAGGTCACGGAGCAAAGGCAAACAACATGTTAATGTGTTGAAAGACAAAGCATTAGTACAGATTAGGTGTGAATATACTGAATATTGAACATCAGCAAGTGCAAACCTGAAGAAAAACAACCTGAAAAAAACAGTGGGTAAGCAAACTGAACAAACTAAAATGAAATGAAATAAATGCAAAAAAAGATTGTAAAAAATGTAAAAAGGAATGCAAAAAAAAGGGAAGAAAAAATAACTAAAAATGACTAAAAATGAAAGTAAAGTGGGGGGCTGTCATGCTCTGAAATTATTGAACTCAATGTTCAGTCCGGCAGGCTGTAGTGTGCCTAATCGGTAGATGAGATGCTGTTCCTCGAGCTTGCGTTGATGTTCACTGGAACACTGCAGCAATCCCAGGACAGAGATGTGAGCATGAGAGCAGGGGGGAGTGTTGAAATGGCAAGCAACCGGAAGCTCAGGGTCCTGCTTGCGGACTGAGCGGAGATGTTCCGCAAAGCGGTCACCCAGTCTGCGCTTGGTCTCCCCAATGTAGAGGAGACCACACTGTGAGCAGCGAATACAGTATACTACATTGAAAGAAGTACAAGTAAATCGCTGCTTCACCTGAAAGGAGTGTTTGGGGCCTGGTTTGCACTTGCTGATGTTCAATATTCAGTATATTCACACCTAATCTGTACTAATGCTTTGTCTTTCAACACACCATTAACATATTGTTTGCCTTTGCTCCGTAACCTTTTGGTCAGCTATGTGGCCTGGTCCAATCTGCACCTTCTCCTTTGTTATCTCTTGCCCAACCCCCACCTCACTTGTTTATAATCTGTGACTTTTATAATATTTGTCAGTTCCAAAGAAGGGTCACTGACCTGAAACGTTAACTCTGCTTCTCTTTCCACAGATGCTGCCAGACCTGCTGAGTGAATCCAGCATTTCTTGTTTTTGGATCAGTAACCAGAAATCTGCTGAGGGGAGAGAGAGAGAGAGAGAGAAATCTGACAGGGAACTTGCTTCTGCACGTATGTGCGTGTACATGCGTGTACGTGCATACAGAACAGGAATGTGCTCACTGTGCTGCTCTCCGAGCTCTCCGAGCGGGGCGGCACAGTGGCGCAGTGGTTAGCACTGCAGCCTCACAGCTCCAGGGACCCGGGTTCGATTCTGGGCACTGCCTGTGTGGAGTTTGCAAGTTCTCCCTGTGTCGGCGTGGGTTTTCTCCGGGTGCTCCGGTTTCCTCCCACAAGCCAAAAGACTTGCAGGTTGGTAGGTAAATTGGCCATTATAAATTGTCACTAGTATAGGTAGGTGGTAGGGAAATATAGGGACAGATGGGGATGCTTGGTAGGAATATGGGATTAGTGTAGGATTAGTATAAATCGGTGGTTGATGGTCGGCACAGACTCGGTGGGCCGAAGGGCCTGTTTCAGTGCTGTATCTCTAATCTAAAATCTAAAAATCACTCTATGCTCACAAGTGAAATATGGCCAGCAATCTTTCGAGTCAATCATTCCACATTTCCATTTCTCTTTCATGTTTATCATGCAGTGCAAGAATTACATCAAACTGCTCCGGCTATTATGTTGCAACTGTAACTATATGGAAAATATTTCTAACTGAGTGACAGCTCAAGTATGTGATTAACGGCTACAACTTAGACTAAACATTGTTCTTTATACCTTGCCCAAGGCAAAGCTCTTTGAGTTCCTCAAAAACACGGCAAGCATGTTTGAAGTATAGTCACTATTGTGAGGTAAGAAACACAGCTACTGTTAACTCAGAGGTGAGGATGCTCCCACTGAGCCTCAGCTGACACCTGCTGATCCTGTCGGATGGTTCCCTGAGCAGACTGCCAAAGTCACCAGAACTTTCAAACAAGCACCAAGATGTAGCTTGGCTGGTGGTGAGAAGGGCCCTCCCCGTCAGATCCTTCATGCACACCTGAAGTCTCACCCCCTCCGCGCAATGCCCCCGTGGTGGCTGTGGTGGGGAAGAGACGGTTGCCCACCTCCTCCTGGAATGTGTCTTTGCAAAGCAGGTGTGGAAAGAGATGCAGTGGTTTTTGTCGAGGTTCATCCCAAGCAGCTCTGTAACACAGGAGTCTGTGCTCTACGGGCTGTTCCCAGGGACGCACACCGAGACAAACATCAACTGCTGCTGGAGGACTATCAACTTGGTGAAAGACGCCCTTTGGTCTGCCCGAAACCTGCTGGTCTTCCAGCGCAAAGAGTTGTCCACCACCGAGTGTTGCAGACTGGCACATTCCAAGGTCCAGGACTACGTGCTGAGGGACGCACTAAAGCTTGGGGCAGCCCCAGCAAAGGCTCAATGGGGAAAGACCACAGTGTAAGGTCCCCCCACCAAGCTGAACTGAGGGGCTGGATTCATGGGAAACCCCTCGAACTGTAGCCAGAAAATATGGGTTTGCTGCAAAATGTACATGGCATGTAAAATGAAACGGAAGGGTTGTGAGGCAACTCACTCCTGTATTGAAGGAAACTGACCTCCTTTGCACTCTTTGTATTTTTTGACTTGGTGCTGTTTGGAACTGTTTGGTAATGTATTTTTTACAGATTTTTATGAATAAAGTATATTTTGGAAATAAAAAAAAACCTGCTTGTTTGCAGTGAATTGAAGCCAAGCCCAATACTCCATCCTGAAGGAGTGCACCGTTACAGGAGTGGGCATTAGAGAGGGTGCAGAAAAGATTCACCAGAATGGTTCCAGGGATGAGGGACTTCAGTTACGTGGAGAGACTGGAGAAGTTGGGATTGTTTTCCTTGGAGAAGGTTGAGAGGAGATTTGATCGAGGTTTTCAAAGTCATGAGGGCTCTGGACAGAGTAGATAGAGAGAAACTGTTCCCATTGGTGGAAGTATCGAGAACGAGAGGGCACAGATTCAAGGTGAATGGCAAAAACCAAAGGCGATAATGAAGAAAAACTTTGCTCACTCAGCAAGTGGTTCAGATCTGGAACGCACTGCCTGAGAGTGGTGGAAGGAGATTTAATCGTGGCTTTCAAAAGAGAATTGGATAATTATTTGAAGAGAAAAAATTTGCAGGGCTGTGGGGAAATGGCAGGGGGTGTGGGACTAGTGGAGTTGCTCTTGCAGAGAGCCAGCGTGGCCTTGACGGGCCGAATGGCCTCCTTCTGTGCTGTAACCATTCTAGGATTCTAAACACAAATACACTCTCCCATAAACCCGCATGTGCGTTATACACACACACAAATACAAACACACACAGAATCAAGCACGTGCACACTAAAGATTATCCCTGAATAAACAGTACTGTTCACCTACCATTCTGCTCAATCACAGCCTGAATCTGCTTGCTCGGTTCTGAAATGAAAAGAGAGACATTTTAGCTCATTTGTTTTATGAACACTTTGTTGCTCATGGGCTCAGTCACATCGTCTGTCGTTCACAGTCACTGAGAACAGAGCTCTGTTTGAAAACTCATTAAAGGGAGGTCAAGATATCAACAGGTCAGCAGACCAAACCTGGTTGAGGGAAAGTGCGGAGGGAGGGTAGGACGAGGGAGCTCCCAGTGAGCATGCGTCAGCGTGTGCTGGAGTATTGTTCTGGGGATAGGTCAAGTATTTCCGCTGGTGCCCTCCAAGATCACCGAATCATACAACACAGGAGGCGGCCCATTCATTTCAGGTTTATGACCTTTCAACAGATGTTCTGATGAAGGGTCACTGACCTGCTGCTCTCTCCACAGATGCTGCCAGACCTGCTGAGTATTTCCAGAATATTATGTTTATATTTAAGTTATTTTGCTTTTGTAACAATCAAACAGTTCTTTTCAATTCCCTTTTGAATTACATGGGTTACATAGAATGTACAACACAGAAACAGGCCATTCGGCCCATCTGGTCTGTGCTGGTGTTTATGCTCCACATGAGCCTCCTCCCACCCCCTCTTCATCTCACCCTATCAGCATCTCCTTCTGTTCCTTTCTCCCTCATGTGTTATTCCAGCTTCCCCTTAAATGTATCGATACTATTCACCTCAACCACTCCCTCTGGTAGTGAGTTCCACATTCTCACCATTCTCTGGGTAAAGAGATTTCTCTTGAATTCCCTATTAGATTTATTAGTGACTGTCTTATAATTATGGCCCCTAGTTTTGGACTCCCCTCAACAACAGCGACTTGTATTTATATAGAACCTTTAACATAATAAGACATCCCAACGCACTTGACAAGGTCATTATAAAGTAAAATCTGACACTGAGCCATATAAGGAGAAGGAGAGAGTAGGGATAAATGAGTCATTTTCAAGTTGGCAGGCTGTGACATGTGGGGTACCACAAGGATCAGTGCTTGGGCTCCAGCTATTCACAATTGCATCAATGATTTGAATGCGGGGATTAAATGTAATATTTTCAAATTTTCGGAAGACACAAAACTAGGTGGAAGTGTGAGTTGTGAGGAGGATGCAAAGATGCTACAAGGGGATTTGGAGAGGCTAAGTGAGTTGGCAAAAATTTGGCAGCTGGAATACAATGTGGAGAAATGTGAGGTTATTCACTTTGGTAGGAAAAACAAAAATACAGAGTATTTCTTAAATGGTCTGAGGCTGGAAAGTGTTGAACTTCAAAGGGACTTGGGTGTCCTTGTTAATGAGTCACTGAAAGTGAACACGCAGGTACAGCAAACAATTAAGGTGGCAAATGATATGTTGGCCTTTATCACAAGGGGATTTGAGTATAGGAATAAAGATCTCTTGCTGCAATTATATAGAGCTTTGGTGAGACTGCACCTGGAGTATTGTGTACAATCCTAGAGTCATAGAGTTATACAGCACAGAAACAGGCCCTTTGGCCCATCATGTCTGTGCCGGCCATCAAGCACCTAACTATTCTAATCCCATTTTCCAGCGCTTGGCCCGTAGCCTTGTATGCTGTGGCGTTTCAAGTGCTCATCTTGGTCTCCTTAGCTAAGGAAAGATATACTTGCCATAGAGGGAGTGCAACGGAGGTTCACCAAACTAACTCCTGGGATGGAGGGATTGTCCTATGAGGAAAAATTAAATGGACTGGGCTTTTAATCTCTGGAGTTTAGAAGAGTTTACAGGGCTCGACAGGGTAGATGCAGGAAGGATGATTCCCCTGGCTGGGGGGCCCAGAACTAGGGGACACAGTCTCAGAATAAGGGGCAAGCCATTTAGGACTGAGATGAGGAGGAATTTCTTCACTCAGAGGGCGGTGAATCTTTGGAATTCTCTGTCCCAGAGGGCTGTGGAGGCTCAGTCATTGCGTATGTTCAAGGCTGAGATCAGGAAATTTCTGCATATTAAAAACATTGAGGGATAATACAGGAAAATGATGAATTAGCAGATCAGACATGATCTCATTGAATACCAGAGCAGGTTTGAAGGGCTGAATGGCCTCCTCCTGCTCCTATTTCTTATGTTTTTACGTTCTTATTAAGGCAGATGGCCAAAAGCTTGGTCAAAGAGTCAGGTTTTAAGGAGCTTCTTAAATGAGGAGAGAGGCAGAGAGGTTTAGGGAGGGAATTCCAGAGCTTAGGGCCCCAGGCAGCTGAAGGTACGGCCGCCAATGGTGGAGTGATTACAATCGAAGAGAACTAGAAGAGTGCCGAGATTTTGGAGGGTTGTAGGGCTGGAGGAGATTAGAGATAGGGAGGAGGCAATGGCATGGAGAGATCAGAAAACAAGAATGAGAATTTTAAAATCGAGGCACTGCTTAACTGGGAGCCAATGTAGGTCACCGAACACAGAGACGATGCATGAATGGGACTTGGGGTGAGGAAGGACATGGACAGCAGAGGGGTAGATGAGTTGAAGTTTACAGAGGGTAGAACGTGGGAGGCACATCTTGTGAAATATGATAATCGAACTGTATAACAGATCATTCTTTCTATACAACTGAACTGCTTTCACAGGAGAATTTGCAGGGCACGATAGGATGAATGTGATATGCTGTCTTCAGTTAAACTCCTGACTACCTCACTGACTGAATAATCGACATTAAAGTCACCTAGAGGGAAGAGAATAATTATTTTCTCAATTTGCTGTAATGAACATCCATCCTGACAGCTGTACAAAGACTCCGGCGGTCCACAATGCAAAAACAAATCATCAGAAAGCCATTCCAACAAGTGTACTCAACAAGCATCAATCCCCAGGATGGGTTCGTCAAGTAATTACAATGTTTGGATAAGGGTTGTTACAAAAACAGCTGAACTGTAAGCATTTCTGTCTTGCTCCGTTATAATCACCACACCCAATGTAAACAAGAATTACATTAACTGTTCTCAACTTGCCAAACTCGCAGTGACTAGTCTGGCACTGTAATCACCCAGCTGAGTGCTGGAATGCAACTCAACTCAACATATCACATAGGATCATAGAATGGTACAGTACAGAAGGAGGCCATTTGGCCCATCGTGCTGGCACTTTGGTGGAGCTATCCAATTAGTCCCACTCCCCTACTCTTTCCCCATAGCCCAGTAAATGTTTTCCCCTTCTTTAGTCTATCATGATTTTGAACACCCCTATTAAATCTCCTCTTAACCTTCTCTGCTCTAAGCAGAACAATCCCAGCTTCTCCAGTCTCTCCGCATCAACTGAAGTCCCTCATTCCTGGCTCCACCCAAAATCCACACTTCTCAACAGATATCAATACAGGAAACATGAGACCATCTGAAACAGGCTCACAGGCCGCGCTGGCACCCACCCTAACTCACACCAAGTCCCATTCACCCAGCACCCACTGTGCTTGCTGACCTGCACTGCCCCCAGGTCCAGTAAAGCCTCGATTTTAAAATTCTCATCCTTGTTTTCAATTCCCTTCATGGCCTCATCCCTCTCTGTCTTTGTAACTTCCTCCAGCTCTACAATCCTCCGAGATCCTCGGCACTTCACCAACTCGGACCTCTTGCGCATTCCCGATTTCGATTGTTCCACCATTGGAGGCTGTGCCTTCATCTGCCAAGGCCCTAAGTTCTGGAGTTCCCTCCCTCTCTGCATCTCTCTCCTCATTTAAGATGCTCCTTAAAACCTACCTCTTTGACCAAGCTTATGGTCAACTGTCCTAATATCTCCCTTTATGGCTCGGTATCAGATTCTATTTGGTAACGTTCCTGTGAAGTGCCTTGGGACGTCTTACTATGTTAAAGGAGCTATATAAATGCAGGAGCGTAAGAAAAGAAGAAATAGGAGAAGGAGTAGGCCTCAAACGTGCTCTAGTGTTTAATAAGGTTATGGCTGATCTTCGACTTCAACTCCACTTTCACCCCGCCACCCACTGCCTGCCCCTGATCTCCCCATCCACTGAATCCCAACTGAGCATGTGCAGCTCTCTGGGGTGGAGAATTCCAAGGATCCACAGCCAAAATGGACGTCCCTTATCCTGAGACTGTGCCCTCTAGTTCTACACTCTCCGGCCAGGGGAAACAGCCTGCCTGGACTGGAGCTGTTGTTGTTACCCACAGAGCCATGCCCGAATATAATTAACTAATAGGGGGACGCTGTTTCCCAGGGGTAAGGGGTGGCCATGCCAGGGTACAACCTGCATTGGAGAAAGTTACAAAGGAAGATGGTTGTGGATGTTGGAGGTCAATCATCTCAGCCCAGGATATCACTGCAGGAGTTCCTCAGGGTAGCGTCCGAGGCCCAAACATCTTCAGCTGCTTCATCAATGACCTTCCCTCCAGCAAAAGTGGGGATGTTCGCTGATGATTGCACAATGTTCAGCACCATTCGTAACTCCTCAGATACTGAAGCAGTCTGTGCCCACAAACAGCAAGACCTGGACAACATTCAGGCTTGGGCTGATAAGTGGCAAATAACATTAGTGCCACACAAGTGCCAGGCAATGACCATCTCCAGTAGGAGAGAATCTAACCATCTCCCCTTGACATTCAACAGCATTACGATTGCTGAATCCCCCACTATCAACATCCTGGGGGTTACCATTGACCAGAAACCGAACTGGGCCAGGCATATAAATACCTTGGCTACAAGAACAGGTCAGAGGCTGGGAATTCTGTGGTGAGTAACTCACTTCCTGACTCCCGAAAGCCTGTCCACCATCTACATGGCACAAGTCAGGAGTGTGATGGAATACTCTCCACTTGCCTGGATGGGTGCAACTCCAACAACACTCGCGAAGCTCAACACCATCCAGGACAAAGCAACTGGCTTGATAGGCACCCCTACACCACCTTCAACATTCACTCCCTCCATCACAGACGCACAGTGGCAGCAGTGTGTACCATCTACAAGATGAACTGCAGCAACTCACCCAGGCTCCTTAGACAGCACCTTTCAAACCCACAACCTCTACCACCTTGAAGGACAAGGGCAGCAGATGCATGGAAACATCACCACCTGCAAGTTCCCCTCCAAGTCACACACCATCCTGACTTGGAACTATATCGCCGTTTCTTCACTGTCACTGGGTCAAAATCCTGGAACTCCCTTCCTAACAGCACTGTGGGTGTACCTACCCCACATGGACTGCAGCGGTTCAAGAAGGCAGCTCACCACCACCTTCTCAAGGGCAATTAGGGATGGGCAACATGTTAGCCTAGCCAGTGATGCTCACAGTCCAGAAATGAATTTTTAAAAAGTCAGTTCTGCACAATACCACAAGCAAGACAGATCGTCAACCCAGCAGTGAAAGTCAACACAGTACCGGAGAAGGAGTTTTAGTATCAGCTCAGGCTCTGGAGTGAGCTAACTGAATAAGAGCTCAGATCTAACAGAGGTTGGCCAAATATCCCACCCAGTGACAGCCGCCCGTGAGACACGTGTGACAGGAACTCACCTGACTGTCTCCTGCCCCTTCGCAATGTTAATGGATTCTCTGTGTTCAACAGGGGAAATATTTTCTTTACTCTTTCGGGGGTGTAGATGAACTCTGGGGGTTCTGGAACAAGAAGGGAAAATGCAAATAAGAACAAACATTCACTTGTTGCCGAGTGACAAGCAGGTTTGCCAACTCTGCTTGGACATATTCCTGGAGTTTTCATCACAGGATCTCCCCCTCCTACCAGTCAAACAGCTTTTTTCATCCCCCTCATCTCCCAATATCTTTCTAATGGATGAACAATGTGTTTTTAATGCTCTCTGTGATTTTCTTTCTCCAAGGTGGCTGGTAGTAGATTAATGCTCGATTCCTGGAGAGTTGGTAACAGCAATGATGCATTGTTAACAAAAGTGCAGCAAAAACTGTTTTGAACACAATATGGTGAATAATTTCTTGAATTTTATGGTGAAGATTTGATTTGTGCTGCTATTTATAATACAGCCGACTACACCCCCCACAATTCCGCAAGGCGGCAGACAAGAGACCTTCCTCTCTCCAGTGAAACTCTCAGACACTCTCTTCCAATTCTTCCGTCATTTCTTTCTAATTCCTCAAGACAAAGAAAGACTTGCATTTCTATAGCGCCTTTCACAACCTCAGTATAATTCAAAGTGTTTTACAGCCAATGAACTACTTTTTGAAGTGTACTCATTTTGTAATGTACGAAACACGGCAACCAATTTGCACACAGCAAGATCCCACAAACACCAGCGTGATAACTACCACACAGAAACAGGCCATTCGGCCCAACTGGTCCATGCTGGTGTTTATGCTCCACACGAGCCTCCTCCCACCCCTCTTTATCTCACCCTATCAGCATCTCCTTCTATTCCTTTCTCCCTCATGTGTTTATCCAGCTTCCCCTTAAATGTATCGATACTATTCCCCTCAACCACTCCCCGTAGTAGTGAGTTCCACATTCTCACCACTCTCTGGGTAGCGAAGTTTCTCCTGAATTCCATACTGGATTTATTAGTGACTGTCTTATATTTATGGCCCCTAGTTCTGGTCTCCCCCAACAAGTTGAAACATCTTCTCTGCATCTACTGTTTCAAATCCTTTCATAATTTTAAAAACCTCTATCAGGACACCCCTCAGTCTTCTCTTTTCTCGTTCTGTTTACAAACCTGTTCACTTCTTCCTGATAGTTATCAACCTCTCATTTCTGGTATTGTGTTTGTAAACTCCTTTTTGCATCTTCACCAGTGCCTTGAGATCCTGTTTGTAATATGGAGACCAGGACTGTGCACACTGCTACCAGTGTGGTCAAACCAAGGTTCAATAGAAGTGTAACGTAACTCCTCTACTCTTCAATTCTATTCCTCTGGAATGAATCCTGGTATATTTGTAATTTTCTGTTCTCTCAGAGCTGCAATCCCTCACGTTTACGAGCTTGAACTAAAAGTTATACAACGCCAGCAGGTTTTGTTTGATCTGAACACCTATTGGCTCCGAGTCTCACACACAGTTGGAATCCTTCTCAATAACCTGCCTTTGCTTTTGACTCTGAAACTAGTCCAGGGCCAGGTAATCTGATTTTGTGATGTTGATTGAGGGATATTGTCCTTGGGCAGAACCCCCTGCTCTGCTTCCAATAGCAGCTATGGGATCATTTACATCCACCCGAAAGGGCCTTGGTTTAATATCTGACCCAAATAACAGCACCTCTGACAGTGCAGCACTCCCTCAGTACTGCACTAGCAATGACAGCCTAGCTACTGGGCTGAAGTCTCTGGAGTGGGACTTGAACTCGCAACATTCAGGCTCCGAGGTGAGAGTGAAACCCACTGGCTAACTCCTAAGAAGCCCACCTTCCTGTTCACATCACAAACAGGGTGAGAATCCATTCCTGAAATACAGCAGGCAACATTTCCGTTATTATACAACGGAAGAGAATCCGATGACAGTTCAGTGATTGACAAAACAGCCACGGGAAGGTCCAACACCAAGGGAGCCTGGGAACTCACCAGACTGTCTGCGGCCTCGCTGGTATCCCCGGGAATCGTCCAGACGGGGAGAGGAGGAGACATTCTTCAAGTATTCTGGGCTGAATTGAATCTCTGGTGCGTCTGGGGAAAAAAAAAGTTACATTCCTGCGATTAGCAAAGAAAACAGCAGTAAGGTTCAAAGGTCATCTCTAATAAGTGTGCTCCCTCAGTAATGACCCTCCGACAGTGCAGCACTCCCTCAGTAATGACCCTCCGACAGTGCAGCACTCCCTCAGTCATGACCCTCCGACAGTGCAGCACTCCCTCAGTAATGACCCTCCGACAGTGCAGCACTCCCTCAGTCATGACCCTCCGACAGTGCAGCACTCCCTCAGTAATGACCCTCCGACAGTGCAGCACTCCCTCAGTAATGACCCTCCGACAGTGCAGCACTCCCTCAGTCATGACCCTCCGACAGTGCAGCACTCCCTCAGTAATGACCTTCCGACAGTGCAGCACTCCCTCAGTACTGACCCTCCGACAGTGCAGCACTCCCTCAGTAATGACCCTCCGACAGTGCAGCACTCCCGCAGTACAGACCCTCCGACAGTGCAGCACTCCCTCAGTCATGACCCTCCGACAGTGCAGCACTCCCTCAGTAATGACCTTCCGACAGTGCAGCACTCCCTCAGTACTGACCCTCCGACAGTGCAGCACTCCCTCAGTAATGACCCTCCGACAGTGCAGCACTCCCGCAGTACTGACCCTCCGACAGTGCAGCACTCCCGCAGTACTGACCCTCCGACAGTGCAGCACTCCCACAGTACTGACCCTCCGACAGTGCAGCGCTCCCTCAGTACTGACCCTCCGATAGTGCAGCACTCCCTCAGTAATGACCCTCCGACAGTGTAGCACTCCCTCAGTAATGACCCTCCGACAGTGCAACACTCCCTCAGCACTGACCCTCCGACAGTACAGCGCTCCCTCAGTACTGACCCTCCGACAGTGCAGCACTCCCTCAGTACTGACCCTCCGACAGTGCAGCACTCCCTCAGTACTGACCCTCCGACAGTGCAGCACTCCCTCAGTAATGACCCTCCGACAGTGCAGCACTCCCTCAGTACTGACCCTCTGACAGTGCAGCACTCCCTCAGTAATGACCCTCCGACAGTGCAGCACTCCCTCAGTAATGACCCTCCGACAGTGCAGCACTCCCTCAGTACTGACCCTCCGACAGTGCAGCACTCCCTCAGTAATGACCCTCCGACAGTGCAGCACTCCCTCAGTACTGACCCTCCGACAGTGCAGCACTCCCTCAGTAATGACCCTCCGACAGTGCAGCACTCCCTCAATACTGACCCTCCGACCGTGCAGCACTCCCTCAGTACTGACCCTCCGACCGTGCAGCACTACCTTAGTACCCCCTCACACTCTGTTGGACTCAAACCCACAGTGTCACGGATGCTGCAATTGAGTCATTGAAACATTTGTGGAGAAGTTATAAAACTTTACAACACACAGGATATAAGGATGGATTTACTCACAGTGAGAGTGGTTTTCAAGCAGGACTTGTTTTGCCTGTAAATTCAAGTAAGACAAGTGAGAAATCTGTCAATACTGGGAGAGACCACGTCATCGCAGTGAGAACACACCACTAACTAGCAACAGAACTGGTTAACACAAAGAGAACACTCCACTAACTAGTAACAGAACTGGTTAACACAAAGAGAACACTCCACTAACTAGTAACAGAACTGGTTAACACAGAGAGAACACTCCACTATCTAGCAACAGAGCTGGTCAACGCAGAGAGATCACTCTGCTAACTAGCAACATAGCTGATCAATGCAGAGATAACACTCCACTAACTAGCCACAGAGCTGGTCAATGCAGAGAGATCACTCCGCTAACTAGCAACAGAGTATTCAGTGATGACATCATCAGGCAATGTCTTCGCACAAGCTTCCAGATTCTAAACATTAACTAACTCTTGCACTGAATATAAAGAAGCTCCGAAGAGTTTATTTGACCAATCATGAATTTAGTGCCTGGCCCTTTAAAAGACATGTTATCGTAAGTCAACTCATCCGGCAGTATGACAGCTCCAGCCAATCAGAATTTGTCCCACTTGCTGAAAAACTTGATCCTGTATTTTCCAATTGTTTGCATTTTAGGTTCTATCTGAAACTGGGAAACTCCAGACTTTTGCAGATTCCCATCACCCCCCTCATCACCTGATGCCACTGATTCATTCAAGTGTCAGCATTGCACGGTCACCTCAGAGTCAGAAGATCATGGACTCAACCCTCACTCCAGAGATTTCAGCACAAAATCCAGGATGACACTCACACTGCAGTACTGAGGGAGTGCTGCACTGTCGGAGGGTCAGTACTGAGGGAGTGCTGCACTGTCGCAGGGTCAGTACTGAGGGAGCGCTGCACTGTCGGAGGGTCAGTACTGAGGGAATGCTGCACTGTCGGAGGGTAAGTACTGAGGGAGCGCTGCACGGTCGGAGGGTCAGTACTGAGGGAGTGCTGCACTGTCAGAGGGTCAGTACTGAGAGAGAGCTGCACTGTCAGAGGGTCAGTACTGAGGGAGTGCTGCACTGTCGGAGGGTCAGTACTGAGGGAGTGCTGCACTGTCGCAGGGTCAGTACTGAGGGAGCGCTGCACTGTCGGAGGGTCAGTACTGAGGGAATGCTGCACTGTCGGAGGGTAAGTACTGAGGGAGCGCTGCACGGTCGGAGGGTCAGTACTGAGGGAGTGCTGCACGGTCAGAGGGTCAGTACTGAGGGAGCGCTGCAGGTCGGAGGGTCAGTACTGAGGGAGCGCTGCACGGTCGGAGGGTCAGTACTGAGGGAGCGCTGCACTGTCAGAGGGTCAGTACTGAGGGAGTGCTGCACTGTCAGAGGGTCAGTACTAAGGGAGCGCTGCACTGTCGGAGGGTCAGTACTGAGGGAGAGCTGCACGGTCAGAGGGTCAGTACTGAGGGAGTGCTGCACTGTCGGAGGGTCAGTACTGAGGGAGTGCTGCACTGTCAGAGGGTCAGTACTGAGGGAGTGCTACACTGTCGGAGGCTCAGTACTGAGGGAGTGCTGCACTGTCGGAGGCTCAGTACTGAGGGAGTGCTGCACTGTCGAAGGGTCAGTACTGAGGGAGTGCTGCACTGTCGGAGGCTCAGTACTGAGGGAGTGCTGCACTGTCGAAGGGTCAGTGCTGAGGGAGTGCTGCACTGTCGGAGAGTCAGTACTGAGGGATTGCTGCACTGTCAGAGGGTCAGTACTGAGGGAGTGCTGCACTGTCGGAGAGTCAGTACTGAGGGATTGCTGCACTGTCAGAGGGTCAGTACTGAGGGACTGCTGCACTGTTGGAGGGTCAGTACTGAGGGAGTGCTGCACTGTCAGAGGGTCAGTACTGAGGGAGTGCTGCACTGTCGGAGAGTCAGTACTGAGGGATTGCTGCACTGTCAGAGGGTCAGTACTGAGGGACTGCTGCACTGTTGGAGGGTCAGTACTGAGGGAGTGCTGCACTGTCGGAGGGTCAGTACTGAGGGAGTGCTGCACTGTCAGAGGTGCCATCTTTCGGATGAGATGCTAAACCGAGGCCGCGACTGCTTTTTCAGGTAGATGCAAATGATCCTCTGGCATTATTTTAAAGAACAGCCAAGGAGTTCTCCCCGGTGTCCTGGGGAGCGGGGCGGGGGGGGAGTTCTCCCCGGTGCCCTGGGGAGCGGGGGGGGGGGGGGGGGGGGGGGAGTTCTCCCCGGTATCCTGGGGAGCAGGTGGGGGAGTTCTCCCCGGTGCCCTGGGGAGCGGGGGGGGGGGGGGGGGGGGAGTTCTCCCCGGTGTCCTGGGGTGCAGGGGGGCGGGGGGGGGGGAGTTCTCCCCGGTGCCCTGGGGAGCAGGGGGGCGGGGGGGGGTGGGGAGTTCTCCCCGGTGCTCTGGGGAGCAGGGGGGCGGGGGGGGGGGAGTTCTCCCCGTGCCCTGGGGAGCAGGGGGGCGGGGGAGGTGGGGAGTTCTCCCCGGTGCCCTGGGGAGCAGGTGGGGGAGTTCTCTCTGGTGTCCTGGGGAGCAGGTGGGGGAGTTCTCCCCGGTGCCCTGGGGAGCAGGGGGGGGGAGTTCTCCCCGGTGTCCTGGGGAGCAGGGGGGTGGGGGGGGGGGAGTTCTCCCCGGTGCCCTGGGGAGCAGGGGGGGGGAGTTCTCCCCGGTGTCCTGGGGAGCAGGGGGGTGGGGGGGGGGGAGTTCTCCCCGGTGCCCTGGGGAGCAGGGGGGCGGGGTGGGGGGGGAGTTCTCCCCGGTGTCCTGGGGAGCAGGGGGGCGGGGGGGGGGGGGAGTTCTCCCCGGTGTCCTGGGGAGCAGGGGGGGCGGGGGGGGGGGGAGTTCTCCCCGGTGCCCTGGGGAGCAGGGGGGCGGGGTGGGGGGGGGAGTTCTCCCCGGTGTCCTGGGGAGCAGGGGGGCGGGGGGGGGGGGGGAGTTCTCCCCGGTGTCCTGGGGAGCAGGGGGGTGGGGGGGGGGGGGGGAGTTCTCCCCGGTGCCCTGGGGCCAATATTTATTCCTCAACGACATCACAGAATCAGATGATCTGGTCATTATCACATTGTTGTTTGTGGGAGCTTGCTGTGTGTATATTTCCTACATTACAACAGTGACTGCACTAATGTAAAGTACTTCATTTGCTCTAAAGTGCTTTGCGGCACCATCCGGTTGTGAAAGGCGCTATAGAAATGCAAGTTTTCCTTCAGGTTTTGGTGTCTGTGAGAGACGATGAGGAGATGAGGATACTGCTGCCCTCTGCTGGTAGATTCAATAGGATGCACAAACTCTCAGCTGGAAAACTTTGTCCCGATCTTGTAAAGTGCTTCTTGTGAGGTACTCGGACGTGTAAAGAGGACAATGTGGAGTGACGTAACGCCTGTTGTGTTACTATTACCATCTCCATGTGTTAGGTGTCTCCTGAGGGCGCCATTGGTGGTACAGCAACACGGGCACCAACTACTCTACTACTCTCCTGTGCCCCAGGAAGCTACTTTTATGATCCTGTTTCTCTCCCCTCCCTGACCCTCTCACTCTCCCCCCTCACTCTCTCTCTCCCTCTCTCGCCCCTCACACACTCTCTCTCTCCCCCCCACTCTCTGTCAATCCCCCCCCTCACTCTCACTCTCATTCGCTCTCTCTCTCTCCCCCCTCACTCACCCTCTCTCCCCATGTGCTTTCTCTCTCCCCCCTCAGACTCTCTCTCTCTCTCTACCCCCCACTCTGTCTCTCCCCCTTACTCTTTCTCTCTCGTCCCCTCACTCTCTCTCTCTCTACCCACCGCCCCCCCCCCCACTCTCTCTCCCCCCCCTCACTCTCTGTCTCTCCCCTGGAGATATTGAGACCAGTTTTTGTTCTGGAATCAATTCTGGGATCTGCCTGGTGTGTGGCTCATTTACACAACAAGACCCAGACAGAAAGAGGTACAAAACTTCATTCATATAGCGCCGTTCACAACCTCAAGACATCCCAAAGCGCTTTACAGCCAATAAAGTACTTTTGAAGTGCAGTCACTGTTGTAATGTAGGAAACGCAGCAGCCAATTCATGCACAGCAAGATCCCACAAACAGCAGTCTGATAATGACCAGATAACAGGATAAATATTAACCAGGACACTGGGAAACTCTCCAGAAATTCTTCCAATAATGCCATGGGACTTTTACATCCACCTGAGAGGCAGAGCGGACCTTGGTTTGACGTCTCTTAAAGACAGTACCTCTGACAGCGCAGCACTCCCTCAGTACTGACCCTCCGACAGTGCAGCACTCCCTCAGTACTGACCCTCCGACAGTGCAGCACTCCCTCAGTACTGACCCTTCGACAGTGCAGCACTCCCTCAGTACTGACCCTCTTGATAGTGCAGCACTCCCTCAGTACTGACCCTCCGACAGTGCAGCACTCCCTCAGTACTGACCCTCCGACAGTGCAGCACTCCCTCAGTACTGACCCTCCGACAGTGCAGCACTCCCTCAGTACTGACCCTCCGACAGTGCAGCACTCCCTCAGTACTGACCCTCCGACAGTGCAGCGCTCCCTCAGTACTGCACTGGGAATGTCAGCCTAGATTTTGAGCTTCAGTCTGTGGGGTTCGAACCCCCAACCTTCTGACTCCGAGGTGAGACACGGCCAAAACAAATGACCCTATTGTTCTATAACAGACGCATTATTAAGGTTTGCGTTGCAATGTGATTTGATCACAGTGACCAGCATCTTTGAAATGGCCTTTTTATCTTGGCTATGATTCAGTGAATTACTCCTGTAAATCTCAGTCCCTCACACACAGACACACACACCGATACAGACAGACAAATCCCCCCACCCCACACACACACACAAAGAGATATCGCCAAGGCACACACAAAATGTCATCCTAGAGACACATGATCAGGCTGGTGAGGACCTTCTGTGGGATGGATGCTGGGTGATTCTCTACGATTAGGCGTTTCAAGTAATGAATCCACAATCTCTTCTCCTCTTGGTTCTTAGCCTAGGGAAAACAAACCAATCAACATCACTCTTATTGTAAGTCAGCAAATGAGCAGTAATGGGGGGCTTCGCTGTCAAACCTCCTTCAAGAACAGCAGTGGCGAGCCGGGGAGACCCAGGGACAACAAGGCCAATCTGAGGTTGTGATCCACAGCAGGCCCCTTTATACAACCCAATGTAGACTGGAGACCCTAGTGACAGGCCTTAGCAACCACTGACAGGCCTCAGCAACTACTGACAGGCCTCAGCAACCACTCACAGGCCTCCGCAACCACTCACAGGCCTCCGCAACCACTCACAGGCCTCCGCAACCACTCACAGGCCTCAGCAACCACTCACAGGCCTCCGCAACTACTCACAGGCCTCCGCAACCACTCACAGGCCTCCGCAACTACTCACAGGCCTTAGCAACTACTCACAAGCCTCCGCAACCACTCACAGGCCTCAGCAACCACTCACAGGCCATGGCTGACCCCATTAACCGGCCTTAGACCCGACTGACAGCAGATCTCTGTCTGTAAGGCAGATCGCAATGAGCCCGATCCCTGTGGATCACTGACCTGGAGCGTGTGCTGCTGTTTAGGGATGGTCAAATCCGTCACTCGAAAGCTCAGCGGATCCTTGAAGTTCTCCGATAACGTCAGGTTGCAGCACTACAGAGAAAGAAAGATTGGCATTTTGATAGCGCCTTTGACAAACTTGAGGGCATCCCAAAAAAACTTCACAACCAACTTTGAACTGTTGTAATGAAGAAAAGGTGGCAGCCAATTTGTGCACAGCAAGATCCCACAAACAGCAATGTGATAAAGAACAGAGAATCTGTTTTTGTGATGTTGATTGAGGGACAAATATTGACCAGGGCACCGGGGAGAACTCCCTGCTTTAATTCAAAATACAAGCAGTGAAATCCTTTACGTTCACCTGTGAAGACAGAGGTGATCTCGGATAAACGTCTCATCCGAAAGACAACACTTCTAACAGTGCAGCACTCCCTCAGTACTGACCCTCCGACAGTGCAGCATTCCCTCAGTACTGACCCTCCGACAGTGCAGCATTCCCTCAGTACTGACCCTCCGACAGTGCAGCATTCCCTCAGTACTGACCCTCCGACAGTGCTGCACTCTCTCAGTACTGACCCTCCGACAGTGCAGCACTCCCTCAGTACTAACCCTCCGACAGTGCAGCATTCCCTCAGTACTGACCCTCCGACAGTGCGGCACTCCCTCAGTACTGACCCTCCGACAGTGCAGCATTCCCTCAGTACTGACCCTCCGACAGTGCAGCACTCCCTCAGTACTAACCCTCCGACAGTGCAGCATTCCCTCAGTACTGACCCACCGACAGTGCAGCACTCCCTCAGTACTGACCCTCCGACAGTGCAGCACTCCCTCAGTACTGACCCTCCGACAGTGCAGCATTCCCTCAGTACTGACCCTCCGACAGTGCAGCACTCCCTCAGTACTGACCCTCCGACAGTGCAGCACTCCCTCAGTACTGACCCTCCGACAGTGCAGCATTCCCTCAGTACTGACCCACTGACAGTGCAGCACTCCCTCAGTACTGACCCTCCGACAGTGCAGCATTCCCTCAGTACTGACCCTCCGACAGTGCGGCACTCCCTCAGTACTGACCCTCCGACAGTGCGGCACTCCCTCAGTACTGACCCTCCGACAGTGCGGCACTCCCTCAGTACTGCCCCTCCGACAGTGCGGCACTCCCTCAGTACTGACCCTCCGACAGTGTAGCACTCTCTCAGTACTGACCCTCTGACAGTGCAGCACTCCCTCAGTACTGACCCTCCGACAGTGCAGCACTCCCTCAGTACTGCCCCTCCGACAGTGCGGCACTCCCTCAGTACTGACCCTCCGACAGTGTAGCACTCTCTCAGTACTGACCCTCCGACAGTGCAGCACTCCCTCAGTACTGACCCTCTGACAGTGCAGCACTCCCTCAGTACTGACCCTCCGACAGTGCAGCACGCTCTCAGTACTGACCCTCTGACAGTGCAGCCCTCCCTCAGTACTGACCCTCTGACAGTGCAGCATGCTCTCAGTACTGACCCTCTGACAGTGCAGCACTCCCTCAGTACTGACCCTCTGACAGTGCAGCACTCCCTCAGTACTGACCCTCTGACAGTGCAGCACACTCTCAGTACTGACCCTCTGTCAGTGCAGCACTCCCTCAGTACGGACCCTCTGACAGTGCAGCACACTCTCAGTACTGACCCTCTGTCAGTGCAGCCCTCCCTCAGTACTTCATTGGAGAGAAATCAGTTTATGCTGACACCTGCTTTGAACTGCCTTCAGGTAAAATGTGTGCCCTTTAAATTCTAATAGCGGTTTTGCAATATCAGAAACTGAGGAAAATCCCTGTACAACTCCCTCGTCATCTCACGGAGGAAGTTTATCTGTTATGACAGAAGCAAAATACTACAGATACTGGAAACCTGAAATAAAACAGAAAGTGTCTGAAATACTCAGCAGGTCTGGCAGCATCGATGGAGAGAGAAACTGAGTCAGCGTTTCAGGTCAGTGACCGTAAATCCCAGTTCATATGTTTAATGAAAGGTCACTGACCTGAAACGTTATCTCGGTTTCTCTCTTCACCGATCCTGCCAGAACTGCTGAGTATTTCCGACACGTTCTGCTTTTATTATCATTATGACAACTGCCTCTGCTCTCATCAGGAACTGGTCTGTCTCCCTGCTTAAGGCACAGAGTCAGCACCCATTCCCACAGGCTCGCTGATCTCTGCCTAAGCTCGGGCCACTCAAATTCCAGCCGATTCCCACTTTTCCATTGTTTAACCTGTTTTCATGCTCTTTGTTCATTCTTCATCTCTCTCTGTCTCACTCTGATCCCTGATGATCCCAATCCCTCATTTTCTCTCCTCTTCCTCTCCCCTCTGAATTGTTTTCCATCAAAACGGGATGGGGAGTGACGTGAATGAGGAGCCCTCAGTATTTTGAGTTAACGCGGGTTCCCTCCCTGTTACTATCCCACCAGTCCCTCGCAATGAGACACTCACAAAGATATGCATGCTGTAGGCATACTGCTCTGCTCGTCTCTTGGTAATTAGCAGCATCTTATCGAACAGGAATAAAGTGCGTTCCTTCTTGGCTCTCTGAACCCGGAATGTTCCTTCCAAAACAAGCTCGCCAAATGCGATCAGATCGGGGCCTTTCCAATTCAGCAGTGAATTCTGAATCTCCTGTAAAAAACGACAAGAGATGGTATCAGCTGAAGGAGCTGGGTAATTAAATACTGCCTGATTCCCAACTCTTTCCATTACCAATCCCGAACCAGCCATGAGGATGTCCTGAAGCACTTTACAACCAGTGAAATACTTCTGAAGTGAAGTGTAGTCACTGTTGTAATGCAGGAAATACAGCAACCAATTTGCACACAGCAAGATCCCACAAACAGCAATGTGATAATGACCAGATCATCAGTTTTTGTGATTGATTGCAGGATGAATATTGACCAGGACACCAAGCAGAACTCCCCTGTTCTCCTTTAAGATAGCACCATGGGATCTTTTACTTCCACCTGAGAAGGCAGATTTACCATCTCACCTCTTGACAGTGCAGCATTCTCTCAGCACTGCATTGGAGTACCAGCCTGGGTTTTGTGCTCGAGGCCTGAGTGGAACTTGAACCCATGATGTTCTGACCTTGAGGGGAAAGGTCTTCACACTGAGCCACAGCCAGGAATTGACAATATGGGCTTAACAAGCCTTTCCCTTAGATCCAACCCAACTACCTGCCTTCTTGTAGCCACTCAATCCCTTCGCCCTCCAGGAACACACCCAAACTCCTCTGTACTACCTGCTTCATTGTGATCCCAGGAGCCGTGTGTCCCTGTGCATTGGCTCCCCCAGAAACAAGCACCCTATCTCTCCTGGATCTTCCCCAACACGGCAGGGGGATGGAAGGAAGGGGGGATGTGGTGGAAGGAGGGAATGTGGTGGAAGGCGGGAATGCCACCTGCATACGAATATGTGAAGGAAAAGCTTCTAAGCAACTTGCCTCAAGTCCCCATGTCGTAGGGAGCTCTGCATTCTCACCATTCTCTGGGTAAAGAATTAATGTTTTGAATGAAAGGTTAATTTGCCTTTTCCCGGATTGAGTTTACAATTTGTGGAGTGCAGGGGGGCGGGAGTGAAGAATTCTTCTCTCTTTACCTGGAGTCTCACAGCTTGGTCCTGCTTCCTCTTCATATCATTGATGTACCAAGCCACAGCGGTCATTGTGATAATGGCCTCCTTCACCATCTCGTACCCCTCAGCACTTTTATCAAAGTGTTTGGCCAATTCCTGGGTCAAGAATCATTGGACATTATTAAATCCACATCGCGCACTTTCCACCCTCCGTCACAACTCAGACCTCAATCCGTTGCCAGTGGCGACAGGACTGTAACAGATTGGCCAAGCTGCCCTTATGATCCTCGGAGGACCATACGAACGGGACGAGGCCATTCAGCCCCTCAAGCCTGTTCCTCAATTCAATTAGATCATGGCTGATTTGTGTCTTAACTCCATCTCCCCACCTTGGTTCCTTATCCCTTACTCCCTTTCCCCAACAAAAATCCATTCAACTCGATTATGAAATTTTCAATTGAACCTCAGCAGCTTTTCAGGGGAGAGAGTTCCGGATTCCCACTCCCCTTTGTGTGAAGAAGTGCTTCCTGACATCACCCCTGAACGGCCTGGCTCGAATTTTAAGGTTCTACCCCCTTTTTCTGGACTCTCCCACCACCAGAGGAAATAGATTCTCTCTGTTGACCTTATCGAATCCTTTAATCATCCAAAAACACCTCCTTAATCTTCTACACGCGAGTGAATACAAGGATGGTAGTGACAGCTCCCTGATCCTGTGCAGTTTCATTCGCCGAGAGGCCTGCGGGATCTTGCTCTGCCCTTGGACACGATGCAACGTGCTGTGGGTTCAGGTGAAGGAATTTAAGGATTTGCCCCCCCTTCCCCCACCCACTGTCCCCACTACCCACAACCCGCATCACACTGCCTAAAACCAAGCAGTACAGGTGGAGAGGAAAACTCAGGTGGGAAGATTGACTGATGTCTCCCCCCATGATCCCATTCCAGATTTCCCACCCTCCTCCTCTCCTCCCACTTCCCCCACCACTGACTGCAAGGTTATAGACAGCAGTCAGCCCATCACTGCAGACAAATGATGGGGGGCAGACAGCCCAGGCACAAGACCTCTTTTTGGATAATAAGGAAATCAAGGGATAGTGCGGGAGGGTGGAGTTGAGACAGAAGATCTTATTAAATGGTGGAACAGGCTCAAGGGGCCGAATGGCCTATTCCTGCTCCTTGCCCTTATGTCCTTATGTCCTGTCCCATTGTCCTGCCCTCCACTAATGCTCCCAGTTACCCCATGGGCAGGGGAGTGGCAATGGCTTCAATTTTGCTGGGAGGAGTCGCAGTACCAGGGATCTCCCTGCCTCTTACGCTCTCCTAAGGCCCTTAGGAGCCTTCGGACACTTCCATCTAGAGGGTCCACAGTTTCTGCAGAATCTCTGGGGTGTCCCACCCCGTTAACGAGGCCCCCACCCCCCCCCCCCCCCCCCCACCACCCCTTCTCCTTGAGGCGCACAGGAGGAACCCGGCTGGCATCATAAATGAAACTGGGAAGGAGGTCATGGCAGGGGTCAGACCAATGGCCGAAGACACCCCCATGTCCACCCACCCCCCATGTATTTAATCTGGACTGCCTCTGGGACGGGCTCCATCTCTCAGCCTTACTTGCAGCAGGAGGTGGTATTTAAGAATCCTTTGGACTGGCTTCAGGAGGTACGTTTCCAGGGGCAACGAATGTGAAAGGGTGGTCTGCCTCTCGCGGAAGAATTTGGCCAAGGTTCCGTTTTTCATGCACTCTCGCAGGACAGACACGGAGCTGCAAAAACAGAGAAAAACATTGCGGAAAGAGGGAGGGGATTGAGCTTAAATCTACAGGTTCCCTCCTCGTATTCGTCACAGAATCACTTTCATCCCTTGAGACTCCCGCCCAGAGCACCAAACCCGGCCTTGTAACCGGGCAACCAGTCCCAGCCTAGTGACCAGGTTACAACCCCGGCCTACTCTGGGAGCTCCCTCTGCAGGTACTGACGCACATGGCGACAGTTGTAGCCGTTTTCATGAAGAAAGGAATGTAAGCTGCAGAACATCCAAACATAATGAAAAACACCAGAATCCCTGCAATAAAAATGGAAGATGAGATTTTCCATTTGCTGTAACCCAGTAATCCTGAGCACATTGTATCTCCTCAGTTGGATACTGGAATCACCTGACCTCCAAATGGAATTTTGCTTTGTGGCTCTGGAAATCCCTCGCCCACTATAGTTTGGAAAAGACACTGTTTTTACAGATTGTAGGGAGACGGGACATTAATTACGAACTCCGACCCAGATCCCAGCAGTGAGAGGACAGAACTGCTCCGCCTCTCCCCTCTGTGCATTGCTAAACTCTGCTTTGGCCACAACACTCCCTGGTTCTGGCAATCCTTCAGATCAAAGAACACTTTCCCTCCCAAAAGGAAAAGTCAAGCAGCAAGGGCTCACTTACCTGGGATAGTTCATGCAGTACAACGTGTAAATGTCAAATTCTTCACTCTGAAAAGAGAAGAGAAAAAAAAAAAACAGGGATAAACATTTCAGGGCCAGAAATAAATAGAATGAAGTCATGGAAACTGGAGCCTTTTCCAACACAAACAGGCTCTGGGAGGGATGCGAGAATGAGAGGAGCAGGGAGGGAAAAAGAGGACTGAAGTGAGGAGACATTTCTTTACTCAGAGGGTTGTGAATCTTTGGAATTCTCTACCCCAGGGGACTGTGGATGCTCAGTCATTGAGTGTATCCAAGGCTGAGATCGATGGAGTTTTGGACATGAAGGAAATTAATTAATATGGAGATAGTGCAGGAAGGTGGAGTTGAGGTAGAAAAGCAGTCATGATCTCATTGAATAGCAGAGCAGGCTCGAGGGGCTGAATGGCCTACTCCTGTTCCTCTTTCTTATGTTCTTATGAGAGAGAGGGGAGGGGGAGAGAGAGGGAGCAGAGAGAGAGAGGAACAGGTAAGAGACAAAGCAGAGGGGAAAGAAAAGAGATAGGAGAGAAGGACAGTGAGAGGGGAAGAGATGGGGACATTGAATGAGGAAGAGAGTGTGTGTGAGAGAGAGAGAGAGTCAGAACACAAGAACACAAGAAATAGGAGCAGGAGTAGACTATACAGCCCATCGAGCCTGCTCCACCATTCGATACGATCATGGCTGATCTTGGACTTCAGTTCCACTTTCCTGCCCGCTCAGCATGTGAGAGAGAAAGATATAAGTAGAAACACAAACAACTAGAGACAAAGAGACAGGGATAGAGAGAGAGTAAGAGAGAAGAAGACAGAGATTCAGAAAGACATCCAACACAGCAGCTGTCTCATTAAAGCAAACATTTAACCTTCCCAAAGAGCTTCTGAGACAGATGGTGAATATTGCAGCATCTTTGTCCCAGGTCGTGCAGTGAATCACTGCTGTACTGGGTTAGTGAGGCTGGAAGGAGATATTGAGGCAAGTTCAGATGTTCTGGGCAGGAATGGAGCCAACAGCAGAGGGTGCTGTTGTAATAAAGTAGAGAGAGATAGACAGAAAGAAAGAAATAGAGAGAGACACACAATGAGACAGAGAGAGACAGTGAGAGTGAGAGAGAGAGAGAGAGAGAGAGAGAGAGAAATTGAGGCAGGGAGAGGGAGAGAGAGACAGTGAGAGAGAGAGAGAGAGAGAGAGAGATGGAGGCAGTGTGAGAGAGAGAGAGAAAAAAAGTTCTGTCCGTCGGATTGCTAAGCTAACAAGTTTTGACTTTTTTTTTGGTTTTCAGTAGATTTGTTGGGAATTTAGAAAAGTGGGAATGGAGGTTAAGGCAGTTGTATGTTCCTCCTGCAGAAAATGGGAGGTAAGGGTCGCCAAGAGTGTCCCTGCTGACTGCATCTGCGGGAGGTGCACCCAACTCCAGCTCCTCGAGAACCGCGTTAGGGAACTGGAGCTGGAGATGGATGAACTTCGGATCATTCGGGAGGCGGAGGGGGTTATTGAGAGGAGTTACAGGGAGGTAGTCACACCTCAGGTAAAAGAAGTAGGTAGATGGGTTACCGTCAGGGGAAGGAGAGGGAACCAGCAGGCAGTGCAGGGATCCCCTGTGGCCGTTTCCCTCAACAACAGGTATACCGTTTTGGATACTGTTGGGGGGGACGACTTACCAGGGGTAAGCAATGGGGTACAGGTCTCTGGCGCAGAGTCTGTCCCTGTTGCTCAGAAGGGAAGGGGGAAGAGGAGCAGAGCATTAGTCATTGGGGACTCCATAGTTAGGGGAACAGATAGGAGGTTCCGTGGGAACGAGAGAGACTCACGGTTGGTGTGTTGCCTCCCAGGTGCCAGGGTTCGTGATGTCTCGGATAGTGTTTTTGGGATCCTTAAGGGGGAGGGGGAGCAGCCCCAAGTCGTGGTCCACATAGGCACCAACGACATAGGTAGGAAGAGAGATGGGGATTTAAGGCAGAAATTCAGGGAGCTAGGGTGGAAGCTTAGAGCGAGAACAACCAGAGTTGTTATCTCTGGGTTGTTGCCCGTGCCACGTGCTAGCGAAGAGAGGAATAGGGAGAGAGAGGAGTTGAACATTTGGCTGCAGGGATGGTGTAGGAGGGAGGGTTTTGGTTTCCTGGATAATTGGGGCTCTTTCTGGGGTAGGTGGGACCTCTACAAACAGGATGGTCTTCACCTGGACCAGAGGGGTACCAATATCCTGGGGGGGAGATTTGCTAGTGCTCTTCGGGGGGGTTTAAACTAATTCAGCAGGGGGATGGGAACCTAAATTGTAGTTCCAGTGTACAGGATGTTGAGAGTAGTGAGGTCAGGGATAAGGTTACAAGGACGCAAGAGGGCACTGGCAAGCAAGAACTTGGTTTAAAGTGTGTCTACTTCAACGCCAGGAGCATCCGGAATAAGGTGGGTGAGCTTGCAGCATGGGTTGGTACCTGGGATCTCGATGTAGTGGCCATTTCGGAGACATGGGTAGAGCAGGGGCAGGAATGGATGTTGCAAGTTCTGGGATTTAGATGTTTCAGTAAGAACAGAGAAGATGGTAAAAGAGAGGGGGGTGTAGCATTGTTAACCAAGGAGAGTATTACGGCGGCAGAAAGGACGCTTGAGGACTCATCTACTGAGGTAGTATGGGCCGAGGTTAGAAACAGGAGAGGAGAGGTCACCCTGTTGGGAGTTTTCTATAGACCTCCGAATAGTTCCAGAGATGTAGAGGAAAGGATAGCGAAGATGATTCTCGACAGGAGCGAGAGTAACAGGGTAGTTGTTATGGGGGACTTTAACTTTCCAAATATTGACTGGAAATACTATAGTTCGAGTACATTAGATGGGTCAGTTTTTGTCCAGTGTGTGCAGGAGGGTTTTCTGACACAGTATGTAGACAGGCCAACCAGGGGCGATGCCACATTGGATTGGGTACTGGGTAATGAACCCGGCCAGGTGTTAGATTTAGATATAGGTGAGCAGTTTGGTGATAGTGATCACAATTCGGTTAGGTTTACCTTAGCGATGGGCAGGGACAGGTATATACCGTAGGGCAAGAATTATAGCTGGGGGAAAGGAAATTATGATGCGATTAGGCAAGATTTAGGGTGCGTAGGATGGAGAAGGAAACTGCAGGGGATGGGCACAATCGAAATGTGGAGCTTATTCAAGGAGCAGCTACTGCGTGTCCTTGATAAGTATGTACCTGTGAGGCAGGGAGGAAGTTGTCGAGCGAGGGAGCCGTGGTTTACTAAAGAAGTTGAAGCGCTTGTCAAGAGGAAGAAGAAGGCTTATGTTAGGATGAGACGTGAAGGCTCAGTTAGGGCGCTTGAGAGTTACAAGCTAGCCAGGAAGGATCTAAAGGGAGAGCTTAGAAGAGCGAGGAGAGGACACGAGAAGTCATTGGCGAATAGGATCAAGGAAAACCCTAAGGCTTTCTATAGGTATATCAGGAATAAAAGAATGACTAGAGTTAGATTAGGGCCAATCAAGGATAGTAGTGGGAAGTTGTGTGTGGAATCAGAGGAGATAGGGGAAGCGTTAAATGAATATTTTTCATCAGTATTTACAGTAGAGAAAGAAAATGTTGTCGAGGAGAATACTGAGATTCAGACTACTAGGCTAGATGGGATTGAGGTTCACAAGGAGGAGGTGTTAGCAATTATGGGAAGTGTGAAAATAGATAAGTCCCCTGGGCCAGATGGGATTTATCCTAGGATTCTCTGGGAAGCCAGGGAGGAGATTGCAGAGCCTTTGTCCTTGATCTTTATGTCGTCATTGTCAACAGGAATAGTGCCGGAAGACTGGAGGATAGCAAATGTTGTCCCCTTGTTCAAGAAGGGGAGTAGAGACAGCCCTGGTAATTATAGACCTGTGAGCCTTACTTCGGTTGTGGGTAAAATGTTGGAAAAGGTTATAAGAGATAGGATTTATAATCATCTTGAAAAGAATAAGTTCATTAGCGATAGTCAGCACGGTTTTGTGAAGGGTAGGTCGTGCCTCACAAACCTTATTGAGTTTTTCGAGAAGGTGACCAAACAGGTGGATGAGGGTAAAGCGGTGGATGTGGTGTATATGGATTTCAGTAAGGCGTTTGATAAGGTTCCCCACGGTAGGCTATTGCAGAAAATATGGAAGTATGGGGTTGAAGGTGATTTAGAGCTTTGGATCAGAAATTGGCTAGCTGAAAGAAGACAGAGGGTGGTGGTTGATGGCAAATGTTCATCCTGGAGTTTAGTTACTAGTGGTGTACCACAAGGATCTGTTTTGGGGCCACTGCTGTTTGTCATTTTTATAAATGACCTGGATGAGGGTGTAGAAGGGTGGGTTAGTAAATTTGAGCATGACACGACGGTCGGTGGAGTTGTGGATAGTGCCGAAGGATGTTGTAGGGTACAGAGGGACATAGATAGGCTGCAGAGCTGGGCTGAGAGATGGCAAATGGAGTTTAATGCGGAAAAGTGTGAGGTGATTCACTTTGGAAGGAGTAACAGGAATGCAGAGTACTGGGCTAATGGGAAGATTCTTGGTAGTGTAGATGAGCAGAGAGATCTTGGTGTCCAGGTACATAAATCCCTGAAAGTTGCCACCCACGTTAATAGGGCTGTTAAGAAGGCATATGGTGTGTTAGCTTTTATTAGTAGGGGGATCGAGTTTCGGAGCCACGAGGTCATGCTGCAGCTGTACAAAACTCTGGTGCGGCCGCACCTGGAGTATTGCGTGCAGTTCTGGTCACTTCATTATAGGAAGGATGTGGAAGCTTTGGAAAGGGTGCAGAGGAGATTTACTAGGATGTTGCCTGGTATGGAGGGAAGGTCTTGCGAGGAAAGGCTGAGGGACTTGAGGTTGTTTTTGTTGGAGAGAAGGAGGAGGAGAGGTGACTTAATAGAGACATATAAGATAATCAGAGGGTTAGATAGGGTGGATAGTGAGCGTCTTTTTCCTCGGATGGTGATGGCAAACACGAGGGGACATAGCTTCAAGTTGAGGGGTGATAGATATAGGACAGATGTCAGAGGTAGTTTCTTTACTCAGAGAGTAGTAGGGGCGTGGAACGCCCTGCCTGCAGCAGTAGTAGACTCGCCAACTTTAAGGGCATTTAAGTGGTCATTGGATAGACATATGGATGAAAATGGAATAGTTTAGGTCAGATGGTTTCACAGGTCGGCGCAACATTGAGGGCCGAAGGGCCTGTACTGCGCTGTAATGTTCTATGTTCTATGTTCTATGGAGGCAGGGAGAGAGAGATGGAGACAGTGAGAGAGAGAGACAAAGGAAGGGAGAGAGAGAGATGGAGACTCACACAGACTCTCTCTCAGACTGAAGTTCAAAGCCAGTGACTCTGTTGACTATTTGTCTGATAGCTGAGTGGTTGTCAGTAAAGTGACTGCCCAGAGCTTTGAAGTGATTCAGAACTCACCATTAGCACATGTTGTGTCTGTAAATGCACACCTGACGACACTCACTCCTCTATAGACTGTGTTACTGAGACATTTAACTTCACTTCCCTGGGAGAGCACTTACAGTTCAACATGAGTCAATTTGGATGTGAAACGTAGCAAATGATGACAGGAATGTGGAAGGATGGTGACGGGTGGGTGGGTGGGACATGGAGCATGAATCATGGGGTCTAATTAGTGGAGAGTGATGTTTGTCCAAGAGGGCAGTCGATAGGCCCAGAGGTTTAATTCAGTGCCTTCAGTGTATGCAAAATTGGCCTTTTGATGATTTGTCACAGTCAGAAATAGAGATTATAAACAGCCAGAACATCTGGAGTGGTTAATGAGGGAGAATTACTTCAGGGGGGTGGGAACAGTGCGGATGGAAAGCCAGCATCTGGCTAAAGCAGTTAGACACTCTTTACAATCAGCTGAATTTCCCATGCGAAAGCCTGGGGGACAGGGGAAAGGTTGGGGGGGAAACGGTCAGAATTGTGACATGAGGCAGTGCCAGGAGTCGAGTGAGGCTTTATTCCCGTCTGCTCCCACTCATTCCTCAACTCAACCAACTCAGTGTCCATTGGCCTGTGTCCTTAATCCCTGGGAATGCTGGCTTTAATCAATCAGCTGCTAATTAAACGCTTCAGTCCCTCTTTGTAACTTAGCCTGACTACATCATGCCCAAGACAAGATGGGATGTGATCCGGAGTTGGACCTGGTGATGGTCCCATGTTGCTGCCATGAGTGTTCCATTGCTTGTTGTTGGAGGTGAGGGTTGGAGGATTGGATGTTTGGAGGATTGGAGGGTTGGAGGATTGGAGGTTTGGAGGGTTGGAGGGTTGGAGGATTGGAGGGTTGGAGTGTTGGAGGATTGGAGGATTGGAGGATTGGAGGATTGGAGGGTTGGAGGGTTGGAGGATTGGAGGGTTGGAGGATTGGAGGGTTGGAGGATTGGAGGATTGGAGGGTTGGAGGGTTGGAGGATTGGAGGATTGGAGGGTTGGAGGATTGGAGGGTTGGAGGATTGGAGGGTTGGAGGATTGGAGGATTGGAGGGTTGGAGGGTTGGAGGATTGGAGGGTTGGAGGATTGGAGGATTGGAGGGTTGGAGGATTGGAGGGTTGGAGGATTGGAGGGTTGGAGGATTGGAGGGTTGGAGGGTTGGAGGATTGGAGGATTGGAGGGTTGGAGGGTTGGAGGGTTAGAGGATTGGAGGATTGGAGGGTTGGAGGATTGGAGGATTGGAGGGTTGGAGGATTGGAGGATTGGAGGGTTGGAGGGTTGGAGGGTTAGAGGATTGGAGGGTTAGAGGGTTGGAGGGTTGGAGGATTGGAGGGTTGGAGGATTGGAGGGTTGGAGGGGTTTCAGGAGATGGTTGCCTTTGCTCTGCAGCACAATCCCACAGGCAGAGGAGAGTGAAGTTTGATAGAATGTGATATGGTCCAGGCAGACGTGGTGATGGATGATGAAACTACTTGTCTTCCCTATCTCCTCCAACCCCTCAACCCTCCGAGATCTCTGCGTTCCTCCAAGTCTGGCCTCTTACCCATTCCCAATTCCCATCGCTCCACCACGGGCAGCCATGCTGTCAGCCTCCTGGGCCCTAAGCTCTGGAATTCCCTCCCTGAACCTCTCCTTTAAGTCGCTCCTTAAAAACCTACCTCTTTGACAAAGTTTTTGGTCACATGTCCTAACATCTCCTTATGTAGCTCAGTGTCAAATTACGTTTGATAACCCTCCTGTGGAGTACCTTGGGATGTTAATAAACATCTATAAACATAAACATCCACAAACAAACGTTTGTTGTGTGCCAGAAATGCTCAAGGAGGGTCTTGAGGGAGTGAGGGCGGGAGTGAATGATCAGGATGGGCTGAATGGCCAACTGCCACATCTAATTTCAATGCAGGAATCATTGTGCGGGACTTTGACACAGTGATGATGTGACGTAGCAGGAGCGCGAGGAGTTAAACTTCCCACACGCTCACTTTCCCGACAAAAGATGTGGAAATTCTACAGCTGTGTTCCGTTGGGAACCAGAGCACAGGAGCGTTTACTGCTGAGTCGTTCCATGTATCGGAGCCTTGGCGTGTTAACACCAAGGAGGTTTATTTTTCACTTTGCAATTATCTGCTTGACTGAGAGCTCTGGCTCTTTGCCAAAGACAGACAATTAATCAGGGAAAATGAAAAGAGTCCCAGATCGAGCAGAAAGCAGTGATTAATTAAGTCAAGCTTCAGTGTTCCAGTGACTGGGGGCTTCCCATAGTCCCACTCACAGCAGAACAGTAATCAACAATTTTCATTTATATAGCGCCTTTAATGTAGTAAAACGTCCCAAGACAAGAGCAAACAAAATTTAATATCAAGCAACTTAAGGAGATATTAGGACAGGTGACCAAAAGCTTAGTCAAAGAGGGAGGTTTTAAGGTGTGTCTTAAAGGAGGAGAGAGGGAGGAAATTCCAGAGCTTCTGTTGACTCCGGATCCCGGGATACGTTTTTAAAATGCTATATTTTCTGGTCCGTTTCCACCCACCCTCCAGTCAGCATTTCCATTCCTGAATACACCTCTCTCCCAGTGCCATGGGACCCAGTCTCTCACCTGCACCCACGTGTGACCCAGTCTCTCACCTGCACCCACATGGGACCCAGTCTCTCACCTGCACCCACATGGGACCCAGTCTCTCACCTGCACCCACGTGGGACCCAGTCTCTCACCTGCACCCACGTGGGACCCAGTCTCTCACCTGCACCCACGTGCGACCCAGTCTCTCACCTGCACCCACGTGGGACCCAGTCTCTCACCTGCTCCCACATGGGACCCAGTCTCTCACCTGCACCCACGTGCGACCCAGTCTCTCACCTGCACCCACATGGGACCCAGTCTCTCACCTGCACCCACATGGGACCCAGTCTCTCACCTGCACCCACATGGGACCCAGTCTCTTACCTGCACCCACATGGGACCCAGTCTCTCACCTGCATCCACATGGGACCCAGTATCTCACCTGCACCCCCATGGGACCCAGTCTCTCACCTGCACCCACATGGGACCCAGTCTCTCACCTGCACCCACGTGCGACCCAGTCTCTCACCTGCACCCACGTGCGACCCAGTCTCTCACCTGCACCCACGTGGGACCCAGTCTCTCACCTGCACCCACGTGGGACCCAGTCTCTCACCTGCACCCACGTGCGATCCAGTCTCTCACCTGCACCCACGTGGGACCCAGTCTCTCACCTGCACCCACGTGCGACCCAGTCTCTCACCTGCACCCACGTGCGACCCAGTCTCTCACCTGCACCCACGTGGGACCCAGTCTCTCACCTGCACCCACGTGGGACCCAGTCTCTCACCTGCACCCACGTGCGACCCAGTCTCTCACCTGCACCCACGTGGGACCCAGTCTCTCACCTGCACCCACATGGGACCCAGTCTCTCACCTGCACCCACATGGGACCCAGTCTCTCACCTGCACCCACATGGGACCCAGTCTCTCACCTGCACCCACATGGGACCCAGTCTCTCACCTGCACCCACATGGGACCCAGTCTCTCACCTGCACCCACATGGGACCCAGTCTCTTACCTGCACCCACATGGGACCCAGTCTCTCACCTGCATCCACATGGGACCCAGTATCTCACCTGCACCCCCATGGGACCCAGTCTCTCACCTGCACCCACATGGGACCCAGTCTCTCACCTGCACCCACGTGCGACCCAGTCTCTCACCTGCACCCACGTGCGACCCAGTCTCTCACCTGCACCCACGTGGGACCCAGTCTCTCACCTGCACCCACGTGGGACCCAGTCTCTCACCTGCACCCACGTGCGATCCAGTCTCTCACCTGCACCCACGTGGGACCCAGTCTCTCACCTGCACCCACGTGCGACCCAGTCTCTCACCTGCACCCACGTGCGACCCAGTCTCTCACCTGCACCCACGTGGGACCCAGTCTCTCACCTGCACCCACGTGGGACCCAGTCTCTCACCTGCACCCACGTGCGACCCAGTCTCTCACCTGCACCCACGTGGGACCCAGTCTCTCACCTGCACCCACGTGGGACCCAGTCTCTCACCTGCACCCACGTGCGACCCAGTCTCTCACCTGCACCCACGTGCGACCCGGTCTCTCACCTGCACCCACGTGGGACCCAGTCTCTCACCTGCACCCACGTGGGACCCAGTCTCTCACCTGCACCCACGTGGGACCCAGTCTCTCACCTGCACCCACATGGGACCCAGTCTCTCACCTGCACCCACGTGGGACCCAGTCTCTCACCTGCACCCACGTGGGACCCAGTCTCTCACCTGCACCCACGTGGGACCCAGTCTCTCACCTGCACCCACGTGGGACCCAGTCTCTCACCTGCACCCACGTGGGACCCAGTCTCTCACCTGCACCCACATGGGACCCAGTCTTTCACCTGAACCCACGTGCGACCCAGTCTCTCACCTGCACCCACATGGGACCCAGTCTCTCACCTGCACCCACATGGGACCCAGTCTTTCACCTGAACCCACGTGCGACCCAGTCTCTCACCTGCACCCACGTGCGACCCAGTCTCTCACCTGCACCCACGTGGGACCCAGTCTCTCACCTGCACCCACGTGGGACCCAGTCTCTCACCTGCACCCACGTGCGACCCAGTCTCTCACCTGCACCCACGTGGGACCCAGTCTCTCACCTGCACCCACGTGGGACCCAGTCTCTCACCTGCACCCACGTGCGACCCAGTCTCTCACCTGCACCCACGTGCGACCCGGTCTCTCACCTGCACCCACGTGGGACCCAGTCTCTCACCTGCACCCACGTGGGACCCAGTCTCTCACCTGCACCCACGTGGGACCCAGTCTCTCACCTGCACCCACATGGGACCCAGTCTCTCACCTGCACCCACGTGGGACCCAGTCTCTCACCTGCACCCACGTGGGACCCAGTCTCTCACCTGCACCCACGTGGGACCCAGTCTCTCACCTGCACCCACGTGGGACCCAGTCTCTCACCTGCACCCACGTGGGACCCAGTCTCTCACCTGCACCCACATGGGACCCAGTCTTTCACCTGAACCCACGTGCGACCCAGTCTCTCACCTGCACCCACATGGGACCCAGTCTCTCACCTGCACCCACGTGGGACCCAGTCTCTCACCTGCACCCACGTGGGACCCAGTCTCTCACCTGCACCCACGTGGGACCCAGTCTCTCACCTGCACCCACGTGGGACCCAGTCTCTCACCTGCACCCACATGGGACCCAGTCTTTCACCTGAACCCACGTGCGACCCAGTCTCTCACCTGCACCCACATGGGACCCAGTCTTTCACCTGAACCCACGTGCGACCCAGTCTCTCACCTGCACCCACATGGGACCCAGTCTCTCACCTGCACCCACATGGGACCCAGTCTCTCACCTGAACCCACGTGGGACCCAGTCTCTCACCTGCACCCACGTGCGACCCAGTCTTTCACCTGAACCCACGTGCGACCCAGTCTCTCACCTGCACCCACGTGGGACCCAGTCTCTCACCTGCACCCACGTGCGACCCAGTCTTTCACCTGAACCCACGTGCGACCCAGTCTCTCACCTGCACCCACGTGCGACCCAGTCTTTCACCTGAACCCACGTGCGACCCAGTCTCTCACCTGCACCCACATGGGACCCAGTCTCTCACCTGCACCCACGTGGGACCCAGTCTCTCACCTGCACCCACGTGGGACCCAGTCTCTCACCTGCACCCACGTGGGACCCAGTCTCTCACCTGCACCCACGTGGGACCCAGTCTCTCACCTGCACCCACATGGGACCCAGTCTCTCACCTGCACCCACATCATGCACCCTTGGAATCAGCAATCATATTCTTGAGTCAGAAGGTTGTTGGTTTGAGTTCCACTCCAGAGACTTGAGCACAAAACTCTAGCCTGACGCTCCAGTGCAATGCTGAGGGAGAGCTGCACTGTCAGAGGTGCTGCATTTCAGATGAGACGTTAACCCGAGGCCCCGTCTGCCCTCTCAGGTGGATGTAAAAGATTCCATGGCACTAACCATTTGGAAGAAGAGCAGGGGAGCTTGTCCTAGTCAATACGGATCCCTCAACCAACATCACAATGACAGATAATCCGGTCATTATCACATTGCTGTTTGTGGGATCTTGCTGTGCGCAAATTGGCTGCTGTTTCCTACATTACAACAGTGACTATATTTCATTGGCTGTAAAGCGCTTTGGGACATCCTGAGGTGGTGAAAGGTTCTATAGAAATGCAGGTATTTGTTAGTAGTATTGAGGTAGATTACTGGTTGCTTTAAGCCTGTTGTCAAGGAATTCTGGACGGTTGACAGTTTAATGAAGGACGACAAGTTTATTTTCTCCGCCCTGGTGGTGGATTTGGATGAGGGAGAGCGGCCAGGAGATGAGTTAGCCGTATCTGATCTCTGCTGATGTCAGATGATTACACGATCTCCAGCCGTATGAGGGGAATGGTGGGTCTGTTCACTCTAGCGGGAGCCCAGACGGTGGGATGTGATCACTGGACTTGGCATTATTATTGGAACTTTGAAGTTAAATCCCAAAGAAATTCACATTCTAATCCCTGCTAAACAAGTCACATTTCTGCAGAGTTACTCATTGCGAGCTCGATTTCCAGTGAGGCCACCCACTGCAGTGTTTCAGGACAGACTCAAACTTATCACCGGGAGCCGGGTGTCTATACAGGAGCAAGGGGAGGCCATTCAGCCCCCCGAAACTGTCCCACCATCAAATTAGAGCATGGCTGGTCTAGCCCAGTGGCAATCTCCTGAACATAAGTGGGAAGTAACAGTTGCTAATTCTCCAGGATCATCCTGGAGCCTCTCGGCCGCTCCTGCCAGAGACAGAAATCATATTCCCGCACATCGGCTTGGTGGGGGTGGGGGAGGCTATCGACCATTTCCTCACAGAAAGGATTTGGAGTTGAGTGTTGCAAATAAGTGTTTTGGTTAAAGTAGAGTGATGCGGGTTTAAAAATCTCCTTTCAGTCACATGCTGTGTAAGAGTTAGAGGCAAGAGACTTGTACAGAATCATAGAACGTTTACAGCACAGAGGGAGGCCGTTCAGCCCATTGTGTTCATGCCAGCTCCCCGAAAGAGCATCTATCAACAGCAACTTCCAAATCCCCAGTGTTTCACAGCCGAAGCATTACTTTTGGGAGCGCAGTAACATCATACAGGTAAATGCCAGTGCGCACAGCAAGATCCCACGAACAACAAGATGAATGACCAACCTATTTATTTTTTTTGCTGCCGTTGGTTGTGGGCGGAACACTGGGAAAATTCCCGTGCTCTTCCTCAAATGCAGATGTCGGGTCTTGAACTGCTTGCCCGAAATCCTTGGGAAAGGCAGACGGGAACCTCAGTTTAACATCTCAATCTGGGGGAATCTCCCCCGCGGCGGGTTTGGAGGTGGGCAGAGCATAAAATCAGGTGGGATGGAGGCGGGGGAGGGGGACCCCACCACCTTCCCGCCTCCACTGAAATTTAGTCCGGGTTGGGAAGGCCTGTGAACGGTCTTCCCGCTCGGCCGCAAATCGAGGCCCGTAACTGGGTAATTAACCTAAGTAAGGGCCTCTTCCCACCACAGCCGCAATTACCCGTGTGGCGGGCGGCCCTGACGCCACACGGGAAGCATGGTATGAATAACCGTGCAGCTGCTTCCTGGCTGAGGGGGTGCGGGGTGAGGGGGGGTGGGGACCCTCACTCAAAGGCACTTAGTGCCTGAACGACAGAGCTGGCATTGGGAAGGGAGGAGGGGCCCGCTGAGAGTTCCCCCCCCCCCCCCCACTCGCTGCTGACCACTACCCTCCCCCCATCCCACAGCCCCTACCTCGCGAGACACCCCCCTCCCCCCAGCCCTGACCTACCTTAAGCCTGGTTCCAACACTACTCCTCAATGTCAGCAGCCAATGCCTCCTCTGATTGGCTGGCAGCTCTGAAAGGGCGGGACTCTAAATCATACAGACAGCGCGCCGATGTTCAGTGCCTGATTGATGCTAAGTTGGGCGGGCCCTCGGTAGAAGAGCTGATGTGGGGATCTCAGTATTGGTTTCCCCCGACCTCGAACCCCAACCACCGCCAGCATGACATTCCACACAGTACCTCTGACAGTGTGGCACTCTCTCGGTGCCACACAGAGAACGTCAGTCAGTTCAGAGCAAACACTCATGAAACAACAAATCAGAGATTGGGAGTTAGCCTAAGGGACGGTTCCAGGAAGAGATAGCTGGATGTTATTTTTCTATTTGCCTGTGTACAACAACACAAAAAACTCACCTGGTTACAGTTCCATCGACAGGAGGGTCGGTAATCAGAAGACACAAGCTTAAAATAATTGGTAAAAGATCCAAATGGGAGATGGGGGAGGGGAAATTTTTTTTACATAGCGAGTTGTTGTGATCTGGAATGCTGGGCTGTGTAATTCCAGTCCAAATAAATAATTAAAGGAGTGGTACATGGGAAATCAGAACGTAATAATAGGATTCTGAGAACCGTATGATAAACCCACTGATTTCTTGTTTTCTGGGGCCTCCTACACCCTTGGAGTTCACGGCCGTTTCTGAAGGCCACACCATAATTTAAGATCAATTTGCAGACTATTCCCAGTGAAGGGGATTCAAGCTGTTTTCACATGCCTGGCAGAATTAATTGCTGCTTGGGCCCCATTTACAACCACTTCTGCTTAAAACCTTTGCAAAAGGTCAATAAATTAAACTTTGAGAAGCTCACAGGATGCAGACATGGGGCAGGCTGGAGACTGAAGGGTTCAAAGTCTCCCCAAATGACAGCAACATCACAGAACATGAAGCTCAGATCAGCATGAGTCCCAATAATTACAGAGAAGAATATTAAAAATAACAAATTCTAAAGCCTCAGGACTGCACAATGGAATATGAGCCTTGTGAAAGTGAATATAATTACCAAAAACTCTCTGCATTGCTGTTACTCCAGGTAAAGAGAGAGGGAGAGGATTCAGATACATCTGTTCAGTGTTTATAGCCTCAGGCTCCCATAGGGCAATAAACTCAGGTTGGAGGCATTCCTGGAAGTTTGAGCATGTGACATCTATCAGTGTTCTTACATTTACAGTGTAAAGTTTGGCTCTCCTATAGCTGATTATCTTTGCTGACGGTTTCCCCACAGCAACTGTTGTATGTGACTCTCCGAGAATAAGGAAGCGAGGGAAAAGGGGAGCAAGGGGGAGGGAAGACTGAGGTTGGGGAGAGGGAAGAGAGAGGGGGGGAGAGGGAGGGAGGGGAGAGAGGGGAGAGCGAAGGGAGGGAGGGAGGGGAGAGGGAAGGGAGGGAGGAGGAAGGGGCGAGGGAAGGGAGGGAGGGGAGAGGGTTGGGAAGGAGGGGAGAGGGAAGGGAGGGAGGGGGAGGGAGGCGAGAGGGAAGGGAAGGAGGGGAGAGCGGAGGGGAGAGGGAAGGGAGGGAGGGGAGAGCGAAGGGAGGAAGGGGAGAGGGAAGGGAGGGAGGGGAGAAGGAAGGGAGGGAGGAGAGAGAGAAGGGGGGAAGGGAAGGAGGGGAGAGGGAAGGGAGGGAGGGGAGAGGGAAGGGAGGGAGGAGAGGGAGGGGAGAGGGAGGTGAGGGTGGAGAGGGGGAAGGGAGGGAGGGGAGGGGAGAGGGAAGGGAGGAAGGGGAGAGCGAATTGAGGGAGGGGAGGGGAGAGGGAGGTGAGGTAGGAGAGAGGGAAGGGAGGGAGGGAGGGGAGAGGGAGGTGAGGGTGGAGAGAGGGAAGGGAGGGAGGGGAGGGGAGAGGGAAGGGAGGAAGGGGAGAGTGAAGGGAGGGAGGGGAGAGCGAAGGGGGTAAACTGGACAATAAAATGGACAATTTAACAATGTAACAGGTTTTACACAAATACAGAGTTGAGGAAAAGGGAGGGACTGGGAGAGAATAAAGGGAAGGTCTGTGATTGGGTGGAAAGCAGGAGAGATTAAATGACAAAAGAGCTGATGGTGCGAGGCAGAAGGAGATTGTAATGGGACAAACAAAGGAACAAAAGATCACCCTTTTAGTCATTTAATCATTCCGGCCCTCCACCTGTTCACAAATGTTCCCCTTGTTCTTCCCCCACCCACAATCCTCACCCTTTATCCTGCCTCTGTACTTACTTATAATCTGTTAAATCTCTTAACATCTTCCAGTTTCCGACAAAAGGCCATCGACCTGAAACATTAACCCTGTTTCCCCGCCACATATGCTGCCTGATCTGCTGAGTGTTTCCAGAATTTTCTGTTTGGTGTTGTTCTGCCCCAGCACTTCAGAAATGTGCGTCTCCTCATCATTCAGCTCCCACCCGCCCATCACTGAGTGTAAACCCCACGCGTGTTATCACCCGCCCATCACTGAGTGTAAACCCCACGCGTGTTATCACCCGCCCATCACTGAGTGTAAACCCCACGCGTGTTATCACCCGAGCAGCACTGAGTGTAAACCCCACGCGTGTTATCACCCGCCCATCACTGAGTGTAAACCCCACGCGTGTTATCACCCGAGCAGCACTGAGTGTAAACCCCACGCGTGTTACCACCCGCCCATCACTGAGTGTAAACCCCACGCATGTTATCACCCGCCCATCACTGAGTGTAAACCCCACGCGTGTTATCACCCGAGCAGCACTGAGTGTAAACCCCACGCGTGTTATCACCCGAGCAGCACTGAGTGTAAACCCCACGCGTGTTATCACCCGAGCAGCACTGAGTGTAAACCCCACGCGTGTTATCACCCGAGCAGCACTGAGTGTAAACCCCACGCGTGTTAACACCCGCCCATCACTGAGTGTAAACCCCACGCGTGTTATCACCCGAGCAGCACTGAGTGTAAACCCCACGCGTGTTATCATCCGAGCAGCACTGAGTGTAAACCCCACGCGTGTTATCACCCGAGCAGCACTGAGTGTAAACCCCACGCGTGTTATCACCCGAGCAGCACTGCTCGATTCAGCTCATCTTCCCATGTGATTATTTCAGTGTCGGTGGTGTCAGGTTTGGTTTCTGGATAGTAAGGATTCGATGCTCCTGCTCTTTAACCAAGTCACAGTCAGGTTACTGACTGAACTGACATCTGCTGCACCAACCACCCCTGGAGTTCTGAAGAAGTTGGCCGAGGCACTTTGTGATTGACTGTAAGCTGAGTGAAATATGGAAAAGGATTTAAATTCTCACCCGCTCAACAAAGCACTCTGCAACCCCACCAGCATCTTTACAGCTCTCCAGCTCTTCCAGCAGCTCACTGTGTGAAGAAATCAAACAGTTACATCTTTATACAGGAAGGAAAGGACATTGGGAAGAGAAAAGTTATGTTAAACTTGTATCGAACCTTGGTTTGACCACACTTGAAGCAGTGGGCATCGTCCTGGTCTCCACATTATAAAAAATGGATCTCGACGCACTGGCGAAGGTGCAAAACGAGAGTTTACAAATACAATACCAGAACTGAGAGGTAGATAACTATCAGGAATAGGGGAATAGATTTGTAAACAGAAATAGAACTTGAGTTCTTGTCAGGGGATGTGGGGAGTGGGCAGGAAAGTGGAATTGAAACCCAAGATCAGCCATGATCGTATTGAATGGGGGAGCAGGCTCGATGGGCCGAATGGTCTACTGCTCCTATTTCTGGTGTTCGAGAAAAGGGAAGGCCCAATAGAAGCTTTTAAAATTATGAAGGGTTTAGATAGGATAGATGTAAAGACGATGCTTCCACGTGTGGATGGTCCAAAACTACGGGCCATCAATATAATAAACCCAATCGGGAATTCGGGAAAAACTTCTTTACCCAGAGAGTGGTGAGAATGTGGAACTCGCTCCCACAGGGAATGGTTGAGGTGAATAGTATCGAGACATTTCAGGGGAAGTTGGATAAACACATGAGGGAGAAAGGAACAGAAGGAGATGCTGATAGGGTGAGATAAAGAGGAGTGGGAGGAGGCTCGTGTGGAGCAGAAACACCAGTATAGACCAGATGGGCCGAATGGCCTGTTCCTGTGCTGCACATTCAGGGTAACAAAAGAGGAATTCTTTTATATATAATGCTGGGCCCTGCAGGAATCATCGACCTTTGGCAGTGACCACAACACTGACCTCTCTCCTTGACCGGTACAGGAAATGATAGACAGAAGGACCCGGATGTTAAACAAGTTGTAAACAAAAGTTGGGTGACAAGGTGACTTTGTTTTCCAAAGGCTCAATCAAAGTGACAGCTCAAAGATAGAAGTGACAAATTGCTGGAGAACCTGCAGAATACAACAACCACGAGCACAACACCAGATCACTGAGTGAGCAGCCTTGCTAGTGACCAGGTGCTGCCTGTTTCCAGGATTGGGCCAGTTTGTACATCTCCTCAGCAGTAAGACACTGGCCCATCTAGAGAACTTGGGACCATTGAAAGAAAGAACTTTCATTTATGTCGCCCCTTTCAGGACATCCCAAAGCGCTTTACAACATAACATAAGAAATAAGAGCTGGAGTAGACCATTCAGCCCCTCGAGCCTGCTCCACCATTCAATACAATCATGGCTGATTTTCTACCTCAACCAGCGCAGACACAATGGGCCAAGTGGCCTCTTTCTGTGCCATAAACCTTCGATGATTTTCTATGATTCTCACTCCATTTTCCTGCCCCCTCCCCATATCTCTTGAATCACTTGGAGCTCAAAAGGCTAATCGATCTCAGCCTAGAATATTCTTGACCACTGAGCATCCAGAGATCCCTGGGATAGAGAATTCCAAACATTCACAGGAAGTTTTTCCCGAAATCAAACGTTCACCAGTTTGCACTGGTGCTGTTAAACTTGATTTATCTTGAACTCAGATTCTGGAATGAGTTTTCTGATAGTCAGCAGCTCAATGACTCTTTAAGGTTTCTTCCTTCAGACACCATTTTGTGAGGCTAATATTTCACATCCTGTTGTGAGCAGGTTTGAAAACAAACCAACCCAGCAAAATTCTACACATACGTTACATGCAAGAAATTCAATCAATCTCGTGAATAAATGCACAGGAATTTTCCAGCCTGGAAATTACTCTTTAAATCTCCAGTTAGTGGCTGCTAAACCATCACTCAGCATCCCTGGAATACATGTTACAGGTTTGATGGAAAGAATGTGATTTTTTTTCCCCCCCACCCCTCCCCCCACCGACTCGGCTGGGAGGGTTTTAGAATGCATCCATCTTCCTGAGTCATGTGAGTGCTCCCTTGCAGCAACGATGACTGAGGGACTGCCAGATGTTGGAGATCGCGAGTGTCTCGAAGCTCAAGGATCTATTTTTATTTGTGACCATAGTGAAAATGAGTTAACCCAACCCCCAACCTTCAGCCAAAAACAACACACACTTCATTTTAACCATTTACTGCTTTTGCTCCCGATCTGCCAGGTTTTAAAATGGGCATCCTTGTAGTGTCAAATGCATTTGTTAATGCTCCTGCGAAGGGCCTTTGGATGTCTTACTACATTAAAGGTGCTATATAAATGCAAATTATCGATATCATTGTTGTTGTTGTTGGTTAAGACCCTAGAGCGAAAGGTGACAAAAGGGAAATGTAGACTCTGTATCCAGAATTCCCTCTTTGCACAGAATGAAGATCGGAGAAGGGGAAATAAAAATTCAGGGATCATCTTCTGCAACCACATTGGTGTGGGGTTGGAGTCACATTTAAACCCAGACTGGGTAAAGACAGCAGGTGTCCATTTCTAAAGGGACATTAGTGAACCAGACAGGTCTTTAACAACAACTTTAAGGTCAATTTCAGTGCAATTAGGCTTTTTTTAATTTCCAGATTTTTTTTCCCTTAAACAGCCATGGGGAGGGGGGGGGGGGGTTGAATCTATAATCCTCTGGATTCTGAAGCCAACAACATAACCACTACACTACCACACCCAATGCAGTATAGCTACAAGGGCAAAGCTCTGAGTTAGGGTCAGGGTCAAATACTTGGACCCAAAGTGAGATCAATAAGATTGATAGAATTTTGTTTGCTATTAAACATTACAGAACTAATGCATGTAAATTGAGTTGTGGTACAAATCGGCACTGATTTTATTGAATGGCGGGACAGGTGTGAGGGGCTAAATGACCTACTCCTGTTGCCATAGTAACACGTGTTTTAGAATCAGTAAGAAAGTGATATTTCTTTCCCTGCATTCTCTTTGCTAATCTCGATTGGAAGTGTCTGTGTGGACACTGGGTGAGTGCCTGTTAACACTTGGCTTTCATAACAATGGTTGAATGTTGGCTCTCGGACAAGGTGCTGAAGGGTTATTGGCACCAACCAATGGGACTGCCATCCTTCATAGTCAGTTCCTCCAGGAAAACCACAGTAGGAAGGAGATCAGATGAATAATGAGAGAAGCAAGTGACCTCTCCAAACATCACAATGACACTGCAAACAAAACACCAGGGCTCATTTCTAGAGGAACAGCATTGAAAAGCAGAGAAATTACATTAAACATGTACAGAACCTTAGTTAGACCACACATGGATAGTTCTGGTCTCCATGTTATATAGTGGATATAGAGGTGCTGGAGAAAGTGTAAAGATGAGTTACAAGTACAAATACCAGAACTGAGACCCATAAGGAAAGACTGAACAGGCTGGGATGCTTTTCTCTAGAAAAGAGAAGGCTGAGGGGTGACCTGATAGAGGTCTTTAAAATCATGAAGGGGTTTCGATAGGGTAGACGTAGAGAAAATGTTTTCACTGTGAGGGAGACCAGAACTAGGGGCCATCAATATAAGACAGTCACTAATAAATCCAATGGGGAATTCAGGAGAAACCTCTTTCCCCACAGAATGGTGAGAATGTGGAACTCACTACCACAGGGAGTGGTTGAGGTGAATAGTGTAGATACATTTAAGGGGAAACTGGATAAACAGAAGGGAGAAAGGAAGAGCTAATAGGGTGAGATGAAGAGGGTCAGGAGGAGGCTCATGTGGAGGGTAAACACCAGCATGGACCAGATGGGCCGAATGGCCTGTTTCTGTGCTGTAAATTCGATGTGAAAAATAACACAGGGGTGGACTGGCCTATGGGAAGCTGGGAGATTAGTTCCAAATTGTTACATTATCAGGAGAACCAGTCTGTCGCCACAGCACAAAACTTAAGTCTAGTTTTAATTGCCCAAGAAAAACAATTTAAAATTTATCCTTTCTTGATCGCAATCTTTTTACATGTTTTGGTCGCCTCTCGAGTGAAGATATTTAACATATCACGTGGCTGGTCATGCTGTAAGAATCCATTAGGCCGTCCAAGAAATATGATAAATCCTCCTAGATCTGCGGAAATGATAACCTGCCCCAGGAATGAGCAGACCTGCTTCCCATCTGCAGATCTTCATCTGTGGTCAGAGTTGAATATTGTAGTTGGACGGTTGGAATTAATTTCACTCAAATTATGTTTTCGGGATCAGGGAGGAGTCTTGCACAGATTTTCTAGGAGTTTCTTTCATCTCCAGAAGGCCGCCAGTCCTCCAGGTCTATGATTGTGCAGGCACCAGTGGCTGTTATTCAGGTTTGAGCCTTAATATTCCCCCGGAGGACAACCCTCCAATAGTGTAGCACTCCTGCAGTACTGCACTGCGGTGTCAGCCTGGATTACTGAGCTCCAACACCTAGTTATGTTAAAGATCGGTTTGAATCAGCAGAGGCAAGAATGACACCAAATGAGAAAATATTCTTTACGACACACTAAGACCCACTTAGTAAATGTGCATGACTCAAGATTTATTTGTTAATTGTAGCCTGTGGGATCATTCTCTGCAGTTCATGTGAACATCTTTTTCTCTTGGCACCAGATTAAATCCAAAGAGGTGACATTTATATGATGGTGGGGTAAGGGGGGTTGCTGTTGGTGTGGGGGTTAAGTTGGTTTGGTCGCTGTTAAACATTGTGTCATTGTGGACTGAATTGCACACTGTCGGGAGGTGTTACACCAATGAACTGGTGTCTTGCTGCAATGGGACAATGAGGTTTGGCTGAGAGTCCAAAACAGGAGTGACAAGAGAGAGAGAAGAGAGAAGAGAGAAAGAGGAGCGAGAGAGAGAGGAGCGAGAGAGAGAAGAGCAAGAGAGAGAGGAGAGAGAGAGAGAGGAGAGAGAGAGAGAAGAGAGACAGAGAGAGAGAGGAGAGAAGAGAGAGGAGAGAAGAGAGAGGAGAGAAGAGAGAGAGGAAAAGAGAGAGAGAGGAAAAGAGAGAGAGAGGAAAAGAGAGAGAGAGGAAGAGAGAGAGAAGAAAAGAGAGAGGAGAGAAGAGAGAGAGGAGAAAAGAGAGAAAGAGGAGAGAGAGAGAAGAGAAGAGAGAGAGAGGAGAGGAGAGAAGAGAGAGAGAGTGAGAGAGAGAGAGAAGAGAGAGAAGAGAGAGAGAGAGAAGGAAAGAGAGAGAGAGAGAGAGAGAGAGAGAGAGGAGAGAGAAAAGAGAGAGAGAGAGGAGAGAGAGAAGAGGGAAGAGAGAAGAGAGAAGAGAGAGAGAGTGAGGCGACTTGGGGACCATCTGCAGATTGGTGAATGCTGGCAAATGATTTGCTGCAGATATTTTAAGAGTAGAGACATCAGCCATACTGTCAGTACTGACTCTGCATCAGCTGATTCTTCATGTGTACCCATGGCAATGCTGCCCAATGAAGCAAGAGATGGGAAAAATGCCTGACTTGGAAACCTGGAGATCTGTCCCAGTGTAGGTTTGATCTGTCCCTCATCCCTGATCCAATGTAAACCGGAACAGGAGGAAGCCATTCAACACCTCAAGCCCTTTTAACCATTCAATCAGGTCCTGGCTGATCTGTACATACATCCCATTCACCTGCCTTAGACCCAAATTTCTCAATACCCTTAACTAACAAAATTCTATCGATCTCCACCTTGAAAATTTCAATTGATCCGCAGCATCCACAGCCTATGGAGGAGAGAGTTACAGATTGCAATGAACCTTTGTGTGACTATATGCTCCCTGGTATCACTCCTGTCGGGTTTAGCTAAGATTGTCTCCCTTTGCTCTGGATTCCCACACCAGAGAAAATCGTTTCTCTGTATCTACCCTATCAAATCCCCTTTAAACAGCTCAACCTTCTAAACTCAAGGATATCAATCACTCTGCACAATTTACCCTTTGAGACTCATTGAATAATGTTGGGATGTTAAAGACAGTGCCAGCATGATACACCCAGCTTGCACCATCCAAGTGCCAGCATTATGTGCACCAGTAAACAAACAATACCATCGAGATGCCAACCTTTCAATGGTGGGCAGTGCCACTGAATTGCGGAGCTAGGCTGTAAATCCATTACAGATTACCATCGTCTTGGATTCCCACAGCTAATCTCCACTGCACCAGCTAAAGTAAAGACTTGCATTTCTATAGCACCTTTCATAACCTGTCTATGTCCCAAAGCGCTTTACAGCCAATTAAGTTGCAGCATTGTGCTGTGTTCTTAAAGCTTCATTAACTGATATCTGCAGGCTTTATATTCAGATTCAACACAAACATTATTTATTGTCTTACTTATCTACATTGCATGACCTTGGGTCCAGGTCTTTTCCTCGCTGGTGTGCATCTGCTCTTTGTAAGCCATGTGTTGAGTATGTCTCTCAAAGTGGTGTTGCCTCATTTTATATGTCTGATGATCTCATCAGTTGCATCAGTGGCCTGGTCTCTTAAAGGTACAGTTTCTTAAAGGTGAGGTTACCACTACACTACAATACAGAAGTACTTTTGAAGTCACTATTGTAATGTAGGAAATGCGGCAGCCAATTTTGATTGCATGTGTTCCTAATGGTTCACCAAGCGATTCCATACAATTTATGTTGGCGTCTCTGAGTCTGAAGGTTGTAGGTTCCAGTTCCACTCAAGGGACTTCAGTACAAAATCCAGGCTGACACTCCAGTGCAGTACTGAGGGAGTGCTGCACTGTCAGAGCGGCAGTAGTGAGGGAGTGTTGCACTGTTGGAGGGGAAGTACTGAGGGAGTGCTGCACTGTCGGAGGGGCAGTAGTGAGGGAGTGTTGCACTGTTGGAGGGGAAGTACTGAGGGAGTGCTGCACTGTCGGAGGGGCAGTAGTGAGGGAGTGTTGCACTGTTGGAGGGGCAGTACTGAGGGAGTGCTGCACTGTCGGAGGGGCAGTAGTGAGGGAGTGTTGCACTGTTGGAGGGGCAGTACTGAGGGAGTGCTGCACTGTCGGAGGGGCAGTAGTGAGGGAGTGTTGCACTGTTGGAGGGGCAGTACTGAGGGAGTGCTGCACTGTCGGAGGGGCAGTAGTGAGGGAGTGTTGCACTGTTGGAGGGGCAGTACTGAGGGAGTGCTGCACTGTCAGAGCAGCAGTAGTAAGGGAGAGCTGCACTGTCAGAGCAGCAGTAGTGAGGGAGTGCTGCACTGTCAGAGCAGCAGTAGCGAGGGAGTGCTGCACTGTCAGAGCGGCAGTAGTGAGGGAGTGCTGCACTGTCAGAGGATCAGTACTGAGGGAGTGCTGCACTGTCGGAGGGTCAGTACTGAGGGAGTGCTGCACTGTCAGAGGGTCAGTACTGAGGGAGTGTTGCACTGTCGGAGAGTCAGTACTGAGGGAGTGTTGCACTGTCGGAGGGTCAGTACTGAGGGAGTGCCGCACTGTCGGAGGGGCAGTACTGAGGGAGTGCTGCACTGTCGGAGGGGCAGTACTGAGGGAGTGTTGCACTGTCGGAGAGTCAGTACTGAGGGAGTGCCGCACTGTCGGAGGGGCAGTACTGAGGGAGTGCTGCACTGTCGGAGGGGCAGTACTGAGGGAGTGCTGCACTGTCGGAGGGGCAGTACTGAGGGAGTGCTGCACTGTCGGAGGGGCAGTACTGAGGGAGTGCTGCATTGTTGGAGGTGCCACCTTTCAGATGAGACTTTAAACTGAGACCTCAGATGGATGTAAAAGATCCCATGGTACTATTTCGAAGAAGAGCAGGGGAGTGTTTCCCAGTTTAAAGCGCTTTGAGAGGCCCTGAGTTTCTGATAGGCGCTATAGAAATGCAGGTTCTTTTCTTCTAACATCTGACTCCAAAGTTCTATGTCTGCCTATTAAATAGAATCAATGTTTAAGAAAGTTTCAACCCTCTCCCCTGGTTTCCAAGTAATGTTCCCAGAATCTTTTGCCTCCCCATCAGATTAAACTCTTCCTCTGTGTTAGTCCGAAGTTCGCCTCATTAATCAGACTTTTTATCCCAACTCATTTCTAACAGAGTTCTGAAAAACAGAACTCAACTCTACTTACTGAAGGTCGACCTCACTCTAATTAAAGTGGTGGTTAGGGAGGTGTGCTTTAGATCCAAATAGGATTGTAGACTGACTGCAAGCTTCACAAGGTTGACATGGAAACTAGAAACATGAAGGAAGAAAAGAAAGAACTTGCATTTCTCTGGCGCCTTTCACGACCTCAGGATGTTTCAAAGAGCTTTACAGCCAATGAAGTACTTTTTGAAGTGTAGTTACTGTGGAAAATGCAGCAGCCAATTTGTGCACAGCAAGATCCCACAAATAGCATTGTGATAATGAGCAAATCATCTTTTACTTTAGCTACTGGTTGTAGGATAAACATTGGCCAGGATACAAGGGAGAATTGCACGACTCTTCTTCGAATAGTCCTGTGAGATCTTTATCGTCCACCTGAGAGGGGGAACATGACCTCGTTTTAACATCTCACCCAAAAGACGGGACATCTGACAGTGCAACACTCCCTCAGTACTGCACTGGAGTGTCAGCCTCGAGTTTGTGCTTAAGTCTCTGTAGTCAGACTTGAACCTCTTCTGACTCCAAGACACGAGTGCTACCCACTGAGCCACGACTGACATACCAGTGCGGTCGGGCGGTTTCCTGTGAGGATGGGTTTGAGTGAATGAAGGAGAGGAGGAGGTTTGCGGCTGGCCAGCCTGCACCTAACCCCAGAGTGTTTGATGCTAAAGCACTTTCATTATGCCCTTAGTCTTGTTTGGTCACAGATCTCTTGCACAGTTGGAGGTCTTCTCAATAAACTGCTACTGCTCGAAACTAGTTCATAGGGAGATTAACTACTTGGACTGGGATATTAACTAAGTAGAAATTCTTTGAACCAGCACAAGAATTAATGAGGATGATAATATTGTGTTACGTTGAGTGTAAAGCACAGAAACAGGCCATTCGACCCAGCTGGTCTATGCTGGTGTTTAAACAATCCTTCTCCCACCCTACTTCATCCCACCCTATCATCCTGTTCCTTTCTCCCTCATGTGTTCATCTGAAAGATTATCTATTTTGGAGAGACAATATGCAGTCACAGTCAATGTTAGATACCTTCCCACCTCAAAAATCGGAAAGTCTCCAATTTGCCAATTCCTCATTTTGATGATGGTGTAGAAACTTTGATGGTATTTCTATTTGCTTGGAGGAGGGGAGCATAGGTCACAGAATGTTCCTTCTGAAATTTGTCACTTTTTGTGCGCAGAACATTTTAGATTTATTTTCATGGGATCCATTTAGCCAAAAAGGCCTCATGCTGAAACCCATCTTCCTTCAACAAGTCACTCTCGCAAAAAAAGCAAAAAAGTTCTACCTGGAAATTCAGAGACATTTGGCATTACACAAGGAAAATAAATGTACTAGGGCAGCAGCCAATGACAGGGATTGGTCCATGTAATTAGAGTGTTAGTAACTTTTATACTCAAGCCCAAGGCATCTGGAGTTGTGCAGTAAATAAAAGGAGCAACAAAGGGGAGGAAACGCTCTCCCTCTGGGCTATTTTTTTACTGAAGTTGCTAACTCATTAATCTATCGTAAATTACACAGAATTATACAGACTTTACTGTGGTAGTGAGTTCCACATTCTCACCACTTTCTAGGTAAAGAAGTTTCTCCTGAATTCCTTATTGGATTTATTAGTGACTGTCTTATATTTATAGCCCCCAGCAAGTTGAAACATCTTCTCTGCATCTACTGTTTCAAATCCTTTCATAATTTTAAAAACCTCTATCAGGACACCCCTCAGTCTTCTCTTTTCTCGTTCTGTTTACAAACCTGTTCACTTCTTCCTGATAGTTATCAACCTCTCATTTCTGGTATTGTGTTTGTAAACTCCTTTTTGCATCTTCACCAGTGCCTTGAGATCCTGTTTGTAATATGGAGACCAGGACTGTGCACATTGCTACCAGTGTGGTCAAACCAAGGTTCAATAGAAGTGTAACGCAACTCCTCTACTCTTCAATTCTATTCCTCTGGAATGAATCCTGGTATATTTGTAATTTTCTGTTCTCTCAGAGCTGCAATCCCTCACGTTTACGAGCTTGAACTAAAAGTTATACAACGCCAGCAGGTTTTGTTTGATCTGAACACCTATTGGCTCCGAGTCTCACACACAGTTGGAATCCTTCTCAATAACCTGCCTTTGCTTTTGACTCTTAAACTAGTCCATATGAAGATTAACGCTGTTCTCTGTTGGCAGCTTGTCAAAAACCACCAACCTTCCCCTCCCTTCCCCCTGCCCTGCCCCAGCCTGGCAGAAGCCCAGAGTTCCAACAGAGTATGGGCTCTATAACTCTGTCAGTAGAGCAATTGCAAGTCCATATAATGTGAAGTTAATTCATCATCCCTGTTCGTTTCTGGAACAGGCTGTGAAGATATGTTTTCTTTCACCAGGCACACAGTGCATTCAGACTTTATACTTCAGCAATAATAGTTCCGATGAAGGGTCAGTGACCCGAATCGTTAACTCTGCTTCTCTTTCCACAGATGCTGCCAGACCTGCTGAGTGGTTCCAGCATTTCTTGTTTTTATTTCAGATTTCCAGCATCCGCAGTATTTTGCTTTTATTTATACTTCAGCAGTTCTTGGCAAGCTCCAAGAATGGGCCTGTACGGTTTGGAAGTCTATTACCTCGTGTCTAACCCTCCTTGGGCAACTAAAACCAACTTACCTCCTTGTGATTCTACAGAAGGCCTGATGGAGACAGACACCAAGTTGACTGGTAAATCTGCCTTCCTTAGAGAGACGAGTGTGCGGCGGAGCCAACAGGATATAAGACGTTATAAGATCAACATTGACCACAACACCCATCACCAACATTTCTTAAAGTGCTTTCAACATTTAAAAATAATTGTTCACAGGATGTGGGTGAAGTGATTGCAGTCTTTGTCCTGTCTTTGTGTTGCCCTGATATTCTTCTTAATAATTGTTACATGTAAGGAGGAGGCCATTCAGCCCCTCGAGCCTGTTTTGCTATTCAATGATATCATGGCTGATCTGTATCCATGTAACACCCTTTACCTGCCTTGGTTCCCTATCCCTTAATCCCCTTACCCAATAAAAATCCATCAATCTGTTTTGAAATTTTCAGTTGACCCCCAACCCCTCGGCCTCAGCAGCTTTTCGGGGGAGAGAGTTCCAGATTCCCACTCCCCTTTGTGTGAAGAAGTGCTTCCTGACATCACCCCTGAACGGCCTGGCATGAATTTTAAGGTTCTAACCCCTTGTTCTGGACTCCCCCCACCAGAGGAAATAGTTTCTCTCTATCAACCCTATCAACTGCTTTAATCATTTTAAACACCTCAATTAGATCACCACTTAATTTTATATGCTAAGGGAATGCAAATCTTGTCTATGTAACCTGTCCTCATAATTTAACCCTTTTCACCCTAGCTTTTATGATAGGAATAAACTTCTTTGATATCACAATGCTGTCAACTTGCAAATTACCAGATTTACTAATTCAATTTTCCACTTTCCAAGCATGGATTTTAAACTTGGAGTTACTGGGTTGCTATTCCACTTATATAACCACTTCTAATATCATACCCTGTTTCTCCAACTCTTTAATCATTATCGTACCATAAAAATCAGCTAACGAATCCTGCTGTTGCAAGTTGGTGATTTGGGTGGGGAGAAGGTTCAGAGCAGATTACAACATGTACAGCAATTTCGCAAAGTCAACTGGGCAACCAGGTATTGAAGTCTCACTATGTTGATTTCTCTGTATGATTCCAGCCCTACTTTCTCACTCAAAGATCATAGATCACTCACCAGTCTTTTCAACCTTATATCAAGCTAATGCAATATCCTGCATTTATTTTCCTCTACCAAGTCACAGAAATAAAAAGGCCAAGTTGTAAATGTCTGTTTATTAACTGAACCCAATCACCATTGTGTGATCATTTTAAAGATTATGGGATGGGTTTCTTCTGACAAGGGGTTAGTGGCTCAAACCAAATAACAGGTTTCCCAGAGACAGTATGAACTTGTGGTGATGTAAGAGAGAGTGACAGTGAAGCCACAGAATGGAGTAGGTGGAAATTATACTTTATATCATGAGAACAAAGTCTCAACTGTTCACATATATCATTCAGAAAACAGGAATTGCGTCTTTTCACTTACCCACTTATTAGAATCTACAAATGTGTAATTCTGACTGTGGTCCTGACAAATGCAAACTGTTTGCAAACCCGCCCCCCTCTATAGATAAAGAAAGGCTTGCATTTCTATAGCGCCTTTCATGACATCCCAAAGCACTTTACAGCCAATGCAATACTTTTGAAGTGTAGTCACTATTATAGTGCAGGAAACATGGCAGCCAATTTGCACACAGCAAGATCCCACAAACTGGAATGCAACAATGACCAGATAATCTGTTTTAGTGGAGTGGCATTGGTTGAGGGATAAACATTGGCCAGGAAGAACTCTCCTGATTTTCCTTGAAACAGCACCTGTGGGATCTTTTACACTGACCTGAGATAGCAGACAGAGCCTCAGTTTAACATCCCATCTGGGAGATGCATCCATGGAGCTTTCCCTCAGGCTCCAGTCTCTGGAGTGGGACTTGAACCCACAACCTTCTGATTCAGAGGTGAAAGTACTCCTCACTGAGCCACAGTCCAGCAGTAACACAGCTGCCCTCTTACATGCCAATCAGATTCTTACCCATTTGTTGTCTCACTTTGACCTCAGAATCCTTGTCTACAAGACACTCCACAGCCCTGCTGCTTCCTGCTGCTGGACCTTCCTCCAGCTCTACATCCTTACACTCAACTCCCGCTCTATCATCTCCAGCCGACATCTATCTTCTGCTCTTAGCCATCTTGCAATTCTCTCCCCAAACAGTCCCACTTTATGACATTGGTCCCCACTGTCAAAAGCCTTCCTCAAGCCTGCTTAGACTATCTTCCCCAACTCTGCTCCTGTTCCTGCATCAGGATCGGCTCTGAACTTTGAAGCATTTTTGGGGCATTTTATTATCATAAAAATAATTATCGTATATAAATGTAAGCTGGTGCCTGTGTCAGAATTTCACACAGAAGAAAGCATTTAGTTATGAACTGACCATCACAAACGCTGGCATTAGGTGCACAGTGTAAAATGCCAATTGAAGTGTAATAAAGAGCTTCTCAATGACTGGTGACTTCAATGTATCGTCAAGTGTGGTACTGAGCAATACAGAACTGAAGACCCCATGTTCATTCGCTGGTATGGGTGGGTTGTGTTCAATCCAACAGGGGACAGAAAAAGAACAAGGGCAGCAGACGTTTAGGTACACCACCACCTGAAAGTTCCCGTCCAAATCACACACCATCCTGACTTAGGACTATATCACCGTTCCTTCACTGTCGCTGGGTCAAAATCCTGCAACTCCCTCCCTAATAGCCCAAGGACTGCAGTGGTTCAAGAAAGCACCTTCTCAAGGACAATTAGGGATGGACAATAAATGCTGGCCTAGCCAGTGACACCCACATCCCATGAACAATTTTTTTAAAATGTCTCATCACCACATGGGGCAGCACGATTCTTTTAAAGACTGGAACCATTTACTTAATATTTTGGTACAAATTAGGTTATTTGAATAAAGATGCACAGAGATAGTTTGAAATGACAGTGAGGTGGAACAGCCATCCCATCAACCAGGGTCCCCGTGGTTCCCCACTCCCATCCCTTTTCCCAGATATCTATAGCTGATGACCCACCTGTTGAACTGGTAGATGTCTTCAATGTTGCAGAATAGGGTGTTCACTTCATCTGGCTTTAGAGGTAGGTCTCCGCAGTCAATTATGCAGCCCAGGTAATCCTACAGACGCAATAATGCTGGGTGAGTGAAGCCATTTATATTGTAGCAAAACAAACAAAAGGCCACACAACATTTGATGTGGTGATTCAGTGTTTACCAGTCTATGTATTAATATGGTGCTTTGGTGTACCAGCACCTATAATGAGATAGGTGATGAATTGAACTTCTTTTTTTAGTGATGTTGATTGAGGGATAACAGGACACCGGGGAGACCTCCCCTGCTCTTTCTCAAAAGTAGTGTCATGGGATCTGTTACATTCACCTGGAAGGGCAAACGGGGCCTCGGTTTAATGTCTCATCTGAAAGACGGGCACCTCTGACGGTGCAGCACTCCCTCAGTAATGCACTGGGAGTGTCAGCCTGGATTTTGTGCCCACGTTCCTGGAGTGGAGCTCAAACCTTCTGTGAGCGTGCTACCCAGTGAGAGCAGAAATTCAGAAAGTTAAACCCATGTCACATCTCACAGGAACACTCCAAAATGCTCACATGCAATGAATTTAATTGTTATGTGGGTAAACATGGCAATCAGTTGGATATAACATATCCCACAAATAGTAATGAGAGGAATGGCCAGTTAATGTTAGTTGAGGGAAGAATACTTTTCTTCAAATCATTTTATGGGATCTTCACCATCCACTTGTCCACTAGAACCATCAAGGTGGGCCTTGGTTTTTAATACCTCGTCTGGAGAATGACATTTCCAACAGTTCGGTCACTCTCAGTCTTCCACCGAAGGGCCAGCCTAGATTCAATGGCAATGTTTTACAAAGAGATTTAGTACATTGAGTGTTGACAGTTGGTGTTCAGCTGGTACAGAGACCAAACAAGTTGAGGTTTCAGATCGCTGAGCTATGCATGGGTGGGTGGTCTCATCGCTCCTGATGCACGTACTGCCTCTGTAAAGCATTGCTCATTGATTCCAGCCACTTATGTCACTCAGAACCAAACCCATACCCTAGCCAGAAGATTATAGGTTCAATCCCCACTCCAGGAAACGAGGCTGACACCTCAGTGTGCAAGGCTGATGGAGTGCTGTGTTGTGGGAGTTGCTGTGTTGTGGGAGTTGCCATTTTTCAGAAGGGGTTCAAACTGAGACCCTATCTATCTGTTCCGATAGATGTAAAATCTCATAATTCTCTGCAAAAAAAAAGTAGGGTCTTCTCTCGGTTGCCTGACAAACATCCCTCCTTCAACCAAAAAACCTACACAGATTGACTAGCCATTCATCTGGTGTAATGATTGAGGGATCTTGCTGTGGACTAATTGACTATTATGTTAGTGGAACAATAAACGGTTACATTTCAAAAGGAATTCCTTGGATGTGAAATGTTTTGGAAATTCCTATGACATGATAAGGGTGTATAAAGATGTTGCTGCTTTCCTTACAGCAACTGGCAAGATTAACTTGGCAGCAACGGTGTTGACCTACACTTAACCATCAGTTTCAGATAGACCAAGAGCATTTATAATGAGGAATGCAGCCAATAGCAAGAAGACTGGGGTACCTGTCTTCCACTGTTCACCCACAATGTAAAAAACACCTTTAAATCCACATGTCGGGGTTGGATTTGAATCTGGGCCCCAGGATGGAAAAGACAACACTCTAACCCTTTAAACCACTGAGCTGAAACATCACAGCAATGATGATTGAAACCGAGCAACTCACTGAAAAGATTAAATATCTCACATGCTTTAGAAAGCAAAATGAAACATTCAATGGAATGCAAACCATCTGCTCCATTGTTTGATCGATGTAGAAAATAGCAAATTCTTATCACTGTCAATGCTCCAGCCTGTCGGACTGACTGTGTTGATAAAAACACTCTGGGTTCCTTCACCACAAACTGTGGATTTATACCCTGACAAACCCTGTAACCCTAATCCTCGGCTAGTGGGTCTTTTCATTCCAGTTAACCCTCTCTTCTATTTAGCCTTACATAATCTTAGCGAAGTGAATGATGTGTATGGCTCAGTGTGTTCAGGCACTGCACAGTGCAGCACTGAGCCCTACCAGACCAGTAGGTTTCCCACTATCAATACAAGTTGGATCTTTCCAGTGTTAGTTACAGTAGCTGTGGGATGCTCAGCAGCGACACAGATGAATAGGGCCATTACAAAAGGCAAACCAAGCACTTGGGTTCAGTTCTAGAATTGAAAAACAGTGAAGTTATGTTAACCTTGTATCAAATCTTGGTTAGACCACACTTGGAGTACTGCGCACAGTTCTGGTCCCCATATTATAAAAAGGATAAAGAGGCTCTGGAGAAGGTGCAAAAAAGATTTACAAGAATGTACCAAAACTGAGGGGTTATACCTATCAGGAAATTGAACAGCTGGGGCTCTTCACTCCAGAAAAGACTGATGGGTGACCTGATAGAGGTCTTTCAAGTTATGAGAGGGCAGACATAGAGCAGATGTTTCCACTTAGGGGGGGGGGGGACCAGGACTAGAGGGCCATCAATATCAGATAGTCACTAATAAATCCAATAGGGAATTCGGAAGAAACTTCTTTACCCAGAGAGAATGTGGAACTTGTGGAGGTGAATAGTACAGAGGCATTTAAAGGGAAGCTAGATAAACAAATGGGGGCAAAAGGAATAATAGGATTCACTGATAGGGTGAGATGAAGAAGAGTGAGAGAAGTGTCGTGTGGAGCATAAACACCGACCAGTTGGGCCAAATGGCCTGTTTGTCTGCTGTAAACTCTATGCATCTTACAGTAGGAAGCAATGGCAAATATTTTCCTCTCCCTTTCTCTCATGTACTCAACTAAATCAGTAATAGCTCAAACCAATGGGTGGCCTGGTCAAGACGTCCAACACAAAGCTCCTCCAATCAAACCAGGCGAAGTCGACTGGCTAACATGCCTATGCTAGAGTCTTGTGACCTTCAACACAATCTGTGTAGACTAAAGAGAATCGTCTGTGTTAGTCTCTCTCCCACTCTCAATTTATTGTACAACTTTGTAACAGCTACACAACTGATTATCCTTTGGGAAATTGTGATTCGCTCACATTGCATGAGAATATTTTTTTCTTGTGTGAAAGGCATTCTCCCACATTCGAAATCAATCTGTGCTCTGACTTCCACTGGCTCCTTTCACACAGTCAAGGCTTCCAAGGGCGGAGGTCAAAAGCAGTTCTGTTAAAACAAGGCCCCCTTCGCGTCAATAGAACCACTTCCGGGTTGGAAGGTCGCATGCTGTTCCACGGTAACCAAGCAAGGAATGAAACATTTTCTGCCAAGATATGACTCAGACGCATCATTAAATACTCCTTGTGATTACTATTAAACCATGTAAACACACTTGAAAGACTGCTGTCTGTTTTGGTGGGCTTCCAGGTCATGAATTTTGAAAACCATAATTACTGAGTATTATGCACACAATATCATAAGAACAGTGCTTACATGCAGAATAGCACCGTGACATGTAGAAATGGCTGGACTACAAGACACAATGCTTGGGCTGGGGGTGAAGCAGGAATGTCTATTGAGGAGTGCAGATCAGGGTTCATTAACAGAGCTGTGAAGCTGGATGAAAGTTATCTTGGCTACACGCATGGGTTGAATTGTTTGAAACTTTCTCGGAGGAGATTCTCTGGGTGGGCAGATCCATGATAGTGTAGATCATGGGGCCTGGGTGGGAGCTTGTGGAAAGAGTGCGATTGATGGGCATTCCTTGTGTTCTTGTAGTTAAATAAATCAGGAAATAGGTTGGGAGCAGTGTCCAGGTACAGTCCGTTCTGTCATTTTACAGAATATCATTGACGTTCGTGAAAGAAGTTTTAATTAAATTGGAGTGATGTTACTCTCTCTGATTCACCAATCTATTATACACACCTGTTCCCACTAAGACAGCCTTGAAGTGAGAAACAAATGTATATATCTAAAAATCTTCAGATTCAATGAGTAAAGACAATGAGGTAGATTTTTAACTTGAGGTGACAGATTGGCTTATAAACTGTCTGATTTTCATTGTCATGATTTCAAATGGGACGAAAATCGGGATCTTTCTATAGGGGCCAGGTGATCTAAAATATCAGTTTTATGCACCAGAGCAAGTTGAAAATCTACCCCAGTGTTTAATGTGGGCCACCCCCAGGGTTCCTCTCCTGCTCTTCTACAGCACGTTACTGGGGTAAGGGTAAAGGAAGCTACTCCACATCCAACTGTGATACAACACTTAACGCCAAGAGAATTCACCAAACAACAGGGCAACTGAGATGAAAATGGCTTAAAGATCTTTGCATGAAGCTTCTTCCATAATGATGGTAAGACTCCTCTGAATTTCACCACGGGTGAAGTTGTATTCTGCGTAATGCATTCACCACAATTGTAAAACAATTCTTTATAACAGAGTTTCAATCTCTGCGCACACACCAAATATTCTCTAAACATGTCATCGGAACCTGAACACTCCAAATAGGAAGGAAGTAAGACTTGAAATTAATTAACTTTCAAAACCTCAAAATGTTTACAATTTGTGCATAGCAAGATCCCACAATCAACAATATGATCATGGCTAGATAACTTGTTTTAGTAATGCTGGTTGAGGGATAAATATTGGCTGAGACTCTGGGAGAATATAACATCTCATATGAAAGATGGCACCTCTGACAGTGTGGCACTCCTTCAGAACTGCACTCAAGTCTCCAGAGCGGGACTTTGAACCCATGACCTTCCGACTGTGAGGTAAGTGCAAAACCCACTGATATAGACACTGCAGAAAGAGAAGACATGTCGCAATTGAACAACCAGTCGCAATAATACCCAATCAAAGCTGGTTCAGCGGAAACGTTCTTTGACCAGATGCGGACTCGTCTTGCCAATCACTACTAAAATTATCCAGGGCTGGGATTACTTCTACTGTAAGTTTTAAATCTCGAATCAACTGTCAAACTTAGGAATACTACAGGAGAGTTCTGAATGGATTCCAGATCTCGAAATCTTAGATTTAAGAGTCATTCCCTGCAGCTATAGAACTTTAAAGGCAGCTAAGTCCTAGAGAAACTTCCCACTGATTCCCTCAAGCAGGGCCTATGTGAAGTGACCAGGGCAGCAATTAATAAACACGTGTCAGAGGAAGGGCTTACATTGGCTCCCTATTAGTAAGGGAACCATAAATGTTGCTTAATTGCAGAGGTTTGGTTAGATCAGAGGAGCCTATTAAAGGGACTCGCTGTTGCACGTTATAATTAACACAAGGCAATGCCCCTTCAGACAGAGTGGGGAGAATGGCAACATTTCCCCAACTTGCTTTGGCAATTGCTTCAAAAATAATCTCAGACTATTCCAATTTACTTCAGAATTCAGCCTTGGTCTTGAGTTACCCTTAACCCCCCCCCCCCCCCCCAGTCAGTCTGCGTAGGTCATACACTTCCTGTCAGGATCACACTGGGAAAGGTGATTGTCAGGGACAATTTGACTGTGGCTCTCCTTTTGTGCACTGAATGTTTCACACGCTGTCAGTGCCATTTTGTGCATCAATCAAGTGATAATATTTTTAAATTCTCGTACGATTCCCCTTCCATAGAAGTGAGATAGAATCATCGAATGATACAGTGCACAAGAGAGCCATTCGGCCCATCGTGTCTGTGCTGGCTCTTTGAAAGAGTGATCCAATTAGTCCCACTCCCTCTTGCTCTTTCCCCATAGCCCTGCAAATTTTTCATTCTCAAATATTTATCCAATTCTCTTTAGCAAGTTACTATTAAATCTGCTTCCATCCCTATTTTAGAAAGCGCATTGCAGATCACAACTTGCTGTGCAAAAATAATTCTCCTCATCTCCCCCTCTGGTTCTTTTGCCAATTATCTTAAACCTGTGTCCTCTGGTTACCGACCCTCCTGCCACTGGAAACAGTTTCTCCTTACTTACTCTATCAAAATTTTCATCAGTTTGAATGCCTCCATTAAATCTCCCCTTAACCTTCTCTGCCCGAAGGAGAGATATTCCAGTGTTGCCACGTAAATGGAGACCCTCATTCCTGGGACCATTCTGGTAAATCTCCTCTGCACCCTCTCCAAGGCCTTGACATTCTTCCTAAAGTGCGGAGCCCAGAATTGGACACAATAGTCCAGGTGGTTTTCTAGTCTTCCTTATCTTTAAAAAGTTCTCTAAGGTTTTTCTAATTTGTACCCATGATGTGGTTGACACTGTGTGGCTGCATTTATTCCCCATCTCGAGCTGTCCTGGGAAGATTCTTCTAATGATTGCTTGCTCGGCCACATCAGAGGAGACTAAGAATCAATCAGGTGGTGTGGGCTGGAGTCACGTGTGTCCAGAGCAGGCTGAGGGTCAGAGGAAGGGGATGTTTCCCCTCTCTGATGCAACTGTTGAAGCAGTTGGGGTTTTTTATGACAGTCTAGCAGCTTTCATGGTCAACCCACAAATTACCAGATTCACCGAATTTGGTTTCGTAACTCAGCTTTTTAAGGATGGAACTCCCAACATCCAATCAATTAGGGATGGTGCAGTGGTTAGCACCGCAGCCTCACAGCTCCAGCGACCTGGGTTTAGTTCTGGGTACTACCTGTGCGGAGTTTGCAAGTTCTCCCTGTGACTGCGTGGGTTTCCTCCGGGTGCTCCGGTTTCCTCCCACAGCCAAAGACTTGCAGGTTGATAGATAAATTGGCCATTGTAAATTGCCCCTAGTGTTGGTAGGTGGTAGGAGAATTGAGGGAAGGTGGGGATATGAGAGGGAAATGGGATTAATGTAGAATTAGTATAAATGGGTGGTTGATGGTCAGCACAGACTCAGTGGGCCGAAGGGCCTGTTTCAGTGCTGTATTGCTCTATCCCTCTAAATAGGGACTGCTTCACCTGCTGTCACAGTTTGTCCCAATTATTTGAACTCACCTCTGAGTTAGGAGTTCAAGGTCTACTTCAGCACATAGTCTAGGCTGGCACCTCAGTGCAGTACTGAGGGAGTGCTGCATTGTCACTAGTGCTGTCTTTTGAATGAGTCATCCAACCAAGTCCCCATTTGCTTCCTCAGCAAGGAACAAAGAATCCCCTGGAATTATTTGAAGAATTCTCCCATTATATAGCGACTTTCGGCACCGCTGGACGTCGCAAAGTGTTTTACAGCCAATGAAGTACTTTTGAAGTGAAGTCACTGTTGTAATGTAGGAAATGCAGCAGTCATTTTGTGCCCAGCAAGCTCCCACAAACAGCAATGTGATAATGACCAGATAATCTGTTTTTGTGATGTTGATTGAGGGATAAATATTGGCCGGGACACTCTTGGATTGGTTTCAGTCACTTGAAGGCATGAGAGAGGAATTTCCCAGATTATTTCTTCCCGGTTATTGGCCATGACTTTTTCACCTCTCCCAGATTAGATGCTGTGGGAGGAGGAAGTGGGCTGGGGAAAGGGCGGGAGGGTGAACTGTTTAGTCATGATGATCCAGCCATCATGAGTGTAGGGCAGGATGGAGGGATCAGCTGATATTTTCGTGCCTGTCACTAAGTTCTTATGAAGTGTTGCAACTGGAAAGACTGTTAAACGCAAATGCAGAGCTCCACTGTCTTACCTCTACAATGCTTTTCAAATCCCGAACATACGCCTGTTCGGTTTCAACGATTTCCTTCACCACCCTGTCCACATGTGAGAGCTTGGCAAGTGGTTCTTTAGGTTTGGATGCCACAGGAGACCAGGTGCCATTGTGGCACTTTGTCCTTGAAGCTCTTTCCATCATATGTCTATTACCATCAACCCCCGGATTCTCGACCCTTCCAGTCACGTCATCAGACTGAGGCTCCATGTGGTTGACTGGAGTCAAATCCAGGCTGATATCGCTTCCATGCTGCTGAGGATAGTTTAGGCCAGTGGTGCCGGACACCAGGGCTCCATTGCTGCCAAACGAGCTGTGACTGTCCTGTAGGGAGGCCGAGGAGGTGGAGGAACTGAGGCTAACAGGGCGGTCGCTGTCTGAGCACACTGTGTTCACTGATGTGCAGCTTCCTGAGATAGGGTCAGTGGACATCCCGTCAACAACCACAGACATCAGGCTGAGGGACGAGGTCGAACAAGGTCTTGAGGAAACTACAAAAAGGAAGAGGGTAGAATTAGAAGCACAAGAAAGCACAGAATGAGATGAGAGCACTCAGCTCAGTGGATATTCTAACTTGCAGAAACAAAGCAAGCAACACACTATAATACACAAGCTGTCACACACCGACATCCTTCTTTGCTCAGACACCATTTGCCTTTCCCTCACCCATTGGCTCCAGTGCCAAATACACAGGTACCACTATACCCAATGGAGAGCTTGATTATTGTAGTATGGAACTCATGTGTCAGTTTCCATTCAATTATCTGTCCAACTCCTTTTTGAATGAGTTAATTTGACAACATCAGTTTGAAATCTGTTTCACACATTTACTATTCAGAGCAACTTCTTTTAAAACTCTTTAAAAAAGGACCAAGACATCCCGCAGTAACACAAACTGCAGTACACAGGGACAGAAGGCGGCCATTCAGCCCCTTGAGCCTGTTCTGACATTCAATTAGAACATGGCTGATCCACATCTTAACTTCATTTACCCGCCTTTGCTCCACATCCTTTGATATCCAAATCGATCAGGCTTAATCTCAAATTTTCAGTAGAAATTTTCAGCCTCAGCAACCCTGCACATACCTCGTGGGTTTGAAATTAGCGACAGACACATTAACAGCTACAGATGACACGTCTTTGTTATTTTAAGAACAGGGTTGATAACTAAGTTCTAAACAGTGGACAGAGAATTCTGATGCCAATCTTTTAAAGGATTCCCACTGCTGTCACACAGCACATTTCATTCTATTTGACTGGGACTTGTAAATATTTGTTTACATTGAATTTACAGCATTGAAACAGGCCATTCGGCCCAACTGGTCCATGCCGGTCTTTATGCTCCACATGAGCCTCCTGCCATCCTACTTCATCTCACCCTATCAACATCTCCTTCTAGTCTTTCCTCCCTCATGCACTTATTTAACTTCCCCTTAGATGCATCACGTTTAGCTAAAAACTTTTAGCTATAAGATTTGATCTAGTGTAATCTTCCAGTGTGAAGCATTCAATGAGAGGCTGATGTTTGTGGGCACATGATTTTCCGACATGCGCTATCGGTGGATGAGACTGCTGAATGTGGACGCGGATTCTGAAAGTCGGGGCTTTAATGCTGTCACCGTAATCAGACTGAGCTCGTCAGTCAGTGCCTCATAACCTCCACTTCCACAGCTTGTTCATTTCTAACTGCTATACATCAAGACACGGTACCAGAACAGTTCAACATGCAAGATCTTCTCATCATCAGTGTTATAAAGGATATGGAGGCACTGGAGAAAGGGGATTTTTTTTAATGATGTTGATACTGAGATTGAGAGATGAGAGCTATCAGGAAAGATTGGGGGCTGGGGCTGGGGCTCTTTTCTCTCGAAAAGAGAAGACCTGATAGAGGCCTTTAAAATTATGAAAAGATTTGATAGGGTAGACGTGGAGATGTTTTCACTTGTGGGGGAGATCAGAACTAGGAGACAGACACTAATAATCCAATCGGGAATTCAGGAGAAACTTCTTTCCCCAGAGAGTGGTGAGAATGTGGAACTCGCTACCACAGGGAGTGGTTGAGGTGAATAGCGTAGATACATTGAAGGGGATGTTGGATAAACACATGAGGCAGAAAGGAATAGAAGGAGATGGTGATAGAGTGAGTTGAAGTAGAGTGGGAGGAGGCCCATGTGGAGAAAAAAACATCGGCACAGACCAGTTGGGGGTGAATGGCCTGTTTCTGTGTTGCAATTTTCATGTTGTTTTATGAAGTGTCTCAATTGTAAGTTTTGGTCCAAGAGGAAGATGCAGAAACAGAAGAGTCTAAAAATCCATTTTTCCAAGAAAGAGCCAACACAGTCTGTTCAGCACAACATCTCCAACAATAGAAAGCATGAAAATAATCAGTCCACCCGGACCTCTGAATCATCTTTCCAATCTTACACTTAAGCTTGTGTTCCTTACTCCAGTTAGATCTCACGTTGGCAAGAAGCTCAGACTCCACGTCCAACCAGCAATGTTCTCAATCAATTAACATCAAACTTGTTTCCAATGTCATCCTCAACCTGTATCCAGGAAAGTCTAACCTGGATCCCTAATGCCCTGGCAATTTGGACCCTGAAACCCAGGTCACACTGATTCTTGCGTTTCTCACTCGCTGGTTGGTCCTTTTTGAATTGCGTGTGTCTGGAGGTTTGGGAAAGGGCTGTTCATAGAGATGGTGTCTCATTGGTGAATAAACCCTAAATCAGTGAGATCTGTTACTGTCCACTAAGTGGTGAATGATCCTTTTACCCCAAGGTTTTGGCTTTCTACCTCCAAACCCAGTTTCCAATCCGTTCTACAAGACTGTCTCCAATTCCATGCATCTCAACCTTAGCTAACAGTCTTTTGTGTGGAACCTTACTAAACGCCTTCTGAAAATCCACATAGATGACATCCATTGATCTTCCTCCAGCCACCAGCTCAGTGACCGTGCCCAGGAACTCCATTTTCATAAGTTAAACAGAACCTATCTTTCACAAAACGAGTTGACTCACCGTAATCAGTTTACACCTTCCCAATTGCTCATTTATTCTGTCCTGGACCATGGATTTCAGCAACTTGCCCACTTCTGGTGTTAAACCCCTTGGTCTGTGATTACTTGAGATGTCACTTCCTCCTCTTGTTCTTGAATCATGTATCTCATCTCTGAATAAGAAAGTTGTGAGTTCAAGACCCACTCCAGACTTGAGCACAAAATCTACGCTAACACTTCAATGCAGTACTGAGAGAGTGCTGCACTGTTGAAGGTGCCATCTTTCAGATGAGTCATTAAACTGAGACCCCATCTGCTCGCCCAGGTGAATGTAAAAGATCCCATGGCCATTATTTCGAGGAAGAGCAGGGGAGTTATCCCTAGTGTTCTGACCAATATTTATCACGCAACCAACATCACTAAAAATAGAAGATCTGATTATTATCGCATTACACTTTGTGGGATCTTACTGTGCGCAAATTGGCTGCCGCGTTTCCTCACATTACAACAGTGACTGCACTTCAAAAGTATTTCATTGGTTGTGAGCCACTTTAGGATGTCCTGAGGTTGTGAAAGATGCTATAGAAATGCAGGTCTTTCTTCAAATGGCACGGATAGGGTTAACGAGCCTAGACGGGTTTATAAAGACTTTCACCTTGTGTATTTGCAAACTAACCAGGGCTGTGTAAAACAGCGCTGTCCAGCAGCACACATCACGGAATACAATAAGTGCTTGTACCACACTGATTCTATTCAGACACAGCTGGCTGATGACCCCAGTCTGCCCTCTTGATACCCTTACAGCCAATTAAACAAAACCACTCAGACTCTTCACTCGCCCCTTTCTCCTCATCACCTCCCTCCGACTTACCAACCTGCATCAGTCCTTGCTGCAACAAAAAAAACTCGCAGGACATTTCGAACTCCAGGAAGATTTTCCCTCACGGGGGAAACATGAGCTTTTTGTCTGCCTGTGTGCCTGACGGGCTCCTGCCCCATTCATTCCGGGCAGCCAACGAGCAGCCGCTATACCGTGTAAAAGCAGCAAGCTGAACCCAATTACATTCTCTCCACCCTAACCAATACCATTCAAGGTATTTGATGCACGTACTTACAATTCCAGCCTCTTCAGAGAGGCTCCTACTTTCAGCTCAAAAAAAATGCCCGATTGCCAGGCTTCATGTTTCTCAGTCAGTTGGGCTCAATGAATAGCCCAATCTGAGTCAGGTGACTGTGAGTTCAATCCCCACTCCCCGATTTAATACATAAATTAAGGTTGATCTTTCAGTGTAGTAGTGAGGGGCTGCTGTCCGTTCAGAGAAGGCATTAAACCTGTCATTTCAGGTGGATGCTAAAGATTGCAGAAGAGTTCTTCCCTGTGTCTTGGCCAATATCTGTCTCCCAACCAACATCACTAAAAGGGAATATCTCGTCTTTATCTCACTCCTGTTTGTGGGAGCTTGCTGTGCATAAATTGGCTTCCATATTTCCTATGCTATAACAGCTCAAAAGTACTTCATTGGCTGCAAAATGTTTTAGGCTGTCCTGAAGTTGTGAAAGCTTTTATATAATCTTACGAACACTCCTGATCATCTTCAAATAGTGCTATGGGATCTTTTACATCCGCTGGAGAGGGCCTTTGTTTAATATCTCAACTGCACCTCCAACACTGCCGCACTTCATCAGTCCTGTACTCGGAACGGCAGCCTAGATTTTGTGCTCAAGTCTCTGAATTGGCACCTGAAGAGAGAGTTACTCAGTGAACCAATGCTGGCTGCTTTCCCCCCCCCTCCTTGTCCCTACCTCGTACAATGGAGTATGAGCTTGGATGCTTCACCAATATTGAGAGAGTGAAAGGTTGGACAGTGACTGCTGGTTTATAGAAGAACTTGGTGTAGACCTAAACTTTTCCCTTCATACTCACATGTTCTAGCAACAGATTCTGATTAGGACGATGAAGCTTGGCTGACCATTCCCCTTTCTAGCCCAAGAGGTTTAAAACCAACTCTACCTCCAATATAGCTGGTCTGCTGGAGATCTGCTAACTGAACACAAGCATGGTAATCAAAGCAGGAATTTTCCTGGATCAGTATCCAACAAAGGATGTCTCTCCCAACCAAAGCATCCAAGGAACCTGGAAGATCAATTAAGCACAATCTTCCAGTACTCCCAAGATCCACATCCAAAGACACAGGATCCGGAATTTTCTTAGAGCTGCTCCTGCTCCTGCTCCCCACCATAAATTGAACATGAGTTCAACAGAAACCCATCATATTGGCATTGGCGGGATTTCAGCTGTACTTCCAGCGAGGTTACAACGGTGGGAGCAGATCCGTGAAAATTCCGGGGCAGTGATATTTATTTTATCTGTCTTGAAAGGAGATAAGTGTGAGTGACCATTGCTGGGATTCAAGCCACCTCAGCTACCCCGACCCTCAGTGACTTATTTACAATAAGCGGCAACTGGGAATGTTTAAAAGATAGTAATCTAATCCAGGGGCTCCAACGTAATCATATCTAACGCTCATTTTAACCCTGGAGATTTGAATTATAGCCTAATGAAGCACTAATACATAATGACAGTCATATCTTTTAATTAACCACAAGCCGACCTCCTGTGGCAACACTCACAGTCAGTTGGCGAATAAACAGTTTTAGGACATAATGAGTCTTATCCACAGAACGTGATGGGGAAAGCGTTGCAGGAACTAAGAGATACACTCATAGAAAACGCTTGTCATACATGGAGTATATTTATAAATAGTGACATAACCATTGCTAGTTTCAGAAATCCCTGTTTTGTTCCTAAACATACTACAGCCAGAAGACGTCTCCTCAAGGCTTGAGGGTGCACAGGCTAAAGATGAAGCAGTTTGTTGGGGTCAGTTACTGGGTTCATCACCTTGCAAATAGTTCCTTCCTCTAAGGAGATGGTCACCATTTGTAAATGAAAATACAGCCTCTAGGGTTTACATCGCTTCACGAATTTGAACTAATCCCAGGTAAAGCTATCTGTGGGCTCCAAAAATACATCTGAGGTTAGTAGGAGTCTTATTGCTTTAGTGTGACAGTCGCACACTCAGCATCCAATTCGTCCGAGTAAGATTCCCATCTGTGCAGAATTATGGTTCGTTTTGAACTAGGAATTGGATTCACCTATCTCGTTAACATCCCATTCCTCCCCCTTCATTCCTCTCAGCTCGATATTTTCCTTCTCTGCGATTTTAATACTTTAACACTCGCTGACTAACCGCTGCAGTCCATGTGGTGAATGTCTTTCTGCAGTGTTGTTAGGTAGGGAATTTTAGCATTTCAACCTGACTGACCCCTTGGTGCAGTACCAAGGGAGTGCTGCATTGCTAGAGCTGCCATTTTTCATGTGAAGGAGCCTCGTTTGTTTGTTGAGTTGGATGTTAAAGAACCTTAACATTGGTCAAAGAACGGCGTTCTCCAACAGTCCTGCCCAATGTTCCTATCCCAGCTAAATGATTCTTTGAAACTCTTTCCAGGTGCACAGTGATCTTGCAACTAGACCTTACAATACTTTCCAGTCCACTTGTCTTGACTGGGTCATTAATTGCAACAGATGATAGGAGTGAAGGACTCGTGTACCTTGGTTGTACCTTGGCTTCAGGTGCTGACACTTGGGCAAAGAGTTACAAGGGAAGCCGCTGTCGGTTGTGGCACAGCACTTGAATCAGATATTCCTACTCCAAAGACTTCAGCACAAAATCCAGGCTAGCACTCCCTGGTGCAGTACTGAGGGAGTGCTGCAGTGTCAGAGGTGCCTTCTTTTGGATAAGAAGTTAAACTGAGGCCCATCTGCCCTTTCCGGTAGGTGTAAAAGATCCCACGGCTACTATTTAAAGAAGAGCTGGGGAGTTTTGGCCAATATTTATCCCTCAACCAACATCACTAAAATAAGTAACATTCACGCCATAGAAATGCCAGGCAATGACAATCTTCAACAAGACAGAATCTAACTATCTCCCGCTGACATTCAATGCATTACCATCACTGAATCCTCCACCATCAACATCCTAGAGGTTACCATTGACCAGGAACTGAACTGGACCAGCCACATAAATACGATGGCTACAAGAGCAGGTCAGAGGCTGAGAATTCTGTGGTGAGTAACTCACCTCCCAACTCCCCAAAGCCTGTCCACCACCTACAAGGCACAAGTCAGGAATGTGATTGAGTGCAGCTCCAGCAACACTCAAGAAACTAACAACATTCAGGACAAAGCAACCCACTTGATCGGTACCCTAACCACCACCTTCAACATTCACTCCCTCCAATGCTGATACACAGTGGCAGCAGTGTGTACCATCCATAAGATGCACCGCAGCAACTCACCAAGGCTCCTTCGACAGCACCTTCCAAACTTACGACCTCTACCACCTAGAAGGACAAGGGCAGCAAATGTTTGGGAACACCACCACCAGCAAGTTCCCCTCCAAACCACACACTATCCTGACTTGGAACTATATCGCCATTCCTTCACTGTCGCTGGGTCAAAATTCTGGTGCACCTACACCACAGGTATTACAGCGGTTCAAGAAGGCAGCTCACCACAACCTTCTCAAGGGCAATTAGGGATGCGTAACAAATACTGGCCTCGCCAGTGATGCCCACATCCCAAGGATGAATCAATTAATCTAGAGAAACATGTAACTACTGTTGGAAAGGAGTTCATTGACGCTAAAGAATGGTGGAACGTGCTGAGGATCTGAAAGGGGCTGTATAAATGAGATTTTTTTTTTCTTTCTCCTTTGTTATTCCCAGCTGAGTTTCACTACAGCATGGTCATGTGACCAGCTCACTCTGGTGGCAAGCTAATAGATGGGACACACAAAACGCAGAATCATCAGGATTTGAGACCACCTGGTACACAGGGTAGGTACCGCATAGAATTACCGGGGCCTGAGTGGTCTCATGGCTTAGTTTCGTTCTCCTAAGGTGGGTGGGGGAAGGGGGCGGTGGTGATGGAGGAATTGAAGAGGAATTTTCCACGTTTCATTCCCTAGAATTTAGAAGAATGAGAGATGATCTCATTGAAACTTATAAAATTCTTGACATGCTTGATAGGGTCGATGCTTGGAGGTTATTTCCCCATGACTGGAGAGTCCAGAACATGGGTCACAGTCTCAGGACAAGTGGGCAGCCATTTTGGACTGAAATGAGGAGAAATGTCTTCACTCAAAGGGTGGTGAATCTTTGGAATTCTCTCCCTCAGCAGGTTGTCGAAGCTCAGTCGTTGAGTACATTCAAGACAGAGATGGGTAGATTTTTGGACACTAAGGGAACGAAGGGATATGGGAATAGTGCGACTATTGAGGTAGAAGATCAGCCATGATCTTATTGAATGGTGGAGCTGGCTTGAAGGGCTGAATGGCCCTTCTATTTCTTATGCTTTTATGATCTTTCCCCATTAATTGACCTGGGTTTTTAATCTGGATTTTTTGGCTAGTCCCAGGAGATCACATGGTCTTGGCTGGAGTGGGAGGGTAGATACTGAGATAAAAAAGGCATCAGAATTGCATGGGACAGGCTGAATGGACTGGGGGGAGCAGTCTTACCCATCTGTCATTATCCATATAAAAGCCCGAGCCAGACTAATGTTTTCCGATTGTTGAACAGCTGATCTACTGCCTTGATCTTAAGGATGAAAAGTAAGCAACCATGCTGTAGCGTTGATACATCAGCAATCAAACAGTTAATGGTGGACGGTTACGCTGTGCAGTGTGCGTTACAGCATGGCCTGGTCTAATCCCAGTCAGTCCATTAATCCTCCCATCCTGACTTAGAGTCTCTTTAATAAACATCTGTAACGGAATAAAGTTCCCGTCATAACATCGCTAGGGTGACGTATGAATGATTAATTTTCAACACACACTCTTAATATTGTAATAGCTGTAGCCCCAAGGAGTCCATTTTCTTAAACATCAATTCAAGAGCACAAGGAGAATCAAAGTGAGAGCATGGGAACTTGGCAAATTTCTTCCGAGTCCTCAGAATATATCTGGCCTCCCAGCAAGTGAACCCAGCTCCAGGAATCCAGTGGTGGGACTAAAGGCAATGGCTCGGAGCCATCGCAGCCACCTGAGCTATCCTAGGTCTTACAGCAAAAGCCCTGTCCAGATGGACTCAATGTGCTCCTGCTACAGAGGACTATAGAGTCTGAGAACAGTGCTGCCAAACAGAAACACAAGATGGTATCACTAACTTACACTGTAGCCTTATTCATACCGAGACTTTACGCTGCATTAAACATGTCTGACTCTAAACGAGCCTCCAGTGAGGGGCCGTCTGTTGATATAGCTCATAAGGAGTGTTAAGAGATGGGGTCATGACCACCCCCAACTCAATCCCCAAACAAGCCAAGCTTCCAATCTTAGCTGAGCTTCTGTTGTTGTATAACTGATGTTTGAGTAAATCAGATTGGAGTGGCTTTAAATAGCAGTAGAACTGAAGGCTAACCTTCCCCTTCAGGCTGTCAACTCTGGTTGTAATTATTCCAACATGACCTCCAATGATCCCAGCCCACACTCCCGCCATTGGCAGCCCATCCTTACCTTCCCAGGCCCAATCGAAAAGCACAATCCCACAAACAGCAATGTGATAAATACCACATAATCTGCTTTTTTTGTGATGTTGCTTGAGGGATTAACATTGCCCAGGACACTGGGGGGATCTCCCCCGTTTTTTACAAAAGAGCACTGTGGAATCTTTTACATCCACCCAAGAGGGCAGTTTAACATCTTATCCAAAGCATGGCACCTCTGACAGTGCCGCACTCCTTCAGTACTGCACTGGGAGCATCAACCAAGATTTTACACTCACCTCCCTGGAGTGGGACTTGAACCCACAACGTTCAGACTCTGAGGCAGGAGTGCCAACTACAGAAACACAGCTGACAACGTAAAGGTTATCCATTATGGAGAGGGAAAGATGAGGGTGAGATGCTGCCTGTTAAACATTATACCTATTTTACAAGCACGCACCCAAACAACAACAACAAACGGTTAATTTAGGAACAACCTGCGGCACGAAATGTACAAACATCTGGATGGACGTGACCAAGTGGCAATTGGACAAAATTAGACTGCAAACCAACAATTTGCAATTTTGTTTAGTTTAAATGGGAATGCTCAATAAGCTGCTTTCGAAAGCTCTGTTCAATGCGGACTGTGTTGAAGCTTGCCATTTATACACTTTGTAGACACAGGGTGAGAATTAGCCGTTGTTAATTGCAGGAAAAAACATTGCAAAACTGTGTCGAGCTCTCACTTCCTGAGCAAGACGGATTGTAAAACCACAAGCCTTCACACCCCTCACTCTGCTGATCGAAACACTCAGGTCCCTCGACACAATGAATTGCAGAATGTCCTTGACTTACCTGAAAAGCCAGTCAAGGGAAGATGAAGACTGCCCTTCATGTGAAGTCGAGGAGGAAAAATAAGTAAGATTTACCTTTCCTGCGTCACCCGCCCTCTGTTTTCAGAACGCTGCGGCTCCCATTGAAATTGCAACAAGAGGCATCTCGATTGAGAGAGGCAGGTCCAGCCTGACGGAGTGAGAGAGCACCTGCAAGTGCTAGCAGCACCTTCCTGTTTGCAGACGTCAGAGCATTTTAGATTCCAGGGTCTGTACTAATCACTAAATAACTGAGCAGCATCAGTTCAGCAGAGAGAGACGTACTCATGGTTGCCAGGCAATGAGATGAAAGAGATTTGCTAATGTAGAGGATGGTAAATATACTCTTTTTTTGGCGCTTGTGACAAGTATTTTAAGCGTCATGAATTACGAATGATTCGAGTTTGACTTTTTCCTGATCCAAGCACATTCTGATATGCGTGTAGAATCCAAAGGATCAATTTCCTTCCCATTCACTCCCATTCCTTGGAATTCTAATGGATCAAACCGTTTCCCATCTATTACATTATACAGAGTTTGAAAGGATAAATTAAACAACAGCCTTCAATATAGAAAAATGTGCTAAAACATTTCACAAAGGTGTAATTAGATTACATATTATTCGACAGGTATCATCTGTGGCTCATTCTCTTGCCTATGTCAGGAAAGTTGTGTGTCCCATCCTAGAGACTTGAGCAGTAGCTCCAGGCTAACACTCCCATTGCTGTACTGAGGGAGGAGTCATCTTTCGGATGAGATGTTAAACTGAGATCCTGTCTGACCTCTCAGGTGGATGCAAAAGATTCCCTGGCACTACTTTGAAGAAGAGCAGGGGAGTTCTCCCTGGTGCCCTGACCAATATTTATTCCTTAAACAACATCAGAGAAACAGATAATCTGGTCATTATCACATTGCTGTTTGTGGGAGCTTGCTGTGCACAAATGGCTGCCACGTTTCCTACATTACAACAGTGACTGCACTCCAAAAAGTACTTCATTGGCCGTAAAGCACTTTGGGATGTCCTGGGGTTGTGAAAGGCTCTATAGAAATGCAAAGTCTTTCTTTTCTTTAATAAATTACACAATTACAAAGAGTCCGTAAGTTTACAGATGCCTCTATGCACATCATTAATGTAATCACCAATAACAAACTATCAGATTGAGTGATGTGGGACAGGAATTCCTTCCACAAATAGGGAGACCACTTGTCCTTTAACATCTCTGATCATTCAAATTTAAATTCATACGACTGGCAAAGTTGAGCCTGATTCATGACATGGGGGTTGGTGGTGAGGTGTTGGGGGAAGATTTGTGGAGATCTTGTAAATTGCCCAGTCAGTTGATGAATATAATTTATTTCTACACACGAGATGGGGACAGATTTGCTCCATGGTGCCACTTTTTGGCCAGAGCCTGCAACTACATTGTGACTGTTGACATAGCAAAATTGAACAGAAACTGTTGACATAGCAATTTGCAATGATAAATGTTGACGGAAAAGTGAGAGCATAACTCATGACAGGAAGCAAGGCTTGCACACAGGAAATGTGCAACCTACAAAAGATTTTTAGCAATACATTTTAACCACAATGTGGAAAGAATGTATGAACAATTTTGCTGTAACAATAGAAAGCTTCTTGAAGATGGCAGCTGTACATGTATGTAATTGTGAAAGATTGAAATTTGGGTTTACAGTTGAAGTCATGTGATCTGATGTAGGAGGATCTGTAACTTATGCAATCTCATCTTTCTGCAACATTATTCCCAACACCTTCCCTTTACAACGTCCAACAGATTTCCGAATGAATCCACTATCCTGGCTCCAAACAGCTGCAGCTACTGGGATACCCTTGCGGAAACATCATCTCTAATATCTAAGTAAAACATAATTACTGATAACTACAAGAACATCTGTCCTGGCATTCTGCATGTGTTGAAGCTCGGTGTACATTGCAGGAAGACACGTCAATGTTGTACAAGCATGGTGTCGTTTCACACTGGGTCAGTTTGTTTGCTTTTTATAGTTTTCTTGTGGAAGATGCCTGATTCTGGCTGCACAGATGTTCCATTGGAGAACGTGTTGGGCAGTGGTTTGGACAAAGCCCATCCAGGGGGGGGGCCATGATTTACTGAAATCCAGCAAGGGGACCATGCATAACTGACCCGGTCAAACAACATCACTAAAACAGATTATTATTAACATTGCTGTTTGTGGGAGCTTGCTGTGCACAAATTGACTGGCATGTTTCCTACATTATAACGGTAACTACACTCCAAAAATGTATTTCATTGGCTGTAAGGTGCTTTGCGACATCCCGAGGTCATGAAAGGTGCTATAGAAATGCAAGTCCTTTCGTTTTTCTTGTCCCTTGGCCCTAGAATCCAGGTTCCACAGTGAACACTGCATTGCACATAATGAATGGGCCCCAACGCCACAACAATGGCAGTTCTGCCACAGAGTGAAAGCACTCAGACGGGGTAAGGATACATCAGTCTTGTATTACACGAAAGTGTTATTTTCTGACAGGCCCCTATCCAGTACCTGACTTCTAACCATCCTGTACGATAAATGAAGGAAAGCGACAAATAAAAGGCACACAGTGGTGAAGAGCCCATAAACAAATCGCCACCCGCTCAATCCTGTCTGAGAGAGCTTTGACACAGTCGAATGGAAGCATGGGTTAAGCTGCATTGACAGAGGTTTGAAATCATTGAGCTTCACCTCCAGCCTGTGTGGGGAACTATATTTGGGTGTTGGATGGAATCCCAGGAAGGATATTAAACTAGGACCCACATGAGAATAATTTGGACCTTGCACTGAATTAACTCACATATGTGGCCATTTATTTTCAAAAACCAAATGTCATTTTAAGTTGGGGCGATGGTCGGGTTGCCAACTCCTTTTGGATGTATCCCTGGAGGTTTCATCCCATCCACTCCACTCGGTCGAACAGCCTTTTATCACTTTCCATCACCAATACTTTTGGAACTGAGAGACAAATCTATTCAAAGAAAGTGAAGTCACTTGAGGGGGATTTGATGTCAGCGACAGGGGGTCTCAGCCAGCAGCTGAGGAGCTGGCAAAAGCCTTGTGTTGTCTCCTTTGGGTAAGGCCCAATTAGGCACTTAAGTGGACTGTGGCGGGACTTCCCCGCCAATAAAGACCCCAGCAACAGACGTCCCGCCTACTGAGAGCTGCTGGCCAATCAGAGGCCGGGAGCTCTTTTACTGAACAGTGCCCACTTAAGGGACTCAATTGGCCGTTCGTAGGCCTTCCCATCATGGACTTCATTGAGGTGGAGGCAGGAAGGAGGTGGGTCCCTCACCCACCACCATCCCACCCGATTAACTGCTCTTCCCGCCTCCAGACTCACTGCGGAGAGAGCATTTAATCAGGTCCTTAATAGCTTAACGCCCCCATGATCCCGAGGTTTGCGTACAACAGTGTCCTGGAGATTAAACATGCATTCCTGGAGACTCCAGGACAATCCTGGAGGGTTGGTAATCTCAAGGTAAGTCCTATACACACGCACACACACATATATATATTTAATTAATAATATTTTTCCTTAGGGCGGGTCTAAATTGTGGGCTGTGGCAGATGCGTATATTAAAATGGCTAGTCTTTAACCTTGTAACAAGGTGGCATGCTGCACCCCACTGGCTAGAGGGTGTAATTACAGCGTGACAGGTATACATAAATAGTCACCATTATAAAGGGAACATTGGATTTTCTAATGGAAATATGAAAATAGAGGCATCGTTCATGACTTAAAATACAGCCCGATTATAATTCACCCTCCAACTACATTTCACCTAACAGCTACACTTGTTCTTGACTCCATGTCCATCTCAATGGGAGTTTGAATAAAATATTAAAAATATTACATCTCTGTGCACTTTCTGCCACCTTTGCCCACTATGTGTCTGCATTAGCTGTTTGTAATGGAACACATTTATAATGCAACCTGCTTATGTAAACGAGTCACATTGTAATTACAGCCTCCAGACAATGGTGGTGCTATAGCACCTCAGTCTCAAGTTTCCCGTTCCCTGTTAACTATAGTAACATGAACAGTAGGTGTCTTCGATAAAGGCCAGGTAATCTGCTCTGGCAGATAACTGACCAGCTGTAAACAACAACAACTTCCATTTATATAGCGCCTTTAATATAGTAAAACATCCCAAGGCGTTTTACAGAAGAACTAGCAAAGAAAATTCAACACCGCGTCATATAAGGGATAATTAGGACAGGTGACCAAAAGCTTGGCCTAAGAGGCAGGTTTTAAGGAGCATAAGGAGAGAGAGGTAGAGAGGAGGAGGGGTTTAGGGAGGGAATTCCAGAGTTTAGGACCCAGGCAGCTGAAGGCACGGCCACCAGTGGTGGAGCGATTAAAACTGGGGACACCCAAGAGGCCAGAATTGGAGGAGCGCAGAGATCTCGGAGGGCTGTTGGGCTGGAGGAGATTCCAGAGATAGGGAGGGGGCGAAGCCACAGAAGGATTGGAAAAGAAGGATGAGAAATTTTAAATGGTGGCGTTGCTGGACTGGGTGCCAGTAGAGGTCAGTGAGCACAGGGATTTGGTGGGAGTTAGGATCATGAAAGCTGAGTTTTCGCTGAACTCGTTTACGGATGCTGGAAAGTGAGAGGCCAGTTAGAAGAACATTGGAATAATCGGATCTGTGGGTAGCCAAGGCGTGGGTGAGGGTTTCAGCAGCAAATGGATTCACTCCCCTGTATGCAACGACACAGGAGCTGGGTTGCTATAGGAACTTCACATTCTTTTATTTGTCAATTTTTGGTAACTTTTAATTCACATGCTAATCAAACACCGAAAGCCAATCACATGGGAGCAATCACCACCTGGTCTAACAGTGTTGAGGAAGTGAAATTCTATTTATTGTTTCTAGTGCAGTTTCTCTTTAAGAAGCAAAATGTTTCCATTTCCAAGTGTTTCGTGTCATCACTACTCAACTGTAAATGATCAGAGTTAAGAGCAAATCGCTCAGACCCTTCAGTTAAGTCGACAATAATTGAAAGTGAATCTCTGATCTGGATTAAAAGCTCTGACAGATGTGTGGTCCTTTGCCAAGTAAACTCCGAAGGGTCTGGGATTGATTCATCACCGTTGCTGAGTTGGCTGATGGTGGTGGAGACAGAGAGAGGCAGGGAGTGGGAACCCGACAATCACCAATGTGCTGAGGCTAAGGAGGAGAGAAACACTCAGGGTTATTGATACTGGTCAGTAACCAGCGACTGCTGCTCAACAGGGTTTCCTTGCGCACTCTCGCGTTTGTGAGTATGTTTGGGCCTGTGAGCCTGCGTGTATGCACATGACTGTGTGTGCGCATGAGCACGTGGAACCATGTGCCTGCATGTGTACAAGTGCAGCCTGTCTGGCTGTGCATGCGTGTCTGTGCATATGTGTTTACATACGTGTGCATGTGCGTGGCTGTGCATTTGTTTACCTATGTGTGTCTGTGCGCATATGTTTACACACGTGTGTGTGTGTGTGTGTGTGTGTGTGTGTGTGTGTGTGTGTGAGTAAAGGCGGGGTCACATCAACTCCGATGACCTCCAGGTTTGGAGAAGTTGCTAACACAGACACTCGGATTTTCTGATTAGTGTTAGCTGGTGAGGGTTGTCCCCAGCAGTACCAGAGGGCAGCCACTACCCCCTGAGATACACCAGCAATGGGCATCTGCACCCTCTGGAGCATCAGGAAATAAACTCCACTTCTCCACCGACAGGAAGAGGGCCCCTCACTGAAACCCAGAGCAAGACCTTCCTCCTGTCAGTGAGTGATTCCAGGGTCTGGGGAACAGCTGCTGTCGGACAAAACAATTTTCCAGCTGTCAGTAATGGAGTGAGGCCAGAGATGGAAGTGAGGGCTGAGGGAATGTGGGATGAGGAATAAACACTTGCCTCATATTGCACACTGCAAAATGAGCTGAAACAAGACATTCCAGAAACTGTCCTCACTTCCCTATTCCTGATTGTTTTATTCTGAGAACCTGACCGCTTGGAATTCCTTTTAGTTGGATTGTCCGCTTCTTGTGTTCATCGCACATCAGTGGGAGTGGGATAGGAATGAGAGATTGACGGATGCAACAGTTCTGCCCCTCTCCCAATACAACCAAAATTCTACCCTGGAGGCACTGACTCATACTGAGGGAGTGCTGCACTGTCAGAGGGTCAGGCTGAGGGAGTGCTGCACTGTCAGAGGGTCAGACTGAGGGAGTGCTGCACTGTCGGAGGGTCAGACTGAGGGAGTGCTGCACTGTCGGAGGGTCAGTACTGAGGGAGTGCTGCACTGTCGGAGGGTCAGTACTGAGGGAGTGCTGCACTGACGGAGGGTCAGACTGAGGGAGTGCTGCACTGTCAGAGGGTCAGGCTGAGGGAGTGCTGCACTGTCAGAGGGTCAGACTGAGGGAGTGCTGCACTGTCGGAGGGTCAGACTGAGGGAGTGCTGCACTGTCGGAGGGTCAGTACTGAGGGAGTGCTGCACTGTCGGAGGGTCAGTACTGAGGGAGTGCTGCACTGACGGAGGGTCAGTACTGAGGGAGTGCTGCACTGTCAGAGGGTCAGTACTGAGGGAGTGCTGCACTGTCGGAGGGTCAGTACTGAGGGAATGCGACACCATTGGAGGGTCAATACTGAGGGAGTGCTGCACTGTCAGAGGGTCAGACTGAGGGAGTGCTGCATTGTCGGAGGGTCCGTACTGAGGGAGTGCTGCACTGTCAGAGGGTCAGACTGAGGGAGTGCTGCACTGTCAGAGGGTCCGTACTGAGGGAGTGCTGCACTCAGAGGGTCAGACTGAGGGAGTGCTGCACTGTCGGAGGGTAAGTACTGAGGGAGTGCTGCACTGTCGGAGGGTCAGTACTGAGGGAACGCTGCACTGTCGGAGGGTCAGTCCTGAGGGAGCGCTGCACTGTCGGAGGGGCAGTACTGAGGGAATGCTGCACTGTCAGAGGGTCAGTACTGAGGGAGTGCTGCACTGTCGGAGGGTCAGTACTGAGGGAGTGCTGCACTGTCGGAGGGTCAGTACTGAGGGAGTGCTGCACTGTCGGAGGGTCAGAACTGAGGGAGTGCTGCACTGTCAGAGGGTCAGTACTGAGGGAGTGCTGCACTGTCGGAGGGTCAGTACTGAGGGAGTGCTGCACTGTCGGAGGGTCAGAACTGAGGGAGTGCTGCACTGTCAGAGGGTCAGTACTGAGGGAGTGCTGCACTGTCAGAGGGTCAGTACTGAGGGAGTGCTGCACTGTCGGAGGGTCAGAACTGAGGGAGTGCTGCACTGTCAGAGGGTCAGTACTGAGGGAGTGCTGCACTGTCAGAGGGTCAGTACTGAGGGAGTGCTGCACTGTCAGAGGGTCAGTACTGAGGGAGTGCTGCACTGTCAGAGGGTCAGTACTGAGGGAGTGCTGCACTGTCAGAGGGACCTCAGTTTAACTTCTCATTATAAAGACAGCCCCTCAAACTGTGTAATGATCCTCAGTACTGCATTGGAAGGTCAGGGTGGATTTTGGGCTGAAGTCTCTGGAGTGGGACTCGAACCACAATTCTTGACACCAGGGCGAGGTGCTGCCTTACTGAATATTCAGCCTAATGTTACCCCCACTCTGTTATTCTGTTATGAACTTTTCAGCTGAATGGAATCATAAATTGCGCAGGGATAGTAGCTAAGGCTGAATTCAGAAAATCATTGGAAAGGTCGAGGAAGAGAGAAATTAAAACCCATCAACAAAATGAAAGTAATCCGGTCTCCTGGGAATAGTGGAACTCAATCAGGGTCTCATTACATTGCAGACTTTTAAACTGTTGCCATTAACAATCTAGGTTAAAGATTTCACTGAAAGCAGTGTATTCTCTGGCTCCTATTCAAACTCACGAGAATATATTAATACAATCATTATTTAAACTGGATCTTGACATCAACTCAGGACCTGAATATCTCAAATCAGTTTCACATTAGGAACAATCTGTTGATCCCAACCCATCCTAATGGATGCTCTATGTCTAGTGTATGTCTAGTCTCAAGGAGCTGAAACACGCTGTGGGGTTGGGGAAATAGGGAGGGAGTCTCCCTCTGGGTTTGTCAATACCTGCTCATGACTTGGACACCATTTACATCATTGATAGCCAATCAGCAGATTAACAAAGCAAACTAGAAAGGTTTACAGCCCTGGTATTCTGTTTGAGGGCAAGCCTGAGAAGGAGGCCATTCGGCCTATCATGTTTGAGCTGGCTCTTTGAAAGAGCTAAACAATTAATCCCATTCTCCCCTGTTATTTCCCCATAACCCTGCATTTTTTTTTTCCTTTTCCAGTATTTATCCAGTTCCCCTTGTGAAAGTTATTATTGAATCTGCTTCCACCGCCCTTTCAGGCAGCGCGTTCCAGATCACAACAACTCACTGCGTTAAAATAATTCTCCTCATCTCCCCCTCTGGTTCTTTTGCCAATTGCCTTAAATCTGTGCCGCTCTGATAACCGACCCTCCTGCCCCTGGAAACAGTTTCTCTCTGTCTACTCGATTGAAACCCTTCTGTTAAGCTTTTTTGTGCAGGCTGGTTAATTCTGGACTGACCCATTGAATATTCCACTTTAAATCAAGGACTTGACCATTCAGCATCTACCACCTTTCAATAACTTTGCCTTTCGCATAATTAAGTTGGGATTGAAAGTTTTGCAATGTTGGGAAATGTACTTTTTTTTTAAAGATATCGCCTTCGCAACCATGCAGAGCAAAAGGAGGTTTACAAATCCAAAGATCCTCAAATTACCAATGATCGAGTGACATCTAGTGATTGAGATCAATTCTGTGTCGTCGTGTCCAATCGTTCTGCCTTCACAGGCCACGTAATTATGGGCCATGGATCCTCAGAATTAACAGATAGGATTTAAATCACTACTGCCCTTAATCTCCACAATGGATCTTTGGCACTTTGATTGAGAATTTGTCCCCCGAAGAGGCAGCAATGCCAGGAATAGGCCCTTTCCAAAACCTCCAGGCCCACACAATTCAGGGGCAACCAGCAAAATGAGAAACACAGACACAAATGGGTCTCAGGTGTGAAGACTTGCTGAGTTGAATAGCTTAGGACTGTGCTGGAGTCTCATTGAACATTCATCAGGATTTCACTGGGAGCAATAGACAAAAAATCACAGCAGTGTTGGTAAAAAAGACTATTTGACCAACAGTTAATAATGACCCAATTGGGTAACGAAGATTGGCAGTTGGAAGACGGGGCACTCTGAGGATGGACCAATGGGGGAAGAGTGGGGTTTGGAGCGAGAAGATCATGTGATGAATTCTCCAGGAATACACCCAGTCAGAGTTGGCAACCCTATTGGTTCACAACTCAAAAGCCAACTTATATTTGAATTCTGAGATAATTTCTGCCCCAATCACTAACGGCTGGAAAGGCACAGCTGACAGTGCAGCACTCCCTCAGTACTGAACCTCCGACAGTGCAGCACTCCCTCAGTGCTGAACCTCCGACAGTGCAGCACTCCCTCAGTACTGACCCTCCAACAGTGCAGCACTCCCTCAGTACTGAACCTCCGACAGTGCAGCACTCCCTCAGTACTGAACCTCCGACTGTGCAGCACTCCCTCAGTACTGACCCTCCGACAGTGCAGCACTCCCTCAGTACTGACCCTCCGACAGTGCAGCACTCCCTCAGTACTGACCCTCCGACAGTGCGGCACTCCCTCAGTACTGACCCTCTGACAGTGCGGCACTCCCTCAGTACTGACCCTCCGACAGTGCAGCACTCCCTCAGTACTGACCCTCCGACAGTGCAGCACTCCCTCAGTACTGACTCTCCGACAGTGCAGCACTCCCTCAGTACTGACCCTCCGACAGTGCAGCACTCCCTCAGTACTGACACTCCGACAGTGCAGCACTCCCTCAGTACTGACCCTCCGACAGTGCGGCACTCCCTCAGTACTGACCCACTGACAGTGCGGCACTCCCTCAGTACTGCCCCTCCGACAGTGCGGCACTCCCTCAGTACTGACCCTCCGACAGTGCAGCACTCCCTCAGTACTGACCCTCCGACAGTGCGGCACTCCCTCAGTACTGACCCACTGACAGTGCGGCACTCCCTCAGTACTGCCCCTCCGACAGTGCGGCACTCCCTCAGTACTGACCCTCCGACAGTGCAGCACTCCCTCAGTACTGACCCTCCGACAGTGCAGCACTCCCTCAGTACTGCCCCTCCGACAGTGCGGCACTCCCTCAGTACTGACCCTCGGACAGTGCAGCGCTCCCTCAGTACTGACCCTCGGACAGTGCAGCGCTCCCTCAGTACTGACCCTCCGACAGTGCAGCGCTCCCTCAGTACTGACCCTCCGACAGTGCAGCGGTCCCTCAGTACTGACCTTCCGACAGTGCAGTGCTCCCTCAGTACTGACCCTCCGACAGTGCAGCGCTCCCTCAGTACTGACCCTCTGACAGTGCAACGCTCACTTCGTACTGACCCTCTGACAGTGCAGCACTCCCTCAGTACTGACCCTCTGACAGTGCAGCGCTCCCTCAGTACTGACCCTCTGACAGTGCAGCACTCCCTCAGTACTGACCCTCCGACAGTGCAGCGCTCCCTCAGTACTGACCCTCTGACAGTGCACGCTCACTCAGTACTGACCCTCTGACAGTGCAGCGCTCCCTCAGTACTGACCCTCCGACAGTGCAGCACTCCCTCAGTACTGACCCTCCGACAGTGCAGCGCTCCCTCAGTACTGACCCTCCGACAGTGCAGCGCTCCCTCAGTACTGACCCTCTGACAGATGTGTAGATAAGGGTAAAGCAGTTGATGCAGTCCACATGGACAAGGCTTTTGATAAGGTACCGCATGGGAGATTGGTTAAGAAGGTAAGAGTCCATGGGATCCAGGGCAATTTGGCAAATTGGATCTAAAATTGGCTTAGTGGCAGGAGGCAGAGGGTGATGGTCAAGGGTTGTTTTTGCGATTGGAAGCCTGTGACCAGTGGTGTACCACAAGGATTGGTGCTGGGACCCTTACTGTTTGTAGTGTACATTAATGATTTAGATGTGAATATGGGAGGTATGATCAGTAAGTTCACAGATGACACGAAAATTGGTGGTGTCGTAAATAGTGAGGAGGAAAGCCTTAGATTACAGGATGATATAGAAGGGCTGGTAAGATGGGTGGAGCAGTGGCAGGTGGAATTAATCCTGAGAAGTGTGAGGTGATGCATTTTGGGAGGACTAACAAGGCAAGGGAATATACAATGGATGGTAGGACCCTAGGAAGTACAGAGGGTCAGAAGGACCTTGGTGTACTTGTCCATAGATCACTGAAGGCAGCAGCACAGGTAGATAAGGTGGTTAGGAAGGCATATGGGATACTTGCCTTTATTAGTCAAGGCATAGAATATAAGAGCAGGGAGGTTATGATGGAGCTGTATAAACGCTAGTTAGGCCACAGCTGGAGTACTGTGTACAGTTCTGGGCACCACACTATAGGAAGGATGTGATTGCACTGGAGAAGATGCAGAGGAGATTCACCAGGATGTTGCCTGGGCTGGAGCATTTCAGCTATGAAGAGAGACTGAAAAGGCTAGAGTTGTTGTCCTTAGAGCAGAGAAGGCTGAGGGGGGATCTGATCGAGGTATACAAAATTATGAGGGGCAATGATAGGTTAGATAGGAAGAAACTATTTCCATTAGTGGAGGTGTCAATAACCAGGAGACATAGATTTAAGGTAAGGGGCAGGAGGTTTAGACGGGATTTGAGGAAAACAAATTTCACCCAGAGGGTGGTTGGAATCTGGAACACACTGCCTGAAGAGGTGGTAGAGGCAGGAACCCTCACAACATTTAAGAAGTATTTAGATGAGCACTTGAAACGCCATAGCATACAAGGCTCTGGGCCAAGTGCTGGAAAATGGGATTGGAATAGATAGGTGCTTGTTGGCCAGCACAGACACGATGGGTCGAAGGGCCTGTTTCAGTGCTGTATAATTCTATGACTCTATGAACTGACTTTACAAACCTGTTTATCCCTCTGGTCATATAACATAAATCTCCTAGTAAGGGAGCAAGGATTAAATATGTTGGGAAGGCTAGAATTATGAATGCTACAAATGCCTCATTACATATCTATCAGAAACTCTGAACATCAGAACAATTGCCCTGAAGGAAAAGATCAGCTCAGAATTGCCAAGAGGATTAAGGAGTGGAGGGTATGTAATGAATATGCTGCTGAATAACAGATTGTTTCTGTTAATCGTGCTCTACAGATCAGAATCTTTGTGCTCGGAGACCCCTGGTCTGGGTTTCATTAAGATGCCAACAAACTCCACACACTCTGAGAGGACACTGTGGGCCTCAGCGTGCCTGAACGGCAGATTCACAACCAAATTGGGAGTTTTATTCCTCGCACCACATGGGAACATAAGAGGGAAGAGAAACCTCACACGGACATGTTCAGGTCTTAGGTCTGACTTTGTGGGTTGCACTGTCGTCTCAGAGTCGGAGGTCATGGGTTCAAGACCCACTCCAGAGACTTAGAACAAAATCATTGCTGTCAAAGGCATATTTAGTGCCCACACATTGTTAGCCAGAGGGCATGGACATTACTGAAGGAAAGACTTGCATTTATATAGTGACTTTTGCTAACAGAGTGCTTTGAAAGTGTAGCCGCTGTTATAATAAATGTGGTAGCCAATTTGTGCACAGCAAGCTCCCACAAACATCAATGACTTCCATCAGACACTCCATCCCAATTGGTCCAGTTTTCCCCTGGTTGCATTCACTCATGCTCTAGGTGCACTGTTACTGTTCTCCTCCAGTGCCTTCCCAAGTCGCCAGTGTTCAGGACCAAGCCTGCCAGTGATTTGGAGTGGGAAGTGAATAATACTGGAGCACATTCACGCAACAATCCATGTACACACTTGTCCAACAGTAGTCACCAGAGAGTAATCAAGATCACAGACCTGGTCTGTTTCCTTTCCCTTTCTAGTCCCGGGTCTCATGTGGACCCATTTGGTTGTTTTCTTGGAGCCGAGAAGGTTTTCTAATTGTTTTCTGAATCTGAAGTCCCGTTCACCCATCACTGACCTACTCTGGCTCCCAGTCCGACAACACCCCCATTTTTAAATTATCAAAATTTGTTTTCAAAACCCCCCCCACGGCCTCACCCCTTCCCCATCTCTGTAACCTCCTCCAGCCCCATAACCCTCTCAGATCTCTGCACTCCTCCAATTCTGGTCTCTTGAGCTTCCCCAATTGCCAGTTTAGATACCTGGGCCCTAAACTCTGAAATTCCCTCCCAAAACCTCTCCACCTCTCTCTCTCTCCTCCTTTAAGACGCTCCTTAAAACCGACCTCTTTGACCGAGCGTTTGGTCACCTGTCCTAATATCTCCTTACATGGCTCGGTGTCAAATTTTGTTTGCTCCTGTAAAACGTCTTGGGACGTTTTACTGTGTTAAAGGCGGTATATAAATGCAAGTTGTTGTTGTGTGACAAGTAATGAATGGAACCGATAGGGGAGGTAGAGAATGGTCTTCCCCTCAGCTTAGAATTAGAGCTAATCAGGAAAATAATTCTCTATACAAAGGCTGTGGCATTATGAAATGGCCTGCCCAGAAGACCACAGATGCAGAAACAAACTGAGGTGTTTAAAAGGGAGGAAGCTCATTTAAATAAGGGATATGGAGAGAGGAGAGGAAACCCGGATTAGATCTGTCACGGTTAACAAAATGGAGGAACAGATATTGGTAAACCAAAACACCTGGGAAACGCTGCAATTGATTGGCCAACACGTAGGCCATGAATCAAACCTGGACGATTCCTGGAAACCTTTGGGAACGAGTAGGAGCATCACCAGAAACCAGTTAATTCTGATTGGTTACGCAAACATTCCAAAGATTTTTCCACATGTTCACACTGAGTCACTGGGTGCATGGCTTTTCTTTTTAATCTGTTTAAAGTGTCAGTGTTCTCTGAGTCTCAGCTTTCTCCAGGTTGTTGCTTTGGAGGCTGAGGGAGAGAGGAGGTGAGGGGGGAGGGGAGGAAGGGGCACAGAGCCATAATGAGCCAGCCTCAATCCCCAACCTGTGCCAGTCTCTGCTAGGAAATCAATAGCCACTCTCCTGGGCTCAGTACCCTCACTGCTCGGAAGAGATAAAAATAACAATAGGTGTTCTGCACCTCAGGAAAGATCGATTGGCCTTGGAGAGGATGCAGCACAGATTCACTAGAATGACAGAAACATAGAAAATAGGAGCAGGAGTAGGCCATTCGGCCTTTCGAGCCTGCTCCACCATTCATCATGATCATGGCTGATCATCCAACTCAATAACCTGTTCCCACTTTCTCCCCATACCCTTTGATCGATGGGTTGCATAGACTGGGCTTGTAATTCCCTTGAGTTTAGAAGATTAAGGGGTGACCTAATTGAGGTGTTTACCATGATTAAAGAATTTGATAGGGTCGATAGAGAGAAACTATTTTCCTCTGGTGGGGGGAGTCCAGAACCTTCAAATTCGAGCCAGGCCATTCAGGGGTGATGTCAGGAAACACTTCTTCACACAAAGGGGAGTGGGAATCCGGAACTCTCTCCCCCAAAAAACTGCTGAGGGCTGGGGGTCAACTGAAAATTTCAAAATTGAGATTGATAGATTTTTGTTGGGTAAAAGGGATTAACGGATAGGGAACCAAGGTGGGGAGATGGAGTTCAGATACAGACCAGCCATGATCTAACTGAATAACAGAGCAGATCGAGGAGTTGGATGGAAAATTTCCCTCTGAAAGGTCACCAGTGACTTTGCCTACTCCTGATCAACAACAAGAGTGACTCCTCCTGCAGGACATGTGTGGGGATGTCAAGTGACATCCGGTTTGAGGTCACCAGTGATGCACCACATAGTCAAATAGCCCAGCATTGCTGATTTTCTTGTCTCACACTATGGAAATCTACGATACTGGAGGGCAGCCAATTGTAACCCAACGAAACTTCCCAATAGGAAAAAGACCTTTGCTCCTGGTTGTCACAAGGACCAAGACTTCGAAATAAATTGCTTTAACAGGTTAAAGCTACAGATTTTTAGAAAGAAAATATTTTTGTCTGCTGAGAGGTGATAAGGCCCATTAACCCAAAAATCTTCAAAGTCCCCTCTCTGCATTCCCCCCACCCCCCAAAAAAAAACACCCTTTGAAACTTGGGAGTAAAATTTGTTCTGGAAAATTCTCAATATAAACATTTGAGAATCTGGTGCTTAGAGCCAGATGCTTAATGTAAATAAATGTTTTTAAGAGAAACCACAATGGAGTAATCATTCTGAACTGCCACCTCTCTTAGTCCAAGAGGGACACAAAAGCCTCTCAGTCTCAGGGCTGCCCGTGTTTTTTTGTAAATTTTGAAGCTTTTGGCCAGAATCCTTCTCCTGCAACCTCTCCATTACGTGAAGACGGGCTTGTCTGTTAAAACAATTGATAGGCTGAGCTCCCTGTCGGCTCAGCTGTGCCTTGACTTATACTGTCAGCGTTGCCAGGTGATTCTGGGTGGAGTGTATCCAGGAAACTAGCAGGACAGGAGGTGACAGCTCCTCTCTGGGAGGCCGTCTCACGCCAGTCGGTGGTTGCACCAAGTGCAGTATAACTCCATCCTGCGCCGTACAGCCAGAGAACACCTCACATTTTCACCCAGTTGGTCTTGAGTTACAGCCTTGGAGTTAGGAGTTGCCACCTCTGTTTGGACATATTCCTGGAGGTTTTATCCCGTGACCTCCTGCTTCCAACCTGGCACGTCCATCGTCATGGCGCCCCAACTTCTCGCAGCCAATCAGAAAGCAAATAGACTCTGCATTACCCAATTGGATGAATCAGTCAAACAGCCTGTTCTTGTCCAGCTCCAATATTTTAATAACTAATAAACAAGAGTGTTCAAAGAAAATTTAAAAAAAACCCGCACAGCTATTATTTTTTAGTGCCTCGACGATTTTTCTCCTGGGTTTGGTCTTCAATTTCTAGAGTGTTGGCAACCTGAGGTTCTGATCAAATTTTGTTCCACCTGATCAGAGGTCACAGGTCATCACTAAAAAGGTGTGATTGTGCAAATCCCAGTGAGAGCTGAGTTCCTACATTTCTTCTCCTTTCACCCATCCTTCCCCTGTTACTTTCCCCAACAGTGTGAGCAGACACCACTGTAAAAGGGGCTGGCGGTTCAGGGTCTAGACACACTGATAGGAATTCAAATGCTGGCAGTCATTAGTCCCACACTTAAAATTACATTGAATGCCAAACACCCTAGATTTGATCTCCCCGACAAGGGGAAACGTCTCTACATCTACCCTATCAAACCCTTTCATAATCTTAAAGATCTCTATCAGATCACTCCCTCAGCCTTCTCTTTTCTAGAGAAAAGAGCCCAAGCTTTTCCTGATGGGTATAACCTCTTGATTCCGGTATCATTCTTGTAAATCTTTTTTGCACCTCCTCCAGTGCTCCGTTATCCTTATTTTAATACGGAGACCAGAACTGTGCACGCTAACTCCAAATGTGGCCTAACCAAAGTTCTATACAAGCTGAATATAACTTGTCTGCTTTACAATTCTATTCATCTAGAAATGCACCCCAGAGCTTTGTTTGCTTTTTACGATGGTCTTAATAATCATTGTCGCTATTTTTAGTGATTTGTTTATCTGCAACTCTGTTCCTCTATCCCATTAGACAGGATGTGTGTGGCCTCTTTATTCTTCAAACTAAAATGCAGCACCTCACATTGATCTGTATTGAAATTCAGTTACACGGCCTTTCTGCAAGTTTATTAACATCTTCTTGTATGTTGGAATATAAACAGAACACACAACACGACACGTAAATCAGCAAGCTGCACGAAAGTGAACAGCAAAGTCTCCCTTGTTGGCCACCAGGTTAAGTTCACAAACTCGACGAAAGCGTCTCCCACTGTCGCCTCATTATTTTTACAGCAAATTCTATAAATGGTAACGGCTCACTGACTCACACAAAATGTTCCAGGAAATGTCTGCTTTTCTAATGAGCCAAAAGAGACTGCATAGTGCAGCAAGTCGGAAGGTCATGGGTTCAAATCCCACTCCAGAGACTACAGCACAAAAATCCAGGCCAACACTCCCCAGTGTCAGTACTGACAGAGTGCTGCACTGACGGAGGGTCAGTACTGAGGGAGTGCTGCACTGTCAGAGGGTCAGTACTGATGGAGTGCTGCACTGACGGAGGGTCAGTACTGAGGGAGTGCTGCACTGTCAGAGGGTCAGTACTGAGGGAGTGCTGCACTGTCGGAGGGTCAGTACTGAGGGAGTAATGCACTGTCAGAGGGTCAGTACTGAGGGAGTGCTGCACTGTCGGAGGGTCAGTACTGAGGGAGTGCTGCACTGTCAGAGGGTCAGTACTGAGGGAGTGCTGCACTGTCGGAGGGTCAGTACTGAGGGAGTGCTGCACTGTTGGAGGGTCATTACTGAGGGAGTGCTGCACTGTCGGAGGGTCAGTACTGAGGGAGTGCTGCACTGTCAGAGGGTCAGTACTGAGGGAGTGCTGCACTGTCGGAGGGTCAGTACTGAGGGAGTGCTGCACTGTCAGAGGGTCAGTACTGAGGGAGTGCTGCACTGTCAGAGGGTCAGTACTGAGGGAGTGCTGCACTGTCGGAGAGTCAGTACTGAGGGAGTGCGGCACTGTCGGAGGGTCAGTACTGAGGGAGTGCTGCACTGTCAGAGGGTCAGTACTGAGGGAGTGCTGCACTGTCAGAGGGTCAGTACTGAGGGAGAGCTGCACTGACGGAGGGTCAGTACTGAGGGAGTGCTGCACTGAGGGTCAGTACTGAGGGAGTGCTGCACTGTCGGAGGGTCAGTACTGAGGGAGTGCTGCACTGTCGGAGGGTCAGTACTGAGGGAGTGCTGCACTGTCGGAGGGTCAGCACTGAGGGAGTGCTGCACTGTCGGAGGGTCAGTACTGAGGGAGTTCTGCACTGTCAGAGGGTCAGTACTGAGGGAGTGCTGCACTGTCAGAGGGTCAGTATTGAGGGAGTGCTGCACTGTCGGAGGGTCAGTACTGAGGGAGTGCTGCACTCAGAGGGTCAGTACTGAGGGAGTGCTGCACTGTCAGAGGGTCAGTACTGAGGGAGTGCTGCACTGTCAGAGGGTCAGTACTGAGGGAGCGCTGCACTGTCAGAGGGTCAGTACTGAGGGAGAGCTGCACTGACGGAGGGTCAGTACTGAGGGAGTGCTGCACTGAGGGTCAGTACTGAGGGAGTGCTGCACTGTCGGAGGGTCAGTACTGAGGGAGTGCTGCACTGTCAAAGGGTCAGTACTGAGGGAGTGCTGCACTGTCGGAGCAGATGTCTTTTGGGTGAGATGTTAAACCACGGCCCTGTCTGCCCTCTGGGGTAAAAGAAATCCCTCAGTTGCTCTTTGTAAGAAAAGCAGGGGAGTTCTCCTCAGTGTTCTGGCCATAACTTATTCCTCAAACAATGTCACAGTAAACCGATTATTTGATCATCTGTCCCATTGCTGTTTGTGGGAGCTTGCTGTGCACAAATTGGCTGCTGCGTTTCCTACATCACAAGAGAGACTACACTTCCAAAAGTACTTAATTGGCTGTAAAGTGCTTTGGGACGTCCAGTGGTGGAGAAAGGTGCTATATAAATGCAATTCTTTCTTAAAACCATCCTTCTCAGAATGTATCCCATGCACAGGGGTCAATGGGTTCTGTCTGGATATGTATATAAATGTTAGAGATGACACTTTTTCATTATTCACAAGTCCTAACTGTTGTCAGGGTTTCATTTTCAAGAAAGTCTTTGAAACATTGTCTTTTTCCCAATTATTTCGGTGAAGCTATTCCCCCTCCCACGGAGGTAGCTTCTGTTTTCTTGTATTTTGGAATGCAGATGGAAGCAGCACTGACCATGGAAGCAAATAGACATCATGTGGTCACCAGGTGAAGCTCACAGGCTCTGCAAAGGGTGTCTTCTCCTGTCGTCTCAAGGCCTCACTATATCCGAAGTATTACAAGGTATCTCTGCCCATGCCCAGTGGGGATGGTCTACTTCACAACTTGTGGCAACATCTGCTTTGGTCATCAGGGGTTGTCCAGTGCAAGAACCAACCAGAAACAGCCTCTCATTCCTGACTCCCCTCCCCCATGGGTAGGAGGAGTTTCCTCCATCCAGGGCAACTCGCAAGGGAAAAGTGAGCAGAGTTGGAGATTTGGACTATCCACCATTTGGCACGTTAGGATTCCGATCAGGCCAGCTGCATTTTCCATGTTTAAATATAAAGTTCTCTTTTAAAATTACATAAAACATCACAGGATGACAAAGTTATGACTGCATTAAGGCGGCCCCTGGGGCCTTTTTGATCTCCTTTGAGCAAACCAACCCTACAGTTTCTCCTCAAGATTACAGGCTGGATGGAAGGAATTGTAGATCAAAAAAAAAACATTCAAAGCCACCAGAAGTAGGAAAGATTTGTATTTATACAGAAAATCTCAAAGTGTGTCGCATTTCAAAAAACTGCTGCCACTGCTGTGCAGTCAAACATGGCAGCCATATTGTACACAGCAAGATCCCATACAGAGCAGTTAATGAATGCTCAGTGGCCATGGGACCAAAACTGCCACAGGGTCTTAAAAGGGCAGGCAAACCCTCAATTTAACAAAGGACAGCTCCTCCGACAGTCCAACACTCCTGCAACACAGCAGCAGAGTGCCAGCCTAGACTATAATTCCCAAGCGAGGCTTGAACCCCTACAACTTTTGGAATCGGAGTTGAGAGCTCTACCAAATAAGACAGATGGAGTGCAATCTGTCCCTTCTGCAAAAATCTGCCAACCCGTGAAATCTCCAGAGCAAGCTTCTCCCTAGATCTTCCCAAGGACACCATCAGATAAACCACAGGACAGCCACTTAATCCAATACTCCATGCTAGACCTTAACTGGTAGCTGTCACTGGCACTTCCATCCATCCTGCATTCTAAACGGGAGTGTAATGCACACATCAGTTGCTGAATAGGGAATAAAAACATTCCTATTAACCTCAAGTCTAGATGATTTTGTACTTGGGAACATCCCGAGAATGCTATATAAATGCAAATTCCTTCTTTAATGCTCGGTACTAGTATGTCATAACAAAATATGACAGTGAAGGCAGTGCCCTCAGGTGACGTGGTATGTTGATTCAGTATTCCAGTGTTTAATTCTCCATCTTGCCCTGTTCATTTTCTTCCTTTAACACCATATGTCTTTTTCTGTGTTAATTTTCACCAGCTATCCTTCACACAACTGGGAGTGGAAATCTGGAACTCTCTCCCCCAAAAAACTGTTGAGGCTGGAGGTCAACTAAAAATTTAAAAACTGAGATTGATAGATTTTTGCTGCTCATTATTCTGCTGTTGACACTCTCTCTGGGCTAATGCTTTGTCTTTCACCACAAGCGTTAACACACTCTTTGCCTTTGTCCCAGGACAGTTTTGTTATTTAACCTCTCCGACCCTCTGCCTTATCAAACACCTTCTCCTTTTGTTCTCTACCCCACCACCCCCTTCACTTGCTTAAAACCTGTTACATTTCTAACCTTTGCCAGTTCTGATGAAAGGTCACAGACCTGAAATGTTAACTCTACTTCTCTCTCCATTGCTGAGTATTTCCAGCACTCTGTTTTTATTTCAGATTTCCAGCATCTGCAGTATTTTGCTTTTGTTTGATAGATTTTTGTTGGGTGAGGGGTTTAAGGGGATTTGCAACCAAGGTGGGTAGATGGATTTAAGATACAGATCAGCCATGATCTAATTGAATGGTGGAAGAGGCTCGAGGAGCTGAATGGCTTTCGCCTGTTCCTGTGTTTCATTTCTCTTTATCTTACCTTCTGGCAAGTAGCTTCTCCTTCACCTCTTCTGTTTCTTCCATTTCCTCCTGCTCAGAGCAGAGGCTAACGTCTTTCTACTCTGAGATCCTTCCAGTGTCTCACTGTCCTGGCTGAGTGAGAGCAGGAAGGAGAACAGGGAGTTCTGCAATGGAGTCACAATGGAGACGGAAGAGGTTTAAAACAACCGAAAGTAGAGAGTCCAGCCCTGACTCTACGATGCTACGGAGAGACAGCAGTGAATTGTGCTAGAGTTAGAAACAGCTAAGACAGGACAGGATAGTCAGCAGCAAGACACATCACAGAGATGGAGTAGACACAACAGAAATGTGATACAGTATTTTGTCTGCTTTGCTCTCACATCAGCACACAGGTTGTGCTCTCAAATCATTCGGACAATCAGTCATAATATTATATTTTAACTTCAAGTAACCAGGTTAGAATCTGGGCAGCAATCCCACATACAGGAATGTAACATAAAGCAGTAAAAGTTCATGTAGAAACTTAATCGAGCAGAGGCGTTCCCCCCATCATACTAAGGATTCGAACATAGAATGACACAGCAGAGGAGGCCATTCGGCCATCGTGCCTGTGCTAGCTCTTTCAAAGAGCTATCCGATTAGTCCCACTCCCAACTGCTCTTTCCTCACAGCCCTGCAAATTTGTCCTTTTCCAGTATTTATCTAATTCCCCTTTTGAAAGTTACTATTGAATCTGCTTCCACCGCTCTTTCAGGCAGCCCGTTCCAGATCACGACTCACCGTGTAAAAAAAAATCCTTGACTTATCTCTCCCACCCCCAGTTCATTTGCCAATTGTCTTAAATGCTTACAACATGGGACATGACTAATGGGGTGAATCTCCATACTCCCACAGCTGAGAGAGTGTGAATAGTGAAGAGTTTAGGCAGTCTCAGCCTAGCCCCTGTTTGGCAAGAATTCACAACTCATAATTTAGCCGTGACAGAGTAATCTTGCTCCTATTATGATTCGGTGCTGTATTCTCATGCAGGGGTGCTTAACCGGGGGTCTGTGGCCTCCTAGGTATCTGCGAGAAGATTTCGAGGGGTCTGCCAGAAATAAACAGAGAAGGTGTTGATTGTACGCCTTGCACAACCATCGTTCCCTCTCTAATGAATTTTTCAAACCGCACTCGAACACCAGGACTATTCAGTTCAGCAGTCAGCCAGTAACTCAGCTTCATGCTCACATAGACACAAGAAGGTTTGAAGCTGCAATATATCACTTCAGCCCTCAAACCAGCTCGTTCTTTTTTTGTATTCATTCTTGTGATGTGGGCATCGCTGGCCAGGCCAGCATTTATTGTCCATCCCTAATTACCCTTGAGAAGGTGGCGATGAGCTGGCTTCTTGAACCACTGCAATCCATGTGGTGTAGGTACACCCACAGTGTTCCAGGATCTTGACCCAGCGACAGTGAAGGAACGGCGATATAGTTCCAAGTCAGGATGGGGTGTGACTTGGAGGGAAACTTGCAGGTGGTGGTGTTCCCATGTATTTGCTGCCCTTGTCCTTCTAGTGGGTAGAGCTCGCAGGTTTGGAAGGTGCTGTCTAAGGAGCCTTGGTGCATTGCTGCAGTGCATCTTGTAGATGGTGCACACTGCTGCCACTGTGCGTCGGTGGTGGAGGGAGTGAATGTTTGTGGATGGTGTGCCAATCAAGCGGGCTGCTTTGTCCTGGATGGCGTCGAGCTTCTTGAGTGTTGTTGGAGCTGCACCCATCCAGACAAGTGGAGAGTATTCCATCACACTCCTGAGTTGTGCCTTGTAGATGGTGGACAGGCATTGGGGAGTCAGCAGGTGAGTTACTGGCCTCAGGATTCCTAGCCTCTGACCTGCTGTTACTGATCTGACCACATCTGATGTCACAGCAGCAACAAGTTTCATATTAAGTAAAACAGAACTAATAAATATATTTGATCAATTGTATTAAGGAATTTTTTTAGAAAAGAATACTTGTGTTACGGGTGTGGGGGGGGGTGTCAGTGGAATTTTTATAACATGGGAGTTAAGGGCCTTATAAGAACCTCTGCTTTAGACCACGTACCCAAGGATATGCAGGGAGTTTAACTGATCACTGGTGAAAGTCTCTCTCCCCTCCATGCCCCCAGCTCCCTCCCTCTCTCCCTCACCAGCTTCCTTGTCTTGTTATTTTAATGATGGCTGAGGTTTCTCTCAGCTCCCCTCTTGCTCCCCAAAGGCCATCTTTCAGATGAGACATTAGGAGGAAAGAACTTGCATTGTTATAGCGCCTTTCACGACCTCAGGATGTCTCAAAGTGCTTGACAGCCAATGAGTCGCTTTTTTGAAGTGTAGTCACTGTTATAATGAAGGGGAACGTGGCAGCCAATTTGCGCACAGCAAGCTCCCACAGACAGAAATGTGGTTACAAGCAGATCGTCTGTTTTTCAGTACAGGTGGTTAAAGGGTTAAGGTTAATTGGGCTCAGGACCCTGGGGAGAACTAAACCAGGGCCTTCTCATTTCAGCCACCTAGTATCAGTACCAGGCTCTTTGAGACCAGATGCAGCCAGTCGATGATGGTATCTGTCCATCTTGGGAGATGATGGTCTGCACCCGGGGTCGCCCAGTTATGTCCAGAGTAAAACTTCTCTGCTCTGCACAACTGTGAGCCTCAGTACCAGCCCCAGAGAAGACCTGTTACTGCATCATTGTCACGGTCCTGCACCCCACTGCAGCCTCTCTGAGCTAACTGGCGTTGAACAGAGGTTGCTTAGTAACCATGCCCATCGAGAACCTGGGTTCACAATCTTAAAATTGAAGCTAGACCATTCAGGAGTGGAATCAGGAAGCACTTCTTCACACGAAAGGTCATGAAAATTATGGATCTCACTCCCCCAAAAAATTCATGCTGGGGTCGACTGGAGCGTTCAATACTGTGATTGGCGGATTTTTGTTGGCTGAGGGTATTAAGGGATACGGAGAAAAGGAGTTGAGATCCAGATCAGCCATGATGTGATTGAAAGGCCTGAGGGGATGAGTGACCCCAAGGGACTGAGTGGCCCCGATTGGCTGAGTGACCCAGAGGGATTGAGTGGCCCCGATTGGCTGAGTGGCCCCGAGGGGTTGAGTGACCCCGATTGGCTGAGTGACCCCAAGGAACTGAGTGGCCCCGATTGGCTGAGTGGCCCAGAGGGACTGAGTGACCCCGATTGGCTGAGTGACCCCAAGGAACTGAGTGGCCCCGATTGGCTGAGTGGCCCAGAGGGACTGAGTGACCCCGATTGGCTGAGTGGCCCCAAGGAACTGAGTGGCCCGATTGGCTGAGTGGCCCAGAGGGACTGAGTGACCCAGAGGGGTTGAGTGACCCCGATTGGCTGAGTGACCCCAAGGAACTGAGTGGCCCCGATTGGCTGAGTGGCCCAGAGGGACTGAGTGACCCCGATTGGCTGAGTGGCCCTAAGGAACTGAGTGGCCCCGATTGGCTGAGTGACCTCAAGGAACTGAGTGGCCCCGATTGGCTGAGTGGCCCAGAGGGACTGAGTGACCCCGATTGGCTGAGTGACCCCGATTGGCTGAGTGACCCCGAGGGACTGAGTGGCCCCGATTGGCTGAGTGACCCCGAGGGACTGAGTGGCCCCAATTGGCTGAGTGGCCCCGAGGGGTTGAGTGACCCCGATTGGCTGAGTGACCCTGAGGGGTTGAGTGACCCCGAATGGCTGTGACCCCGAGGGACTGAGTGACCCAGAGGGACTGAGTGACCCAGAGGGGTTGAGTGACCCCAAGGAACTGACTGGCCCCGATTGGCTGAGTGGCCCCGAGGGACTGAGTGGCCCGGATTGGCTGAGTGACCCCAAGGGACTGAGTGGCCCCGATTGGCTGAGTGACCCCGAGGGACTGAGTGGCCCCGATTGGCTGAGTGACCCCAAGGGACTGAGTGGCCCCGAGGGGTTGAGTGGCCCTGAGGGGTTGAGTGGCCCCGAGGGGTTGAGTGGCCCCGAGGGACTGAGTGGCCCCGATTGGCTGAGTGACCCCGAGGGACTGAGTGGCCCCGATTGGCTGAGTGGCCCCGAGGGGTTGAGTGGCCCCGATTGGCTGTGGCCCCGAGGGGTTGAGTGACCCCGATTGGCTGAGTGACCCTGAGGGGTTGAGTGACCCCGATTGGCTGAGTGGCCCCGAGGGACTGAGTGGCCCCGATTGGCTGTGACCCCGAGGGACTGAGTGGCCCGGATTGGCTGAGTTACCCCGAGGGGTTGAGTGAGCCCGATTGGCTGTGACCCCGAGGGACTGAGTGGCCCCGATTGGCTGAGTGACCCCAAGGGACTGAGTGGCCCCGAGGGGTTGAGTGGCCCTGAGGGGTTGAGTGGCCCCGAGGGGTTGAGTGGCCCTGAGGGGTTGAGTGACCCCGATTGGCTGAGTGAAGCCGAGGGGTTGAGTGACCCCGAGGGGTTGAGTGACCCCGATTGGCTGTGACCCCGAGGGACTGAGTGGCCCCGAGGGGTTGTGTGGCCCCAATTGGCTGTGGCCCAGAGGGGTTGAGTGGCCCCGAGGGGTTGAGTGGCCACCTCCTGATCTTATGTTCTGACTGCTGTACTGTTCTTTGTTCTTTGTTCTTTGTTCTTTGTTCTTTGTTGTATCTCATTTCAAACAGGATTGCCATACTCCGGGTATCAGAGCAATGTCTGCACGCTCTGCCTCTCCCAGACCTCCAGCGTTCACCTACAATCATCGAGTCATAGAACAATACAGTACAGGAGGCCATTTGATCCATCGTGCCTGTGCTGGCTCTTTGACAGAGCCATCTAATTAGTCCCATTCCTCCGCTGTTTCCCCATAGCCTTGCAAATTTCTCCTATGAAAATTGGCCCAGGACACTGGGCAGATCTCCCCTGCTCTTCTTTGAATATTGCAGCTGGATCTTTTATGTCAAACTGAGGGGGGCCAGATGGGGCCTCAGTTTAACATCTCGTTTGAAAGTCAGCACTCTCTCAGTGCTCAATTCACTGGAGTGGGGCTCGAACCCCTAACTCTGAGTCAGAGGGTGTAGGGGGGTGAGGGTGTGGGGTGGGTGCAGTCTGCCATGATCCCTGCTCCTGATCACAGTCCATCAGCTCCTCCTGGAGCGTGAGCGATTGGACAACAGCTCAGGAAGTACAAGATTCAGCTGTGATGCCACTCGTGGTTGATTGTCCCAACAACGCACACCTCCTAAGCTTACACATCAACAATATGGCCCATGCATTGAAGGGCACCAAAGTGAAATTAAGCACTTTTGTAAGGCTTGTGTCTTGCTACGGGGTTAAAGTTCAAGAGTCCAAAAGATGAGCGGAATCATTAAATTCAAACACAAACGTTTTTGTGATTTGTGTATAGGTTTGATTAGCAACATCTTTAAACTGACTGGGTCGCAGTTGTTTTTTAAAAAGTATTTCTTAGCCTGTTTTGTTAAAATTAAGCAGTCAGATCAAAGCCATCAGAAAAAGAGAGAGAAATTAGAGAGAAACTCTACTGATTACAGAAAGACTAACGGGAGATCTAGTCGAGGTGTTTAAGATGATTAAAAGAGTTGATAGGGTTGATAGAGAGAAACTATTTCCTCTGGTGGAGGGGAGTCCAGAACAAGGGGTTAGAACCTTAAAGTTAGAGTCAGGCCGTTCAGGGGTGATGTCAGGAAACACTCCTCCACACAAAGGGGTGTGGAAATCTGGAACTCTCTCCCCCGAAAAGCTGTCGAGGCTGGGGGTCAATTGAAAATTTCTAAGGGGTAAGGGGATTAAGGAGAGGGTAACTAGGTGGGTAATGGAGTTGCAATGCGGTTCAGCCATGATCTAACTGAATGATGGAACAGGCTCGAGGGGCAGAATGGCCTTCTCCAGTTCCTATATTCCATACATAACCAGCAACAAACTGCCACCAAAACATTAATATTCAGGATTGTATATGCTTCCACTTATACTGTGGCTTTTAGCACAGTCATTGCTACAGTTTATTATTTCTATCTTTTGAGAGGCAATTGTTAAACCATTAAATACTGTATGTCTGCAGTCCATTATTACCCCTGTTCTCCATTTCCTATATACCAAACCTGTTTAGCAGCTTTTAACCTATTTATGCTGTTGCTTTCTGAAATGGAGGTCGATCACATGAGGGTAAGTGGCATAACCAGTCGACTAAAGTAACTAAACGCATGAGGGAGAAAGGAATAGAAGGATGTGCTGATAGTGGGAGATGAAGAGGGGTGGGAGGAGGCTCATGTGGGGCATAAAGACCAGCACAGACCAGCTGGGCCGAATGGCCTGTTTCTGTGCCGTAACAACTCCGAGCGTTGTGAATCTTCGGAATCCTTTACCCCAGAGGACTGTGCTTGCTAGGTCGTCATATCCCTCGATTCTGTTAGTGTCCAAAAGTCTAAAAAAATATTTTTACAGCTCCTTTCGTGACCGTAGGATGTCCCAAAGTGCTTTGCAGCCAATGAAGCACTTTTGAATTGCAGTCGTGTTTCCTACATTACAGCAGTGAGGACACTCTGAAAGCTCTTCATTGGCTGTAGGACGTCCTGTGGGTGTGAAAGGTGTGATATAATTGCGCATTTTTATTTTTATTAAGACTGTTGGACACTAAGGGAAATCGAAGGATTTGGGGATCAGGTGGGAAAGTGGGGCTGATGTCGGAGATCAGCCACATACTTATCCAATGGTGGTACAGGTTCGAGGGGCCGAATGGCTGACGCCTGCTCCTATTTTTTACATTCTTAAAATTCTCTGTAATCTTTCTCACACGAATATTTGTTTTTTGATGAACAGGAGGCTCTTTTAACAGGGCTGTCAGTGCAGCAAAGCAATTCTTTCCTTAACACCAGCATTCCATTCAGGATTGCAGGAATGCAAAATGAAGTCAGATTTCTAACTGCATGTCTGTTGAAGGATTGGGGCAAGCTACAAAAAAAAAAGGCCATTTTGAGGCTCAGAGTTCACCCAGCCTCCTCCACACTGAACAGAAAGGCCTCTCAGTGAGCATAGTAAATGCATTTGCCCCCTGGGACTTGAAGGTATGTCAATGTCTGAACATTCGCTAATCGACTGTTCATTGCTGTTTTGGTTAGCAAATACATTCCATTTTCAATTGAAACCACATTGGAACCCATGAATTCATTGGATATAAGCCGAGAGCTCTGCGAATATAACATAAGGACTTATGAAATTTGACTGCCAGTTTTTTTCAGCTAATTCCTGTCAATTGCTGTTAATCATAAAATTTATTAAGAACAATATAAATGTTTCATGCAACCAATGAACAGCGCTCGGATTTCATCTTAGAGACCCCATTGAGGCGGGAGGTCCTGAGGCCTAATTATGGACGGTATTTGTAATATTTCAGTTTCCTTCTCAAAAGCCCTTGCACCTCCTCCAGCCAGAAAGATCAAACAAATACATCTCTATCAAAGTCAAACTGGATTTCCTACAGAGTCTTGGTGCTTACACTACATATTTCCCTGAGGTACAGACTCCACTCTCAAACATGGCCTCTACCCAACTCGTCTCAATCTCCCGAGGAGAGGTTTTACAAGGCCTCTCTCCCTCAAAACAGATCAAACTCCAGAATATCTGCCTTGCCGTACATCTCAATTTCTTTAAGTGGCTGTCCCTTTTTGGCATGATATTTCAGAGATTTCCAGCTCCCCACAGCTACCTTCGTCTGCAACTGTCCTCTTCACCCTCACTCCCATTCCTGATTTTCTACTGACTGGAAATTTGAAGACAAAACCTGGAAGCACCCCAGAAAATAATCAAGCTATTACTCTGCACCCAAATAACACAAGGAGGGACTGCGGGGCAGGTTGGACGAGACTCTGTACCAACAATGCGAGCACTACTCCCAAGAACAGCCTGAGGGCGGTTACAATAATATTTACATTGATATAAAGCCGTTGAAATATCTCAAAGCATTTCATAAAATAAGCTTGTATTAAAGTACAAAGGTCAGTCTGTCGGTGTTAGCTGTGTCTGAGTGGGAAGTACTCACACATCCTGCGTCAGAAGATGGTGGACTCAAGTCCCACTTCCGAGATTTTCATTGAGCTCAAAATCTAGGCTGAGACTGGAGTGCTGCACTGTCAGAGGTGCCGTCTTTCGGATGTAATGTTAAAACCACCTGCTCTCTCAGGCAGACATAAAAAACCCCGTGGCCGCTAATTTGGAGAAAAGTAGGGGAGGTCGTCCTGGCCCAATATAGATTCCTCAACCAATTGCACTAATTGGTGCTTGTGGGAGCTTGCTGTGCACAAATTGGCTGTCATGTTTACTTCATTGGCTGGAAAGGACTTTGGGGTGCCCTGAGTTTAAGAAAGGCACAATAGAAATAAAAGTCTTTTGTCAAGAGCTGCTTGCTCTTCCTTAAAGAGCAACCTTAACATCCACCTGAACATCTGGAAGAGTGAGATTTAATCTGTTATAAATGTTGTTGGTTCACTCCCAGTGCAGGGAGTATCGAAGAACAAACCTCAGGGACACATCCAGCCCAAGAGCGGCAATTAACCAGGCCCTGAAATTCTGCTCGGATTCATTTCCCTTACACACTGCAATGCCTGGCCAGCTTAAACTTCCTGAACCTGGAAGACTGGAAACAGACTGGGAGCAAACATTCACCAGCTGTTTGGAAACCAGAGCAAAAAAGCAAGAGGAAGGAGTTAAATCAGGACAGGGCTGGGATTGGACAGAATGATAAGCTGAGGTAAACGGAGACAGTGAATTCTTGTCACACATGAGGTTCTGTGTCCAGCGGGGGTTTGGAGTTTATTTGAGGGTCTCGCATTTTTTTGTGTCTGGCTGCTTATTTTTGTTTCCTGAATCTCGCTGGGTTCAGCTCCAAAGGCGGCCAACACTCACAGACCATGTGATTTTTGGAAGAAATTTGTTCAAAGGTTTGAGTCAGAAATTTAAGATAGAGCTTCTAAGATGTTTAAATTTCGCATCTGAATCATGAACATCAATAAACAAAATCCAACAATCACAGGACTTGCATCAGAATCACAACTGAAGGTTTCACTAGCAGACTTGCAGAATAATTCAGTGTTTTGAAGTCGAAAGCATGAATTTCTTGCCAGTTATTTACCCTGTGTTATTGAAGCAAACGTGATCCATTAACTGGCTGTAGTGATGGAGCTTTGACCCTCTTTCCCAAAGGACAGTCAGCCCTTTGCACTCATTCATCGAGAATGGTCCACTCTGGGGACACGGAGGAAATATTGATTGGATTGAAGCAAACAGATTGGCATCAAAGATCAAGAAATGTGCCACCTATACTGGGCTAAAGTCCTGAACACAGAAGTACTGAGTGAGTGCTGCACTGTCAGAGAGGGTCAGTACTGAGGGAGTGCTGCACTGTCAGAGGGTCAGTACTGACGGAATGCTGCACTGTCAGAGGGTCAGTACTGAGGGAGTGCTGCACTGTCAGAGGGTCAGTACTGAGGGAGTGCTGCACTGTCAGAGGGGCAGTACTGAGGGAGTGCTGCACTGTCAGAGGGGCAGTACTGACGGAATGCTGCACTGTCAGAGGGTCAGTATTGAGGGAGTGCTGCACTGTCAGAGGGGCAGTACTGACGGAATGCTGCACTGTCAGAGGGTCAGTACTGAGGGAGTGCTGCACTGTCAGAGGGTCAGTACTGACGGAATGCTGCACTGTCAGAGGGTCAGTACTGAGGGAGTGCTGCACTGTCAGAGGGTCAGTACTGAGGGAGTGCTGCACTGTCAGAGGGGCAGTGCTGAGGGAAGTGCTGCACTGTCGGAGATTCAGCACTGAGGGAGTGCTGCACTGTCAGAGGGTCAGTACTGAGGGAGTGCTGCACTGTCAGAGGGTCAGTACTGAGGGAGTGCTGCACTGTTAGCGAGTCGATACTCAAAGGAGTTTAGAAGAATGAAATGATCTCATTTAAGATTGTGTGGGGGCTTGACAGGGTAGATGCTGAGAGGACATTCCCATGTGGGGAATCTAGAACGAGGGCACACAGTTTCAAAATAAGGGGTCACCCTTTCAACACGGAGATAAGGAGGAATTTCTTCTCTCAGGGTGTCGTTAATCTTTGGAATTCTCTTCCCCAGAGAGCAGTGGAGGCTGAGTCATTGAATATATTCAAGGCTGAGTTCGACAGATTTTTGATCGACCAGGGAGTCGAGGGTTATGGGGGGCAGGCAGAAAGTGGAATTCGGCCACAATCAGATCAGCCATGATCTTACTGAATGGCGGAGCAGGCATGAGGGGCCGAATGGCCTATTCCTGCTCCTATTTCGTATGTTCTTATGTTCTGTAGACATCTCAATAAATTAGTTTTGAAACACTCCCATGTCCAGTCCCAATCTCAGTTGAAAGCTCACAAACTCAAGCATGTATTTAAACCTGATCTCCTGTAGTATTAGGTTGAAATCTGTCAGCCTCACTAACACACTCACCCATTCTTAACAGTAGTTATTGGGGAAACACTGCACCTTTCGAATGAAAACAGAAACAATTGTTGTTGTTACATGTTGTTACATTTTTCAGAAACATCACAGAATGTCTGAAATCCATTCACAGTTGTTATGTGGTATGTGTACAACATTGAACACTTGGGAGTAAGTTAAAGGCTGGAATATAGTCAAAAGTTCAAATTGTTTATATGTCCAGTTATCGGTGTCAGGGAGACAGTTACAAACTTAACTATGTTTCCACTTGTGGGATATCCAGAATTAGGGACCATCAATATAAGACAGTCACCAATAAATCCAACAGGGAATTCAGGAGAAACTTCTTGACCCAGAGAGTGGTGGGAATGTGGAACTCACTATCACAGGGAATGGTTGAGGTGAATAGTATCGATACATTTAAGGGGAAGCTGGATAAACACATGAGGGAGAAAGGAATAGAAGGAGATGCTGATAGGGGGAGACGAAGAGGGGTGGGAGGAGTCTTGTGTGGAGCATAAACACCAGCACAGACCAGATGGGCCGAATGGCCTGTCTCTGTGCTGTACGCTCGATGTAATAGAATTCGGGAAAGGATGAAGTAGTTTCTCCTCAATTTACTTTTGTCCCAAAGTATCCGGTCCCTTCCTTTACTTTCCATAAGGATTCCCGCAAATCTACCAATTCCCTGAATTTCAAAACCGGGATCGCATCCAAGGCTTATAAGGCAACTTTTTCTTTTGGAAAAATAATGCAAGAGTCGAGCATATCTTTCCACAGCGAACTTCCTGTGCCAAACTCGCTTCAGATTTGACAGAGTGTCAGAGATAGTCGTGAAACTATCTCTCTTTTAAACACCCGCCTGCCCGTGAGGGAGAGAAGGACACGAAGGAGAAGATACTACATGTGGCTGGAATATGTAGTTCCAGCCCCTCAAGGCCAGTTACATTGAGAAAAACATAACAGACTTGCATTTCTATAGCGCCTGTCCCACATCAGGACATCCCAAAGCCCTCTACAGCCAATGAAGTACTTTTGAAGTATAGTCACTGTTGTAATGTAGGAAACGTGGCAGCCAATCTGTGCACAGCAAGATCCCACAAACAGCAATGTGATAATGACCAGATAATCTGCTTTTGGGATCTTCACCAAGGGGTAGATATTGCTCCAGGGAGAGCTTCCCTGCTCTTCTTCAAAATAGTGTCCTGGAGTCTTTTACGTCACCTGAGAGGGTAGACAAGGCCTCAGTTTAATGCCTCATCTGAAGGACGGCACCTCCGACAGTGCAGCACTCCCTCAGTGCTGCATCGGAAGTGCCAGTTCTCCTTGTGTGCTCATTTCTTGAGGTGAACCCTCAACTTTTCTGCCTGAACACCAAGTGCTTCTAATGGCACCAAGCTGAGAATCCACTATGGAAGCCACCAGGCCCAACACGGGGAACTGACCTCGATTACTGGCTTGCTCTCCACTGCTGATCCGTGCTCCTTCAGGCATGGTGAGCCAGTCCCAGTGTGGGAAGCTGAAAGGAAAGATAAAGGATATTTGATCAACAACACAGAATCATAGAATCACAGAAAATTGAACGCACAGAAAGAGGCCACTTGGACCATCGTGTCTGTGCCGGCTGAAAAATGATCCACCTATTCTAATCCCACCTTCCAGCATTTGGTCCGTAGCCCTATAGATTACAGCACTTATGCTGCATATCCAGACTCCTTTAGAATAAGTTGAGGGTTTCTGTCCCAACTACCCTTTCAGGCAGTGAGTTCCAGATCCCCATCACCCTCTGGGTGAAAAATGTTTTCCTCATCTCCCCTCTAATTTTTCTACCAATCACTTTAAATCTACGTCCCCTCATCACTGACCTCTCTGCTAAGGTGAATAGACCCTTCACCTCCACTCTATCCAGGCCCCTCACAATTTTGTACATTTCAATCAGATCTCCCCTCAGCTTTCTCTGTTCCAAGGAGAACAACCCCAGCCGATCCAATCTTTCCTCATAGCTACATTTTTCCAGTCCTGGCAACAGCCTCGTAAATCTCCTCTGTACCCTCTCTCGTGCAATTACATCCTTTCTGTAATGAGGTGACCAGAACTGCACACAGTACTCAAGTTGTGGCCTAACCAGTGAGTTATACAGTTCCAGCATAACCTCCCCGCACTTGTATTCTATACCTCGGCTAATAAAGGAAAGGATTCCATATGCCTTCTTAAACACCTTATCGACCTGTCCTGCTACCTTCAGGGATCTGTGGACATTCACTCCAAGGTCCCTCACTTCCTCTACACCTCAGTATTCTCCCATTAATCGTGTATTTCTTTACCTTGTTTGACCTCCCCAAATGCATCACCTCACACTTCTCCAAGTTGAATTCCACTTTTCTGCCCATCTGACCAGACCATCAATATCTTCCTGCAGCCTGCAGCTATTCTCCTCGCAATCTACCACACAGCCAATCTTTGTGTCGTCTGCAAACTTCTTGATCATGCCCCCTACATTTATGTCCAAATCGTTAATATATACCACAAAAGCAGGGGACCCAGTACTGAGCCCTGCAGAATGCTGCTGGAAACAGCCCTCCAGTCGCTAAAAAAGCCGCCAACATTTACCCTTTGTTTCCTGCCACTGAGCTAATTTTGAATCCACCTTGCTACATTTCCCTGGATCCTATGGGATTTTGTTTTTTAACCAGTTTGTTATGTGGGACCTTGTCAAGAGCCTTGCTAAAATCCATGTCGACCACATCAACTGCACTACCCTCATCTATCTTCCTTGTTACTTCAAAAAATTTGATCAAGTTGGTCAAACAAGATCTTCCCTTAACAAACCCATGCTGACAATCGGTGATTAACCTGTGCCTTTCTAAGTGACCGTATATCCTGTCTCTCAGAATAGATTCCAATAAGTTGCGCAGAACTGAGTTTAGATTGACTGGCCTGGAATTATTTGGTCTATCCTTCGCTCCCTTTTTAAACAGAGGTACAATGTTAACAGTTCTCCAATCCTCCAGCACCACACCTGTATCCAGTGAGGACTGGAAAATGATGGTCAGACCCTCTGCTATTTCCTCTCTTGCTTCTTTTAACAGCCTAGGATACATTTCATCTGGCCCTGGTGATTTATCAACTTTCAAGGATGCTAATCCTATTAATAATTCCTCTCTCCCTATGTTTATCACATCCAATACCTCACACTCTTCCTCCTTAACTACAATATCTGTGTTGTCCCCGTCTTTTGCGAAGACAGACGCAAAGTATTCCTTAAGAACCATAACAATATCTCTGCCCCTACACATAGGTTACTTTTTTGGTCTTTTATGGGCCCTACTCTTTCCTTAGTTATGGAGTCATAGCGTCATAGAGTTATACAGCACAGAAACAGGCCCTTCGGCCCATCGTGTCTGTGCTGGCCATCAAGCACCAAACTATTCTAATTCCATTTTCCAGCAGTTGGCCTGTAGCCTTGTATGCTAGGGCATTTCAAGTGTTCATCAAAATACTTCTTGAATGTTGTGAGGGTTCATGCCTCGACCACCTCTTCAGGCAGTGTGTTCCAGATTCCAACCTCCCTCTGGGTGAAAATCTTTTCCCTCAAATCCCGTCTAAACCTCCTCTCCCTTGCCTTAAATCTATGCCCCTTGGTTATTGACCCCTCCGCTAATGGAAAAAGTTTCTTCCTATCTAACCTATCAATGCCCCTCATAATTTTGTACACCTCAATCAGGTCCCCCCTCAGCCTTCTCTGCTCTAAGGAAAACAACCCTAGCCTTTTCAGTCTCTCTTCATAGCTGAAATGCTCCAGCCCAGGCACCATCCTGGTGAATCTCCTCTGCACCCTCTCCAGTGCAATCACATCCTTCCTATAGTTGTGGTGACCAGAACTGGACACAGTACTCCAGCTGTGGCCTAACTAGCATTTTATACAGCTCCATCATAACCTCCCTGCTCTTATATTCTATGCCTCGGCTAATAAAGGCAAGTATCCCATATGCCTTCCTAACCACCTTATCCACCTGTGCTGCTGCCTTCAGTGATCTATGGACAAGTACAGCCTGAATCATAAAAACCACAACTTGTCTTTATAGAGCACCTTTAAAGTAGTGAAACATCCCCGCGCTACTTCACAGGACTGATATCAAACTAAATTTCACCCTGAGCCACATCAGGAGATATGAAGGACAGGCGAACAAAAGCTTGGTTAAAGGAGGAGAGAGAGGGCTGGAGAGGTTTAGGGAGGGAATTCCAGCGCTTAGGGCCCCAGGCAGCTGAAGGCACGGCCGCCAATGGTGGAGCGATGGGAATCGGGGGATGCTCAAGAGGCCAGAATTGGAGGAGAGCAGAGATCTCGGAGGGTTGTAGGGACTGGAGGAGGTTACAGAGATAGGATGGGTTGTAGGGGCTGGAGGAGGTTACAGAGATAGGGAGGGTTGTAGGGATTGGAGGAGGTTACAGAGATAGGATGGGTTGTAGGGGCTGGAGGAGGTTACAGAGATAGGGAGGGTTGTAGGGGCTGGAGGTGGTTACAGAGATAAGGAGGGTTGTAGGGGCTGGAGGAGGTTACAGAGATAGGGAGGGTTGTAGGGACTGGAGGAGGTTACAGAGATGGGGAGGGTTCAGGACTGGAGGAAGTTACAGAGATGGGGAGGGTTGTAGGGGCTGGAGGAGGTTACAGAGATAGGGAGGGTTGTAGGGGCTGGTGGAGGTTACAGAGATGGGGAGTTATCTTCTTACTCTTAATGTATTAATAAAATATCTTTGGGTTCACCTTGATTTTGCTTGCCAATATTCTTTCATGCCCTCTCTTTGCTTTCCTAATTTCACCCCTCCACTTTCTATATTCTTCTCGGCTTTCTGTAGTATTGAGTTCTCGGTGTCGGACATAAGCTTTCCTTTTCTGCCTCATCTTACCCTGTAAGCTCCTTGACATCCATGGGGCTCTAGATTTGGCCATCCCACCTTTTTCTTTGTGGGAACATGTTTACTCTGAACCCCTTGAATCTCCCCTTTTGAATGCCTCCCACTGTTCTGACACTGATTTACCTTCAAGCAGCTGTTTCCAGCCCATTTTCACCAAATCACTCCTCAGTTTAGTAAAATTGGCCTTGCCCCAATTCAGAACTCGAACTCCTGTTCTAGCTCTGTCCCTTTTCATATTAAACATCTTCGCTCAATTCAACTAGCAGATTAATTAGAGTTTTCAGTGCGACAAGTGCATGGGTTTTCTGCAGGGAGTAAGTGAGGTCAGCAATGGGAGAAGGAAAACTTTTCCCCCCAGCATTAGTCAGTGATACAGCAGGTCCTCTGCTCCCTCTCTCCAAAAGATGTCCTTAAACCCTCAAATGAAGAAAAAAGAACAAACTTGAAAGATGCCACCTTTCGGATGAGATGGTAAACCAAGGTCCTGTCTGGCCTCTCAGATGGACATAAAAGATCCCACAGCCACTATTTCGAAGAAGAGCAGGGGAGTTCTCCCCAGTGTCCTCAAGCAAAGTTACCAAAAAGCAGATGATCTGGTCATTTATCACATCGTTGTTTGTGGGAGCTTGCTGTGCACAAATTGGCTGCCACGTTTCCTACACTCCAAGAGTGACTACACTTCAAAAAATACTTTGTTGGCTACAAAGTTTGTGGGACATCCAGAGGTGGTGAAAAGTGCTATATAAATGCAAGTTCTTTGCTTTATATCCAACCTTTCTGGACTTATTGTTGCAATCCTGTTTCTTTAAGTTCTGAGGTTTAGCGCCATTTAATGACAAATTTGGGATTAATCCTAACCCAATAGGAACTGGGTTGACACTGAGTAACTTACATTGATGAGGTGTACACATGTTCAGTGACATATCTCATGATTCAGGGCTGGATTTTGACCAACAGGCACAGAGACCCAATGTACCATTCAGCCCCGAAAGGAAGGGGTTGCTGGAGATAGTGGGGTAGTGACATTCTAACAAGCATTAATTCCATTGAACAGGTCATGAGTAACAAAAACTTTCATTAAAATCATGGAGAAAGGTAACTTCAGGTCAACAGACTTGTCATCAACATTGCAAAGCGTGATTTCAAATCCCAAGCATCTCCAAAGTCAAAACATTGCACTGAGTTTGTTAGTCTCGAGGTTTTTAAGAGTTTCCAGGATTTATTGAAATCAAGTGATTGAAAGCAGCTCATTTTTGGTTCTTTTTTTTAACAACTTGTTTATGAATTTGACAACAAACTGCTCAAACTTACTGAATGAGTGAGCAATAACCCTCTGCAATTACATCATAAATTCAAAGAATGATTCATTAAATATAGGCTTACAAGCTCATGTGTTACACAGACACAGAGGTACATCACACACAGGAGATTCCCTATGTAGGTTGTAAAAGGAAACAAACCCAATGTATTTTGCCCATATCAAATCCCTTTTTAATTTGAAAGATCTCTACCAGGTCACCCCTCAGCCTTCTCATTTCTGGAGAAATTAGTCCAGCCTGGTCATATTTTTACATATTGTACAGAATATAATGCTCTCCTGGATGGACTCCCATCTTACACCCTCCGTAAACTTGAACTCATCCAAAACTCTGTTGCCCGTATCCTAACTCGCACCAAATCCTGTTCACGCATCACCCCTGTGCCCACTGCTCTCCTTCAGCATAGGGGCCATGAAAATCTTTTACACCCATCTGAGAGGGCAGACGGGGCCTTGGTTTAACGTCTCATCTGAAAGACAGCACTTCTGAAAGTGCAGCACTCCCGACAGTGCAGCACTCCCTCAGTACTGCACTGGGAGTGTCAGCCTGGATCATGTGCGTAAGTCTGTAACGGGTTTTGAAACTAGAAATTTATCATAGGTTTATTAACTAGTTTTATCATTACTGTGTAGTTCATACAGGGTCCACTATTCATCAAAAACAATCTGCATTTATATAGAATCTTTAATGTGGTAAAGCGTCCCAAGGTGCTTCAGAGGAGTGTTATCAAACGGAATTTGACACTGAGCCACATAAGGAGATATTAGGAGAGGTAACCAAAAGCTTGGTCAAAGAGGTAGATTTTAAGGATCATTTTAAAAGAGGGAAGAGGTTTAGGGAGGGAATTCCAGAGCTTAGGGCCCAGGCAGCTGAAAGCACAGCCGCCAATGGTGGAGCGATGAAAATTAGGGATGTTCAAGAGGCCAGAATTGGAGGAGCACAGAGATCCCGGAGCATTGTAGGGTCATAAAGTCACAGAATCATTTACGCGACAGAAGGAGGCCATTTGGCCCATCGATTCTATGCCAGCTTTCCACAGAGCCATTCAGTCAGTCCCATTCCCCTGCTTGATCTCCGTAACCCTTCAGGTTTATTTCCTTCACGTGCTCATTCAATTTCCTTTTAAAATCATTGATTGTCTCTGCTTCCACCATCCTCGTGAGCAGTGTGTTCCAAGTCATTAACACCCGCTGTGTAAAAAAGTTCTTCCTCACATTCCCCCTGCATCTCTTATCCAAACCTTCAATCTGTTTCCCCTAGTCCTTGTACCATTAGTTAATGGGAACAGTTTTTCCTTGTCTAAATTATCTAAGCCTGTCATACTCTTGTACATTTCTATTAAATCTCCCCTCAATCTCCTTTGCTCCAAGGAGGACAACCCCAGCTTTTCCTAACCTTGTAACGAAAATCCTCCACCCCCGGAGCCATTCTGGTAAATCTCCTCTCAAGGACCTCCCATCCTTCCTAAAGTGTGGTGACCAGTACTGGACGCAGTACTGCAGTTGAGGCCTAACCAGAGCTTTATAAAGGTTCAGCATAACTTCCCTCCTTTTGTACTCAATGCCTCTATTTATGAAGCCCAAGATCCCATATGCTTTACTAACCACTTTCTCAATATGTCCTGCCACCTTTAAAGATCAATGCACATGCACCCCCCAGGTCCCTCGATCCCCACACACTCTTTACAACTGTGCCATTAAATCTATATTGCCTCTCCCTATTCCTTCTGCCAAAATGCAACACTTAACACTTTGTCTGTATCAGATTCCATCTGCCACCGGTCTACCCATTCTGCTAGTCTATCTATGTCCTGTTGGAGGTGGTTCATATCACCCTCACTGTTTGCTGCACCTCCAAGTTTGCTGTCATCAGCAAATTTTGAAATTCTACTCTGTATTCCAAGATCCAAGACATTTATATATGGCAAAAAGGGGAGGAGGTTACAGAGATAGGGAAGGGGTGAGGCCATGGAAGGATTTGAACATCGGGATGAACATTTTTAAATTACGTCATTGTCGGACCAGGAGTCAGTGTTATACTGTGGGGGTCATATCTTCAGTTTGCCAAGACCCTCATTTTATGAACTCTTGAGAAAAGCAGAATACTCCGGCACGCCTTCGCAACCTAAAAACAAATTCCGCTCTCCAGTTCAATGGCCCATTAGAAAAGAACTGAAGAAAGTGGAAAGAATAAATAATAAATCAAGAGGCCCTCACAGACCCTCTCAGCCTCTGGCCTATTTGCTGATTGGTGCCTGTGGTTTCTAGCTAAACTACTTCTCGAGAGAGAGAAAACTGACGCAGGGAAAGAAAACGATAAAGGCCAACACACTATTCCCATTTACTCATTATACAGAAATCCAGCTCCTGATAATAATCTTTAGTAAGTTCAGAATGGGTTAACACAGGACTCGGAATGAATCACACCAGTCCTGATATAACTTATGCTAGGTCTCAATTAGACATGTTCAATGTGTTACAGGCACTTCTAACGACATCATCATTTACAGCTCCCTGATTAACAGAGCAGAAAACACAGACATAAACCAATTCCTAACATTTATCTAACCCCAGCAATGAGTTAGACAGCGAATTCCTTGTAATGCTCGTTCTCTGCTTCCTCTTAACACGATACAGCTCAATCTGTTTAATTAATATTTAACTTGGAAAGTATAAATATTGCTTCCAGTACCATATTGTAGAACCTCAGTTGAGTTACAACCTGCTATTGCATTAAACCATTTCCAATATTCTGGTTATCAGTGTTAGTGATTTTTTTCACAGAGTGGTCACAAGTAACTCAGAACATTAAAATACAAGCAAAATGCTGGGGATGCTGAAAATACTCAGCAGATCTGGCAGCATCTGTGGAGAGAGAAGCAGAGTTAACATTTCAGGTCAGTGACCCTTCAGTTCTGAAGAAGGGTCACTGACCTGAAACATTAATTCTGCTTCTCTCTCCACAGATCCTGCCAGACCTGCTGAGTATTTTCAGCATTTCATGTTTTTAACTCAGAACATTAATGGGTATACTGGCATAGACCTGTGTCCCACTCCACTTCAGCTTTACCCAGTAAAACGCAGCCATTAGCACTCTGTCACTAAGTCAAAAGGTTACGGATTCGAGCCCACTCCATAGACTTGTGCATAAAATTCAGTCTGATACTCCCAGTGCAGTACAGAGGGAGTGCTGCCCTGTCAGAGGTGCTGTCTTCCAAATGAGATGTTAAACTGAGGCCCTGTGTGCTCTCTCAGGTGGACATGCACTATTTCAAAGAAGAGCAGGGGCGTTTTCCCCAGTGTCCTGGGGGCAATATTTATCCCATAATCTACATCACTGAAACCGATGTTGGGGTCATTATCATAATTGTGGGATCTTGCTGTGTACAAATTGGCTGCCGTTTTTCCTACATTGCAACAGTGACTACACTTCAGAAATACTTCATTGTCTGTTAAACACTTTGGGACATCTGGAGATTGTGAAAGGTAATTTAAATGCAAGTCTTTCTTCATGGGGCGAATCCTTGGTGTGCAGTGCTCCCTTGAGGTCCAAAACTTTTAGATGGCCGGAAATCGAGACTCCCTGTTCAAATGATTGGAGCCACACTTTGATACAAGAAGGGCTGATAACATAAGGAGTAGGAGTAGGAATAGGCCATACAGTCCATCAAGTCTGCTCTGATCAGTAAGGTCATGGCTGAACTTTTACATGATTCCACTCTCCCATCTCATCCCTGATTCCCTTAGTGATGAAAAATCTATCAATCTCAGTCTTGAATATATTCATCAACTAAGTGTCTACAGCCCTCTGCACCAATCTGAAAACCAACTTGTATTTATATAGCAACTTTAACATAGTAAAACATCCCAAGGTGCTTAGCAACACAATTTAACATCAAGCCAAAGCAGTTGAGGTATAACCAAAAGCTTGGTCAAAGAGGTAGGTTTAAGGAGCATTTTGAAAGGAAGAGAATGAAGTAGAAAGCAAAGAGGTTTAGGAAGGGAATTCTAGAGCTTTGGGTCTGAGCAGCTGAAGGCTCGGCCACCAATGGTGGAGTAATGAAAATCAGGTGTGCGCAAGAGTCCAGAATGGGAAAACCGCAGAGATCCTGGAGTGTTATCGGGTTAGATTAGTTCAGAGAGAAAAAACACGGGGAGGACTCAGAAATGTTGGCTCTCCCTCAGACCGGGAGCATTTTTTAATATTTTACGATTTATTGGATTTCATTTGAGCGCTCAAGCTGAGCAACGTTATTGCTGGGAAATGAAACTCTACCTATGTCAGGTATAGCACTGGTAGATATAAAGCTCTCTCTACTCTGCCCCTACAACGTACTTAAACCAACAACCTCAACCTGACACTCTTCCATTTCCACACTGTCGCCTCGCTGAGTGAGTTGCCAAACTAGGAACAGTTTGGATTCTGTTCCCACTCAGAATAGGACTGACTTTGGGCCAAACCTATTTCACAATGGCTCCTTCCAGCCAGCAAACATAACCCACTTTCAACTCTTTGGTACAGACTAAATTTGGGCACAGATCCTGAGGTGAAAGGTCATCGTCCAGTAAACAACTTGGGCAAAAAGTTTATTAAGCCCTCAAAGAATACATTTTATACACATAATATTTACTTTGATAGACACTGATGGAGAGAACTATAAACACTAAAATCTCCTCACACTGGTGCCAGCTTTAAATCCATAACTGCGACTTCTAGCACACCGATTGAGGGCCTATCAGGTCTACTTTCACTCACGTCCTCACTGACAGGCTGACCTATCCCAGATTTTCCTCAGAATTTAGTCTTCCAAGGCCAAAGATCAAACTCGTCTCTCATGCACTTAGGTGTTTGGTTTTGAAGCCGATGCAGAGCCTTTTATTCGGGGCTGAGGGACTGTATGTTTTTTAGAATATGCTTCCATGCATAATTTATAAAATGTGATTTATATTCCTTTTATTTTCCAAAAGAGATATTTCCGGAATGTTATCTGGGAACCATCTGGTTCCATCTCTAAAGCCTGTCAACACATGCAAAGACCATCTAGAGGCACAAACACGCAAGGCAGAACCTCTCCATTATGATAACGACACATGTTGGATTACTGCAAGTCCAATTTTGAACCAGATTGCCCAGTTTTCATGCACTCAAAAGACCAGTTCAGCTAAAGATCATCTTTCCAGAGCACCAAACATATTATCTCTCCCAGTCAGCATCCAGCGGCTCCTTAAATTAATCTGGTCTACGAGCAACATGGCGGCGCAGTGGTTAGCACCGCAGCCTCACAGCTCCAGCGACCCGGGTTCAGTTCTGGGTACTGCCTGTGCGGAGTTTGCAAGTTCTCTCTGTGACCGTGTGGGTTTTCACCGGGTGCTCCGGTTTCCTCCCACAGCCAAAGACTTGCAGGTTGATAGGTAAATTGGCCATTGTAAATTGCCCCTAGTGCAGGTAGGTGGTAGGGAATATGGGATTACTGTAGGGTTAGTATAAACGGGTGGTTCTTGGTTGGCACAGACTCGGTGGGCCGAAGGGCCTGTTTCAGTGCTGTATCTCTAAATAAATAAACATGTTCCAGCTGTGGATCATCTTCTGTAGCTTCAATGTGTGTTGCAAAAGCTTCAAGATACATCAAAGACACTCTCAATTTTTAACTCCCTCAGCTGCCTCCAATGTGCTGCAGCTCAGTGGGTTGCCTCTGAGTTTGAATGGGTGCAGGTTCAAGTCCCAGTCCAGTAATCTGAGTGTGTGATGTATGTTAATGTTAATCTTTCAGTATAGTGTTGTTGGAGATATCATCTTAAACCAAGGTTCCATTTGCCCCTTGGATGGATGTAAAATATTGCACAGAACTATTGGGGGAAAAAAGTAAGAGAGTTTTCCTCGGTATCCTGCCCAAAATGTAAATTGCACCACAGAACCTTTCGCAGTCAGGAGACATGGCTCGTGATTTCAGCTGCTGACCCCATTCACAATGCAGCTCAAAGTTGCAAATGATGGAGAAACAGCCCCTCCCCTCGGAAACCCACTTGACCCGATTTCGGGGCAGGCCGGTAAGTGGGTGGCTAGTGTTCCTGCTCGAAACAGGCTTCTGTTTGCAAATCGGGGTTCCACACCAGGTGTGGTATCCACTGCACCCGTTTGGACCAGATGGCAATTGACCAAAACAATGGTCCTTAAAGGGGTGGGTCATTAGAAATCCCTCCAGTAGAAATGTCCTGCAACATTGGGGCCAGGGGCAGCAGGAGATTCCTCCCTCACCCTCCTCTCTGCATACCCCCACCCCAGGTTTGGCCAGCTGCCCACGAGCACTCAGTGGGAGCTGCGAGGCTCATCCATTTACTCCAATGAGACCCAAACCTGAAAGCAATTCGACCCGCCCGATAAAGGGTTCAGGCAGGCGCTGCGGATCCATGACTGAATTCATGCCCACAACCCTACCCGCCCTCCACTCTCAGTACAGCACCTCATCTGAAAGACACCACCTCCATCACACACCAGAAGCTACCCTGAACTATCGCCTAGACTGCTTGCCTGCAAATTTCTGACTCAGAGGCAAGAATGCTAGCTACTGGCGTCAGGTGGAGAGAAAGATTTGCCTTCTTATCATGTCCTTCGTGACTTCAAGATGTCCCAAAATGTTTCGTAGCCAATAGGATGATCACTCTCACCATATATGGCAGCCATTTTGTCTCCTATAAATAGCAGTGAGAATAATGAGTCCGGTAGCATTGGCTGAGGGATGAATGCTGTCCAGGACACTGGAAGATTTCCCCGGCCATTCATCGATCAAGTGCCATGGGATCTTTTACATCCACCTGAGCAGGAAGGCAAGGCCTCGGTTTAAGGTCTGATTTCCATTGTATATTGCTCAGTTGCCCCTAGTTACCCTGCAATAACCAGAGTCAAGTTTAAGAAACCGTCTGTCCTTCCCATTGCCTCCAGCTGCATCCTATTAGGATGCTTAACGGACAGAGAGGAAAGATGAAGGGGATCGTAAGAAAAAAATCCCAGTAGGCAAGCTGCCAGGGTCACACTGAAGCTGAGACTTGGCGTCTCTGCTGTGTATTTGCTGCCGAATTGTTTCAAAACAAATAAATGTTTGTGGTCAAATGAGCTCACTCCTCAAACGTTGGTGCCAAAAAGAGGAGGTTTCACTGGTGCCCTCGATCCCAGACCTCCCTGGTTGCCCATATCCTGAGACAGAAGACTGTGCCCAGCTTAGTCGCAAACGCGTCCTTAGTTTTTCATTTCTGCACCCTTATTTTAAGTGCCGGCCACAACTTACTGGACAATAAACCCCAGGAAACATGAGTTCAAATCCCACCAAGGCAGTTTGAGAATTTGAGTTTAGTTCGAATAAGTGAATAAATCTGCAAATTAAAAAAGCTGGTCTCAGTAAAAGTGAAGCCATCAGATTGTTGAGAGAAAAAAAAACAACTGGTTCACTGTTGTTCCTTAGGGAAGGAAACCATCCTTACCTGGTCTGTCTCTATATGTGACTCCAGTCCCACACAACATGGTTGATTCTAACTACCCTCATAGACTAATATGACTGGGGAGGCATCTTTGCCACATGGAATGCAGCAGTTCAAGAACAACAAAAGATTGGGCAATAAACTCATAAACAAAACGTCCAAACTAAATTAACAAAAGACGCACCATGTTCTTTCGACATCCTGATGACTTTTCTCCTGGAATTTTCTCTCCGCAGAAAATTAATCTTTAATTCTGGAGACTCTGGGACAATTCTGGAGGAGTTGGTAGCCCCTGTCACATGGGCTTGAATAGACTTGGCTGTCAAAGCTCAGTCCTCACCAATGTCCACTAGGAAGAGGACAGTCAACATCCTCTAGAATTGTTCCTCAGCAAGAGCTGTCATATTCGGGTGATAGCAGGGAGGGACAATTGCAAAGTTAAAAAGGAATTCAGCAAATCTCATCTAATAAAAGATAATAAATTACATTTTTTTTAGTGTGGGTATGTTTGTTTGCCTCCTGGTATTTAATTTATAGCCAAGAAACTTAAATGTGCTCTGCAAATGAGAAAATTACAGGAAATGTTATCTTACCCATTACCCAGGATATAATGTTACACTGAAGAATTTGGTGATAAATTTTCCCAGCTGGAACATGCATCTTTTACTTTAAAACCGATTTCCTTTCTCATTACTTTTCCCTTTGTGAAATTCTAGCAACCGTATATTACAATCTGGTAGCTACAGTCTAGAATGAGCACGGCCAGCGACAACACGAGACTGGAGTAATTTGGGATCTTCACCCTGGGAAAGAGGCGTTGGAGAGGAGAATTGATTGAGTGATGTAAGATAGTTAAGGGATTGGAAAAGGTAAATATTAAATCAAATTGTGAGGGAAGGGTGAAAGAATGGAGGATCAAGCTCATTAAAGGTAAAATTTACACAAAAGAGTTTTTCAACACATGGAATACACTTGCAGGAAGAATAGTGGAGCTAAATACTGGAATGTCATAGGAATGGAAGGACCCAATGATCTCTCTGGATGGATGAGTTAAGACGAGCTGCTTGGCCGCCTTCAGCTACGGTTTTATTGTGATCTGGTAAGAGAATGCTGTAGCCTTGATGGAAACTTGGTTCCAGCCTTGGGACAGATCGGGAACCAAATATTCCTGGATATAAAACTCTGAGGAGAGATAGAGAAGGCAACATAGGAGCAGGAATGACCTTGTTAATTGAGAACATAATAATAAACACACAAACACTGACAGTGGTACTCACAGGCACAATCTGAGTTAGGCGATGATAAGGGTTCAGGAATATGTTATCAAATCATAGAATGATACAGTACAGAAGGAGGCCATTCGGCCCATCGTGCCTGTGCCAACTCTTTGAAGGAACTATCCAATTAGTCCCACTCCTTGTGCGCTTTCCCCATTGCCTGCATATTTTTCCTTTTCCAGTATTTATCCAATTCCCTTTTGAAAGTTACTACTGAATCTGCTTCCACTGCCCTTTCAGGCAGCGCGTTCCAGATCACAACAACTCACTGTGTAAAAAAACTCATTTTCTCTCTGGTTCTTTTACTGATTACCAAAAAATGGACCATTCATTGGTGGGAAAGAAAGAATGAGTGTTATTGACAATTTAAAGAGGTTTTCAGTAATAACAGTTATTATATAGGCTAGGGGAGGGGGGGGCTATAACTAGTCTAAGTTAAGATTGAGCGAAATGGGGAATGCAACCGGGATAATTTCCTTAATCAATATATTGCGTATCTAACAAGAAAGATTGAGCTTTGATTTTGGTTAATAGACTAGAAGTAAGAATGTGACTTGAAGGTTAGAAAATAATGATTAGATTCTAAATGAGTTTCTCCTGGAAATAGATAAACAAAACGGAGGAATCAGACATAAAAGACATGGGACTGGAAGTGAGTTAGATTCAGTAGTTGAAATGGTGCAGATTAATTGGTTGGAAAAAAAAATTGCAGATGAAATGGTGAATGATCAGTGGGAGAGATTTAAATTCAATCCAACTGAGTAAAAAGTGTTCGCCAAAGGCAGGTCTTTGATCAATAGAAAATGACATTTACAAAAGAAGAGAAACTATAGCAGAGAAACAAAACTAGGAAACTACGAGGAAGTGTGAAATATAACCAGCAGTCAACGTAAAGGGAGATAGTGAGGGATTTTACAAAAATAACAACATCTGTCACACAGTTACCGTGGCAACACAACTATTAAAGATATGAAATTCACAGCAGACAGGACAGCATCTGAAAGAGGTTGATTATCTGGCAAAGAAGGTTCATCGAGAGTCACATCACAGAATGTACAGCACAAGAACAGGCCATTCGGCCCAACATCGCCTGCCCTGCTGGGCAATTTCCGCCATTTTGTTTTTCTGCATTTTCACCCTTCATGATGTTCTTTCATAAAACAAAACTGCATCATGCGAGGTCATGTGTGTTAGTCTCTAATAAATTTTGTTAATGGATGTTAAATACCTAGTAGTTGAAGGTACTAGGGTGAACAGGTGCTGGGTGTTGATTAGTTAATTAATTGTACTCAGATGTATCAGTAAAGAGCCAGCCAGCACTGGTTGGGTTTTGTTAGGAGTGGAGAAGTCAGCTCTGTGGAAAACAATAAACAGTCTCCACCAAAGCATCCTAGTCTCAGTATCTTCTTCACAAACAGGCTTGGAGGTTTCTCTAACAATATGGCAGGAGCAGTGACGCCTTCCTGTGGATTTGGCAAAATACCCTCCCCCGCGATAGAAACTGCCTGATCTCCACTCCCGTTCCTACCAGGGGCGGCCAATTGATGAGTAGCAACTTCATGCCCGGGTGTCACATCGAGAATCTTCCCTCCCTCCCCCTCCCCAACACGTGGGTCTTTATCTGCTGCTTCTGAGGGAGGCAGAGCTAACATTGTCATGCAAGAGTTTCACAAACCAATGCGCACCTCACAATGAATCGGCGAGTATTTGGCAACAGAAGTAAGACGAGCAGAAAAGGCTTGCAAAGCCTCTTCGGGGAAAGGCTTAGCTGTTTGCAGAACTGGCGGAGACTTTGCTTTGAAGTCAGGCGTTATTGTGGATTCTGAGGTCTGGCTGCTTGAAAATCAAAGCAGAAGAGAAACAATTTTCTTAAGCAAACAAATAGTGATGTGTTGACAATAAAACTGTTCTGGTGTTTCCTATATTACAACACTGACTACACTTCAAAAGTATTTCATTGGCTGTAAAGCACTTTGGGACGTTCCAAAGGACTTTTTCTCATCTTTGACTTCTCTCATCCCCTTTTTCAGAATTGCAGCCTCAAAATACCCCTAAAATCAGCAGCTGCTTGACTTAAAATCTTCCTTTCACCTGCCCCTCCCAGTTTAGACGACTTTCCTCCTCTCCGTCTCCTCCCCTGTCCATCTTTCCCTTCGAGACGCAGACCAGCAATGCCCCAGAACTGGCTGTAGCGTGAAGTAATTCTGGAATTCCCTCTCTGCCTCTCTCTCGACTCCTTTAAGTCGTTCCTCACAACCTCCCTCACCTGTCCTAAAATTTCTTTATGTGGCTCACTGTCAAATCTCTTCTGGTAATGATCCTGCAAAGTGCTGAGGGACCTTTTTACCATCTTTAGGACACTACATAACTGCAAGTTGTTGGATTCCAGGTGATTTTGACATCCTACTTATCCAGAAGAGACTGGGATCCACTTACACGGATTCCTGCCATCTGCCTCCCCTCTAGCCCAGGGCACAAACCCACTCTGCCACCCGAGCAACCTCGCACTCCAGGCCAGAGAGACGTTGAAAGGGACCTCAGGAAGGTTCTAAGTGCCGAGGCAGTCAGTATTCCCAGCGGCCCCGGCCTTAAGTCTTTCCCTCAAGAACAGATTCCTGTTTTTATTAAATGTGCTGAAAACATGCATTCCGTCTGCAGCTGCTGAGGGACTTGTCAGGAATCCAGCAGCACTACATGGCTGATACGTGATCATTAAATGTGGCTGCTCCATGCATATTCAATTATAGCGACTAGTTTAAAAAAACGAAAGGAATTGGAATCTATTCCCTTTGGGAGCGAGTGCTGAGATGTATGGGAGGTGATGTCATACGAGCAGGTCAAGTGAGGTCTTTCAGGAACAAAGAGAGAGCAAATAGTTTCCAGGAACTTTGAGAAGACAAACAGTCGACTCTACCCAAAAATCCCAGGTCAACAAATCTTTGTAGTGAGTCTCCAGATCTCTGCTGAAGTAACGCAATGGCCTGCGTACATGAATAAAACTTTCTGTTCGACTTCTCATATCTTAAAAGGCATCCAGAATTGGAACGAGATTCCTGAGCCTGAGACAGAGACAGGAAAGAAAAACTTGCATTTCTATAGCACCTTTCCCGACCACCAGACGTCCCAAAGTGCTCCACAGCCAATGAAATACTCCCTTGAAGTGTAATCACGATCATAGTGTAGGCAACGTGGCAGCCAATTTGCACACAGCAAGATCCCAAGAACAGCAATGTGATAATTTTGCTCTAGTGATATCTGCTGAAGTATAAATATTGGCCCCAGGACACTGGGGAGATCTCCCCTACTCCTCTTCAAAACAGTGCCATGAGATCTTTTACGTCCATTTGACAGGCCCTCAGCTTAACATCTCATCCGAAAGACGGCAGCTCCGACAATGTAGCACTCCGTCAATCCTACACTGGGAGTGTCAGATGTGAACCCAGAGGTGAGAGATACCCACTGAGCCATGGCTGAGAGGTTATGAGATGTGGTGGTAACCTTGACTCAAGAGGCAAAGTTTCTTTTTTCAAAGCATATTTTTAAAGTTTTGCTCCTACTCTCTGGAACTTTCCCTCGACCTCGTGGCTACTCCACACTGGAGGGAAGACAGCTCACTATCTGCACAAATAGACCTGGCACAGGCAGGATGGGCCAAATGGCCACCTTCTGTGTTGTATCATTCAAAAAAAATATACACCTTGTCATAGTGTATTATACAATATCTACAGGAGTGGTACACCTCTGTAATACAGGGCACTTTATAATATACACAGTAATGTTAAGTAACTGGTAGAGTATATTACATGGTTTTTACAGAAAGGAACATGACTCACTCCTGGAGACACTGTCTCTCTATCTCTATCTCTCTATCTCTCTATCACTCCTGGAGATACTGTCTCTTGATCTCTCTATCTCTATCTCTCTGTCACTCCTGGAGACACTGTCTCTTGATCTCTCTATCTCTATCTCTCTGTCACTCCTGGAGACACTGTCTCTCTATCTCTATCTCTCTGTCACTCCTGGAGATACCATCTCTCTATCTCTATCTCTATCTCTCTGTCACTCCTGGAGACACTGTCTCTCTATCTCTATCTCTCTGTCACTCCTGGAGATACCATCTCTCTATCTCTATCTCTATCTCTCTGTCACTCCTGGAGACACTGTCTCTCTATCTCTCTATCTCTATCTCTCTGTCACTCCTGGAGATACCATCTCTCTATCTCTATCTCTATCTCCCTGTCACTCCTGGAGACACTGTCTCTCTATCTCTATCTCTCTGTCACTCCTGGAGATACCATCTCTCTATCTCTATCTCTATCTCTCTGTCACTCCTGGAGACACTGTCTCTCTATCTCTCTATCTCTATCTCTCTGTCACTCCTGGAGACACTGTCTCTATCTCTATCTCTATCTCCCTGTCACTCCTGGAGACACTGTCTCTCTATCTCTATCTCTCTATCTCTCTGTCACTCCTGGAGACACTGTCTCTCTATCTCCATCTCTCTGTCACTCCTGGAGACACTGTCTCTCTATCTCTATCTCTCTATCACTCCCGGAGACACTGTCTCTCTATCTCTATCTCTCTGTCACTCCTGGAGATACCATCTCTCTATCTCTATCTCTATCTCTCTGTCACTCCTGGAGACACTGTCTCTCTATCTCTCTATCTCTATCTCTCTGTCACTCCTGGAGACACTGTCTCTATCTCTATCTCCCTGTCACTCCTGGAGACACTGTCTCTCTATCTCTATCTCTCTATCTCTCTGTCACTCCTGGAGACACTGTCTCTCTATCTCCATCTCTCTGTCACTCCTGGAGACACTGTCTCTCTATCTCTATCTCTCTATCACTCCCGGAGACACTGTCTCTCTATCTCTATCTCTCTGTCACTCCTGGAGACACTGTCTCTCTATCTCTATCTCTCTGTCACTGCTGGAGATACTGTCTCTCTATCTCTATCTCTCTGTCACTCCTGGAGACACTGTCCCTCTATCTCTATCTCTCTGTCACTCCTGGAGACACTGTCTCTCTATCTCTATCTCTCTGTCACTCCTGGAGATACCGTCTCTCTATCTCTATCTCTATCTCTCTGTCACTCCTGGAGACACTGTCTCTCTATCTCTATCTCTCTGTCACTCCTGGAGACACTGTCCCTCTATCTCTATCTCTATCTCTCTGTCAGTCCTGGAGACACTGTCCCTCTATCTCTATCTCTATCTCTCTGTCACTCCTGGAGACACTGTCTCTCTATCTCTATCTCTCTGTCACTCCTGGAGACACTGTCTATCTCTATCTCTCTGTCACTCCTGGAGATACTGTCTCTCTATCTCTATCTCTCTGTCACTCCTGGAGACACTGTCTCTCTATCTCTATCTCTCTGTCACTCCTGGAGACACTGTCTCTCTATCTCTATCTCTCTATCACTCCTGGAGACACTGTCTCTCTATCTCTATCTCTATCTCTCTGTCACTCCTGGAGACACTGTCTCTCTATCTCTATCTCTCTGTCACTCCTGGAGACACTGTCTCTCTATCTCTATCTCTCTATCACTCCTGGAGATACCGTCTCTCTATCTCTATCTCTGTCACTCCTGGAGACACTGTCCCTCTATCTCTATCTCTATCTCTCTGTCACTCCTGGAGACACTGTCTCTCTATCTCTATCTCTCTGTCACTCCTGGAGACACTGTCTCTCTATCTCTATCTCTCTGTCACTCCTGGAGACACTGTCTATCTCTATCTCTCTGTCACTCCTGGAGATACTGTCTCTCTATCTCTATCTCTCTGTCACTCCTGGAGACACTGTCTCTCTATCTCTATCTCTCTGTCACTCCTGGAGACACTGTCTCTCTATCTCTATCTCTCTATCTCTCTGTCACTCCTGGAGAGACTGTCTCTCTATCTCTATCTCTATCTCTCTGTCACTCCTGGAGACACTGTCTCTCTATCTCTATCTCTCTGTCACTCCTGGAGACACTGTCTCTCTATCTCTATCTCTCTGTCACTCCTGGAGATACCGTCTCTCTATCTCTATCTCTATCTCTGTCACTCCTGGAGACACTGTCCCTCTATCTCTATCTCTATCTCTCTGTCACTCCTGGAGACACTGTCTCTCTATCTCTATCTCTCTGTCACTCCTGGAGATACTGTCTCTCTATCTCTCTATCTCTATCTCTCTATCTCTCTGTCACTCCTGGAGATACTGTCTCTTGATCTCTCTATCTCTATCGCTCTGTCACTCCTGGAGACACTGTCTCTCTATCTCTCTATCTCTCTGTCACTCCTGGAGACACTGTCTCTCTATCTCTATCTCTATCTCTCTGTCACTCCTGGAGACACTGTCTCTCTATCTCTATCTCTCTATCTCTCTGTCACTCCTGGAGACACTGTCTCTCTATCTCTATCTCTGTCACTCCTGGAGACACTGTCTCTCTATCTCTATCTCTCTGTCACTCCTGGAGACACTGTCTCTCTATCTCTATCTCCCTGTCACTCCTGGAGATACTGTCTCTCTATCTCTATCTCTCTATCTCCCTGTCACTCCTGGAGATACTGTCTCTCTATCTCTCTATCTCTATCTCTCTATCTCTGTCACTCCTGGAGATACTGTCTCTTGATCTCTCTATCTCTATCTCTCTATCTCTCTGTCACTCCTGGAGACACTGTCTCTCTATCTCTCTATCTCTATCTCTCTGTCACTCCTGGAGACACTGTCTCTCTATCTCTATCTCTATCTCTCTGTCACTCCTGGAGACACTGTCTCTCTATCTCTATCTCTCTATCACTCCTGGAGACACTGTCTCTCTATCTCTCTATCTCTATCTCTCTGTCACTCCTGGAGACACTGTCTCTCTATCTCTATCTCTATCTCTCTGTCACTCCTGGAGACACTGTCTCTCTATCTCTATCTCTCTGTCACTCCTGGAGACACTGTCTATCTCTATCTCTCTGTCACTCCTGGAGCTACTGTCTCTCTATCTCTATCTCTCTGTCACTCCTGGAGACACTGTCTCTCTATCTCTATCTCTCTGTCACTCCTGGAGACACTGTCTCTCTATCTCTATCTCTCTATCACTGCTGGAGACACTGTCTCTCTATCTCTATCTCTATCTCTCTGTCACTCCTGGAGACACTGTCTCTCTATCTCTATCTCTCTGTCACTCCTGGAGACACTGTCTCTCTATCTCTATCTCTCTATCACTCCTGGAGATACCGTCTCTCTATCTCTATCTCTGTCACTCCTGGAGACACTGTCCCTCTATCTCTATCTCTATCTCTCTGTCACTCCTGGAGACACTGTCTCTCTATCTCTATCTCTCTGTCACTCCTGGAGACACTGTCTATCTCTATCTCTCTGTCACTCCTGGAGATACTGTCTCTCTATCTCTATCTCTCTGTCACTCCTGGAGACACTGTCTCTCTATCTCTACCTCTCTGTCACTCCTGGAGACACTGTCTCTCTATCTCTATCTCTCTATCTCTCTGTCACTCCTGGAGAGACTGTCTCTCTATCTCTATCTCTATCTCTCTATCACTCCTGGAGACACTGTCTCTCTATCTCTATCTCTCTGTCACTCCTGGAGACACTGTCTCTCTATCTCTATCTCTCTGTCACTCCTGGAGATACCGTCTCTCTATCTCTATCTCTATCTCTGTCACTCCTGGAGACACTGTCCCTCTATCTCTATCTCTATCTCTCTGTCACTCCTGGAGACACTGTCTCTCTATCTCTATCTCTCTGTCACTCCTGGAGATACTGTCTCTCTATCTCTCTATCTCTATCTCTCTATCTCTCTGTCACTCCTGGAGATGCTGTCTCTTGATCTCTCTATCTCTATCGCTCTGTCACTCCTGGAGACACTGTCTCTCTATCTCTCTATCTCTCTGTCACTCCTGGAGACACTGTCTCTCTATCTCTATCTCTATCTCTCTGTCACTCCTGGAGACACTGTCTCTCTATCTCTATCTCTCTATCTCTCTGTCACTCCTGGAGACACTGTCTCTCTATCTCTATCTCTGTCACTCCTGGAGACACTGTCTCTCTATCTCTATCTCTCTGTCACTCCTGGAGACACTGTCTCTCTATCTCTATCTCCCTGTCACTCCTGGAGATACTGTCTCTCTATCTCTATCTCTCTATCTCCCTGTCACTCCTGGAGATACTGTCTCTCTATCTCTCTATCTCTATCTCTCTATCTCTCTGTCACTCCTGGAGATACTGTCTCTTGATCTCTCTATCTCTATCTCTCTATCTCTCTGTCACTCCTGGAGACACTGTCTCTCTATCTCTCTATCTCTATCTCTCTGTCACTCCTGGAGACACTGTCTCTCTATCTCTATCTCTATCTCTCTGTCACTCCTGGAGACACTGTCTCTCTATCTCTATCTCTCTATCACTCCTGGAGACACTGTCTCTCTAGCTCTCTATCTCTATCTCTCTGTCACTCCTGGAGACACTGTCTCTCTATCTCTATCTCTCTGTCTCTCTGTCACTCCTGGAGACACTGTCTCTCTATCTCTCTATCTCTATCTCTCTGTCACTCCTGGAGACACTGTCTCTCTATCTCTATCTCTCTATCTCTCTGTCACTCCTGGAGACACTGTCTCTCTATCTCTATCTCTCTGTCACTCCTGGAGACACTGTCTCTCTATCTCTATCTCTCTGTCACTCCTGGAGACACTGTCTCTCTATCTCTATCTCTCTGTCACTCCTGGAGACACTGTCTCTCTATCTCTATCTCTCTGTCACTCCTGGAGACACTGTCTCTCTATCTCTCTATCTCTATCGCTCTGTCACTCCTGGAGATACCGTCTCTCTATCTCTATCTCTCTCTCTCTGTCACTCCTGGAGACACTGTCTCCCTATCTCTATCTCTCTGTCACTCCTGGAGACATTGTCTCTCTATCTCTATCTCTCTGTCACTCCTGGAGACACTGTCCCTCTATCTCTATCTCTATCTCTCTGTCATTCCTGGAGACACTGTCTCTCTATCTCTATCTCTCTGTCACTCCTGGAGACACTGTCTCTCTATCTCTATCTCTCTGTCACTCCTGGAGATACTGTCTCTCTATCTCTATCTCTCTGTCACTCCTGGAGACACTGTCTCTCTATCTCTATCTCTCTGTCACTCCTGGAGACACTGTCTCTCTATCTCTATCTCTCTATCTCTCTGTCACTCCTGGAGACAGTCTCTCTATCTCTATCTCTATCTCTCTGTCACTCCTGGAGACACTGTCTCTCTATCTCCATCTCTATCTCTCTGTCACTCCTGGAGACACTGTCTCTCTATATCTCTCTGTCACTCCTGGAGACACTGTCTCTCTATCTCTATCTCTCTGTCATTCCTGGAGATACCGTCTCTCTATCTCTATCTCTATCTCTCTGTCACTCCTGGAGACACTGTCCCTCTATCTCTATCTCTATCTCTCTGTCACTCCTGGAGACACTGTCTCTCTATCGCTATCTCTCTGTCACTCCTGAAGACACTGTCTCTCTATCTCTATGTCACTCCTGGAGATACTGTCTCTCTATCTCTCTATCTCTATATCTTTCTGTCACTCCTGGAGATACTGTCTCTTGATCTCTCTATCTCTATCTCTCTGTCACTCCTGGAGACACTGTCTCTCTATCTCTCTATCTCTCTATCTCTATCTCTCTGTCACTCCTGGAGACACTGTCTCTCTATCTCTATCTCTATCTCTCTGTCACTCCTGGAGACACTGTCTCTCTATCTCTATCTCTCTGTCACTCCTGGAGATACTGTCTCTCTATCTCTCTATCTCTACCTCTCTATCTCTCTGTCACTCCTGGAGATACTGTCTCTCTATCTCTCTATCTCTATCTCTCTATCTCTCTGTCACTCCTGGAGATACTGTCTCTCTATCTCTATCTCTCTGTCACTCCTGGAGACACTGTCTCTCTATCTCTATCTCTATCTCTCTGTCACTCCTGGAGACACTGTCTCTCTATCTCTATCTCTCTGTCACTCCTGGAGACACTGTCTATCTCTATCTCTCTGTCACTCCTGGAGATACTGTCTCTATCTCTATCTCTATCTCTCTGTCACTCCTGGAGACACTGTCTCTCTATCTCTCTATCTCTATCTCTGTCACTCCTGGAGACACTGTCTCTCTATCTCTATCTCTATCTCTCTGTCACTCCTGGAGATACTGTCTCTCTATCTCTCTATCTCTCTATCTCTATCTCTCTGTCACTCCTGGAGACACTGTCTCTCTATCTCTATCTCTATCTCTCTGTCACTCCTGGAGACACTGTCTCTCTATCTCTATCTCTCTGTCACTCCTGGAGATACTGTCTCTCTATCTCTCTATCTCTACCTCTCTATCTCTCTGTCACTCCTGGAGATACTGTCTCTCTATCTCTCTATCTCTATCTCTCTATCTCTCTGTCACTCCTGGAGATACTGTCTCTCTATCTCTATCTCTCTGTCACTCCTGGAGACACTGTCTCTCTATCTCTATCTCTATCTCTCTGTCACTCCTGGAGACACTGTCTCTCTATCTCTATCTCTCTGTCACTCCTGGAGACACTGTCTATCTCTATCTCTCTGTCACTCCTGGAGATACTGTCTCTATCTCTATCTCTATCTCTATCTCTCTGTCACTCCTGGAGACACTGTCTCTCTATCTCTCTATCTCTATCTCTGTCACTCCTGGAGACACTGTCTCTCTATCTCTATCTCTATCTCTCTGTCACTCCTGGAGATACTGTCTCTCTATCTCTCTATCTCTATCTCTCTGTCACTCCTGGAGACACTGTCTCTCTATCTCTATCTCTATCTCTCTGTCACTCCTGGAGATACTGTCTCTCTATCTCTCTATCTCTATCTCTCTATCTCTCTGTCACTCCTGGAGATACTGTCTCTTGATCTCTCTATCTCTATCTCTCTGTCACTCCTGGAGACTGTCTCTCTATCTCTCTATCTCTCTATCTCTATCTCTCTGTCACTCCTGGAGACACTGTCTCTCTATCTCTATCTCTCTGTCACTCCTGGAGATACCGTCTCTCTATCTCTATCTCTATCTCTCTGTCACTCCTGGAGACACTGTCCCTCTATCTCTATCTCTATCTCTCTGTCACTCCTGGAGACACTGTCTCTCTATCGCTATCTCTCTGTCACTCCTGAAGACACTGTCTCTCTATCTCTATCTCTCTGTCACTCCTGGAGATACTGTCTCTCTATCTCTCTATCTCTATCTCTCTATCTTTCTGTCACTCCTGGAGATACTGTCTCTTGATCTCTCTATCTCTATCTCTCTGTCACTCCTGGAGACACTGTCTCTCTATCTCTCTATCTCTATCTCTCTGTCACTGCTGGAGACACTGTCTCTCTATCTCTATCTCTATCTCTATCTCTCTGTCACTCCTGGAGACACTGTCTCTCTATCTCTATCTCTCTATCTCTCTGTCACTCCTGGAGATACTGTCTCTCTATCTCTATCTCTCTGTCACTCCTGGAGATACTGTCTCTCTATCTCTCTATCTCTATCTCTCTATCTCTCTGTCACTCCTGGAGATACTGTCTCTCTATCTCTCTATCTCTATCTCTCTATCTCTCTGTCACTCCTGGAGATACTGTCTCTCTATCTCTATCTCTATCTCTCTGTCACTCCTGGAGACACTGTCTCTCTATCTCTATCTCTCTGTCACTCCTGGAGACACTGTCTATCTCTATCTCTCTGTCACTCCTGGAGATACTGTCTCTCTATCTCTATCTCTCTGTCACTCCTGGAGACACTGTCTCTCTATCTCTATCTCTCTGTCACTCCTGGAGACACTGTCTCTCTATCTCTATCTCTCTGTCTCTCTGTCACTCCTGGAGACACTGTCTCTATCTCTATCTCTATCTCCCTGTCACTCCTGGAGACACTGTCTCTCTATCTCTCTATCTCTATCTCTCTGTCACTCCTGGAGACACTGTCTCTCTATCTCTATCTCTATCTCTCTATCTCTCTGTCACTCCTGGAGATACTGTCTCTCTATCTCTCTATCTCTATCTCTCTATCTCTCTGTCACTCCTGGATATACTGTCTCTTGATCTCTCTATCTCTATCTCTCTGTCACTCCTGGAGACACTGTCTCTCTATCTCTATCTCTCTATCACTCCTGGAGACACTGTCTCTCTATCTCTCTATCTCTATCTCTCTGTCACTCCTGGAGACACTGTCTCTCTATCTCTATCTCCCTGTCACTCCTGGAGACACTGTCTCTCTATCTCTATCTCTCTGTCTCTCTGTCACTCCTGGAGACACTGTCTCTCTATCTCTCTATCTCTATCTCTCTGTCACTCCTGGAGACACTGTCTCTCTATCTCTCTATCTCTATCTCTCTATCTCTCTGTCGCTCCTGGAGATACTGTCTCTCTATCTCTCTATCTCTATCTCTCTATCTCTCTGTCACTCCTGGAGATACTGTCTCTTGATCTCTCTATCTCTATCTCTCTGTCACTCCTGGAGACACTGTCTCTCTATCTCTCTATCTCTCTATCTATCTCTCTGTCACTCCTGGAGACACTGTCTCTCTATCTCTATCTCTCTATCACTCCTGGAGACACTGTCTCTCTATCTCTCTATCTCTATCTCTCTGTTACTCCTGGAGACACTGTCTCTCTATCTCTATCTCCCTGTCACTCCTGGAGACACTGTCTCTCTATCTCTATCTCTATCTCTCTGTCACTCCTGGAGATACTGTCTCTCTATCTCTCTATCTCTATCTCTCTATCTCTCTGTCACTCCTGGAGATACTGTCTCTTGATCTCTCTATCTCTATCTCTCTGTCACTCCTGGAGACTGTCTCTCTATCTCTCTATCTCTCTATCTCTATCTCTCTGTCACTCCTGGAGACACTGTCTCTCTATCTCTATCTCTCTGTCACTCCTGGAGATACCGTCTCTCTATCTCTATCTCTATCTCTCTGTCACTCCTGGAGACACTGTCCCTCTATCTCTATCTCTATCTCTCTGTCACTCCTGGAGACACTGTCTCTCTATCGCTATCTCTCTGTCACTCCTGAAGACACTGTCTCTCTATCTCTATCTCTCTGTCACTCCTGGAGATACTGTCTCTCTATCTCTCTATCTCTATCTCTCTATCTTTCTGTCACTCCTGGAGATACTGTCTCTTGATCTCTCTATCTCTATCTCTCTGTCACTCCTGGAGACACTGTCTCTCTATCTCTCTATCTCTATCTCTCTGTCACTGCTGGAGACACTGTCTCTCTATCTCTATCTCTATCTCTATCTCTCTGTCACTCCTGGAGACACTGTCTCTCTATCTCTATCTCTCTATCTCTCTGTCACTCCTGGAGATACTGTCTCTCTATCTCTATCTCTCTGTCACTCCTGGAGATACTGTCTCTCTATCTCTCAATCTCTATCTCTCTGTCACTCCTGGAGATACTGTCTCTCTATCTCTCTATCTCTATCTCTCTATCTCTCTGTCACTCCTGGAGATACTGTCTCTCTATCTCTATCTCTATCTCTCTGTCACTCCTGGAGACACTGTCTCTCTATCTCTATCTCTCTGTCACTCCTGGAGACACTGTCTATCTCTATCTCTCTGTCACTCCTGGAGATACTGTCTCTCTATCTCTATCTCTCTGTCACTCCTGGAGACACTGTCTCTCTATCTCTATCTCTCTGTCACTCCTGGAGACACTGTCTCTCTATCTCTATCTCTCTGTCTCTCTGTCACTCCTGGAGACACTGTCTCTATCTCTATCTCTATCTCTCTGTCACTCCTGGAGACACTGTCTCTCTATCTCTCTATCTCTATCTCTCTGTCACTCCTGGAGACACTGTCTCTCTATCTCTATCTCTATCTCTCTATCTCTCTGTCACTCCTGGAGATACTGTCTCTCTATCTCTCTATCTCTATCTCTCTATCTCTCTGTCACTCCTGGATATACTGTCTCTTGATCTCTCTATCTCTATCTCTCTGTCACTCCTGGAGACACTGTCTCTCTATCTCTATCTCTCTATCACTCCTGGAGACACTGTCTCTCTATCTCTCTATCTCTATCTCTCTGTCACTCCTGGAGACACTGTCTCTCTATCTCTATCTCCCTGTCACTCCTGGAGACACTGTCTCTCTATCTCTATCTCTCTGTCTCTCTGTCACTCCTGGAGACACTGTCTCTCTATCTCTCTATCTCTATCTCTCTGTCACTCCTGGAGACACTGTCTCTCTATCTCTCTATCTCTATCTCTCTATCTCTCTGTCGCTCCTGGAGATACTGTCTCTCTATCTCTCTATCTCTATCTCTCTATCTCTCTGTCACTCCTGGAGATACTGTCTCTTGATCTCTCTATCTCTATCTCTCTGTCACTCCTGGAGACACTGTCTCTCTATCTCTCTATCTCTCTATCTATCTCTCTGTCACTCCTGGAGACACTGTCTCTCTATCTCTATCTCTCTATCACTCCTGGAGACACTGTCTCTCTATCTCTCTATCTCTATCTCTCTGTTACTCCTGGAGACACTGTCTCTCTATCTCTATCTCCCTGTCACTCCTGGAGACACTGTCTCTCTATCTCTATCTCTCTATCTCTCTGTCACTCCTGAAGACACTGTCTCTCTATCTCTCTATCTCTATCTCTCTGTCACTCCTGGAGACACTGTCTCTCTATCTCTCTATCTCTATCTCTCTATCTCTCTGTCACTCCTGGAGATACTGTCTCTCTATCTCTCTATCTCTATCTCTCTATCTCTCTGTCACTCCTGGAGATACTGTCTCTTGATCTCTCTATCTCTATCTCTCTGTCACTCCTGGAGACACTGTCTCTCTATCTCTATCTCTATCTCTATCTCTCTGTCACTCCTGGAGACACTGTCTCTCTATCTCTATCTCTATCTCTCTGTCACTCCTGGAGACACTGTCTCTCTATCTCTATCTCTCTATCACTCCTGGAGACACTGTCTCTCTATCTCTCTATCTCTATCTCTCTGTCACTCCTGGAGACACTGTCTCTCTATCTCTATCTCTCTGTCACTCCTGGAGACACTGTCTCTCTATCTCTATCTCTCTGTCTCTCTGTCACTCCTGGAGACACTGTCTCTCTATCTCTCTATCTCTATCTCTCTGTCACTCCTGGAGACTGTCTCTCTATCTCTCTATCTCTATCTCTCTGTCACTCCTGGAGATACTGTCTCTCTATCTCTCTATCTCTATCTCTCTATCTCTCTGTCACTCCTGGAGATACTGTCTCTTGATCTCTCTATCTCTATCTCTCTATCTCTCTGTCACTCCTGGAGACACTGTCTCTCTATCTCTCTATCTCTATCTCTCTGTCACTCCTGGAGACACTGTCTCTCTATCTCTATCTCTATCTCTCTGTCACTCCTGGAGACACTGTCTCTCTATCTCTATCTCTCTATCACTCCTGGAGACACTGTCTCTCTAGCTCTCTATCTCTATCTCTCTGTCACTCCTGGAGACACTGTCTCTCTATCTCTATCTCTCTGTCTCTCTGTCACTCCTGGAGACACTGTCTCTCTATCTCTCTATCTCTATCTCTCTGTCACTCCTGGAGACACTGTCTCTCTATCTCTATCTCTCTATCTCTCTGTCACTCCTGGAGACACTGTCTCTCTATCTCTATCTCTCTGTCACTCCTGGAGACACTGTCTCTCTATCTCTATCTCTCTGTCACTCCTGGAGACACTGTCTCTCTATCTCTATCTCTCTGTCACTCCTGGAGACACTGTCTCTCTATCTCTATCTCTCTGTCACTCCTGGAGACACTGTCTCTCTATCTCTCTATCTCTATCGCTCTGTCACTCCTGGAGATACCGTCTCTCTATCTCTATCTCTCTCTCTCTGTCACTCCTGGAGACACTGTCTCCCTATCTCTATCTCTCTGTCACTCCTGGAGACATTGTCTCTCTATCTCTATCTCTCTGTCACTCCTGGAGACACTGTCCCTCTATCTCTATCTCTATCTCTCTGTCATTCCTGGAGACACTGTCTCTCTATCTCTATCTCTCTGTCACTCCTGGAGACACTGTCTCTCTATCTCTATCTCTCTGTCACTCCTGGAGATACTGTCTCTCTATCTCTATCTCTCTGTCACTCCTGGAGACACTGTCTCTCTATCTCTATCTCTCTGTCACTCCTGGAGACACTGTCTCTCTATCTCTATCTCTCTATCTCTCTGTCACTCCTGGAGACAGTCTCTCTATCTCTATCTCTATCTCTCTGTCACTCCTGGAGACACTGTCTCTCTATCTCCATCTCTATCTCTCTGTCACTCCTGGAGACACTGTCTCTCTATATCTCTCTGTCACTCCTGGAGACACTGTCTCTCTATCTCTATCTCTCTGTCACTCCTGGAGATACCGTCTCTCTATCTCTATCTCTATCTCTCTGTCACTCCTGGAGACACTGTCCCTCTATCTCTATCTCTATCTCTCTGTCACTCCTGGAGACACTGTCTCTCTATCGCTATCTCTCTGTCACTCCTGAAGACACTGTCTCTCTATCTCTATGTCACTCCTGGAGATACTGTCTCTCTATCTCTCTATCTCTATATCTTTCTGTCACTCCTGGAGATACTGTCTCTTGATCTCTCTATCTCTATCTCTCTGTCACTCCTGGAGACACTGTCTCTCTATCTCTCTATCTCTCTATCTCTATCTCTCTGTCACTCCTGGAGACACTGTCTCTCTATCTCTATCTCTATCTCTCTGTCACTCCTGGAGACACTGTCTCTCTATCTCTATCTCTCTGTCACTCCTGGAGATACTGTCTCTCTATCTCCCTATCTCTACCTCTCTATCTCTCTGTCACTCCTGGAGATACTGTCTCCCTATCTCTCTATCTCTATCTCTCTATCTCTCTGTCACTCCTGGAGATACTGTCTCTCTATCTCTATCTCTCTGTCACTCCTGGAGACACTGTCTCTCTATCTCTATCTCTATCTCTCTGTCACTCCTGGAGACACTGTCTCTCTATCTCTATCTCTCTGTCACTCCTGGAGACACTGTCTATCTCTATCTCTCTGTCACTCCTGGAGATACTGTCTCTATCTCTATCTCTATCTCTCTGTCACTCCTGGAGACACTGTCTCTCTATCTCTCTATCTCTATCTCTGTCACTCCTGGAGACACTGTCTCTCTATCTCTATCTCTATCTCTCTGTCACTCCTGGAGATACTGTCTCTCTATCTCTCTATCTCTATCTCTCTGTCACTCCTGGAGACACTGTCTCTCTATCTCTATCTCTATCTCTCTGTCACTCCTGGAGATACTGTCTCTCTATCTCTCTATCTCTATCTCTCTATCTCTCTGTCACTCCTGGAGATACTGTCTCTTGATCTCTCTATCTCTATCTCTCTGTCACTCCTGGAGACTGTCTCTCTATCTCTCTATCTCTCTATCTCTATCTCTCTGTCACTCCTGGAGACACTGTCTCTCTATCTCTATCTCTCTGTCACTCCTGGAGATACCGTCTCTCTATCTCTATCTCTATCTCTCTGTCACTCCTGGAGACACTGTCCCTCTATCTCTATCTCTATCTCTCTGTCACTCCTGGAGACACTGTCTCTCTATCGCTATCTCTCTGTCACTCCTGAAGACACTGTCTCTCTATCTCTATCTCTCTGTCACTCCTGGAGATACTGTCTCTCTATCTCTCTATCTCTATCTCTCTATCTTTCTGTCACTCCTGGAGATACTGTCTCTTGATCTCTCTATCTCTATCTCTCTGTCACTCCTGGAGACACTGTCTCTCTATCTCTCTATCTCTATCTCTCTGTCACTGCTGGAGACACTGTCTCTCTATCTCTATCTCTATCTCTATCTCTCTGTCACTCCTGGAGACACTGTCTCTCTATCTCTATCTCTCTATCTCTCTGTCACTCCTGGAGATACTGTCTCTCTATCTCTATCTCTCTGTCACTCCTGGAGATACTGTCTCTCTATCTCTCTATCTCTATCTCTCTGTCACTCCTGGAGATACTGTCTCTCTATCTCTCTATCTCTATCTCTCTATCTCTCTGTCACTCCTGGAGATACTGTCTCTCTATCTCTATCTCTATCTCTCTGTCACTCCTGGAGACACTGTCTCTCTATCTCTATCTCTCTGTCACTCCTGGAGACACTGTCTATCTCTATCTCTCTGTCACTCCTGGAGATACTGTCTCTCTATCTCTATCTCTCTGTCACTCCTGGAGACACTGTCTCTCTATCTCTATCTCTCTGTCACTCCTGGAGACACTGTCTCTCTATCTCTATCTCTCTGTCTCTCTGTCACTCCTGGAGACACTGTCTCTATCTCTATCTCTATCTCTCTGTCACTCCTGGAGACACTGTCTCTCTATCTCTCTATCTCTATCTCTCTGTCACTCCTGGAGACACTGTCTCTCTATCTCTATCTCTATCTCTCTATCTCTCTGTCACTCCTGGAGATACTGTCTCTCTATCTCTCTATCTCTATCTCTCTATCTCTCTGTCACTCCTGGATATACTGTCTCTTGATCTCTCTATCTCTATCTCTCTGTCACTCCTGGAGACACTGTCTCTCTATCTCTATCTCTCTATCTCTCCTGGAGACACTGTCTCTCTATCTCTCTATCTCTATCTCTCTGTCACTCCTGGAGACACTGTCTCTCTATCTCTATCTCCCTGTCACTCCTGGAGACACTGTCTCTCTATCTCTATCTCTCTGTCTCTCTGTCACTCCTGGAGACACTGTCTCTCTATCTCTCTATCTCTATCTCTCTGTCACTCCTGGAGACACTGTCTCTCTATCTCTCTATCTCTATCTCTCTATCTCTCTGTCGCTCCTGGAGATACTGTCTCTCTATCTCTCTATCTCTATCTCTCTATCTCTCTGTCACTCCTGGAGATACTGTCTCTTGATCTCTCTATCTCTATCTCTCTGTCACTCCTGGAGACACTGTCTCTCTATCTCTCTATCTCTATCTATCTCTCTGTCACTCCTGGAGACACTGTCTCTCTATCTCTATCTCTCTATCACTCCTGGAGACACTGTCTCTCTATCTCTCTGTCTCTATCTCTCTGTTACTCCTGGAGACACTGTCTCTCTATCTCTATCTCCCTGTCACTCCTGGAGACACTGTCTCTCTATCTCTATCTCTCTATCTCTCTGTCACTCCTGGAGACACTGTCTCTCTATCTCTCTATCTCTATCTCTCTGTCACTCCTGGAGACACTGTCTCTCTATCTCTCTATCTCTATCTCTCTATCTCTCTGTCACTCCTGGAGATACTGTCTCTCTATCTCTCTATCTCTATCTCTCTATCTCTCTGTCACTCCTGGAGATACTGTCTCTTGATCTCTCTATCTCTATCTCTCTGTCACTCCTGGAGACACTGTCTCTCTATCTCTATCTCTATCTCTATCTCTCTGTCACTCCTGGAGACACTGTCTCTCTATCTCTATCTCTATCTCTCTGTCACTCCTGGAGACACTGTCTCTCTATCTCTATCTCTCTATCACTCCTGGAGACACTGTCTCTCTATCTCTCTATCTCTATCTCTCTGTCACTCCTGGAGACACTGTCTCTCTATCTCTATCTCTCTGTCACTCCTGGAGACACTGTCTCTCTATCTCTATCTCTCTGTCTCTCTGTCACTCCTGGAGACACTGTCTCTCTATCTCTCTATCTCTATCTCTCTGTCACTCCTGGAGACTGTCTCTCTATCTCTCTATCTCTATCTCTCTGTCACTCCTGGAGATACTGTCTCTCTATCTCTCTATCTCTATCTCTCTATCTCTCTGTCACTCCTGGAGATACTGTTTCTTGATCTCTCTATCTCTATCTCTGTCACTCCTAGAGATACAGTCTCTCGATCTCTCTATCTCTATCTCTCTGTCACTCCTGGAGACACTGTCTCTCTATCTCTATCTCTCTGTCACTCCTGGAGATACTGTCTCTCTATCTCTCTATCTCATGGATTCAAGGACAGCTCTGAATTAACAGCACTGCCAGATGCCTCCCATAGTGTCTCAATGAAGAAAAGCACAGCTCTATCCAATACTGATGCACATAGAATGGAAGGTTCCAGACTCACACTGGGGTCTGTGCAGAGTTCGCTGATCCCAGTCGGGGCAAGGGTTGCAGCTGTGATGAGCTTCGTTGGGCCTATGAGCTGGGGGAAGAGGGGAAATCAGCCAGTGCTCGTACTCCCAACCCGCTTCTGTGAGAGCCATTTCAGGTGATGATAATCATGGTTGATTAGCCATTAGCACGGCAACTTGAGAGGGGTCGCAAGGGGTTCCGGACAGTCTCCCAGCAATCAGTGCTCTCAGGAGAAGAGGGTGAAAGGTTAAGCAGGCCTTATACTGAGGGTTGCCAACTCTGCTTGGACATATTCCAGGAGCTTTCATCACATGGCCTTTAACCGCCCCACCATTGGTCACCCATCCTCATGGTACCTGCCTTCCCACAGCCAATCAGACAGCGAGCAGATTCCTAACTATCCAATGTGATGATGTTTGGCTCTCAGACAAACAACCTTTTGTTTTCCCACCTCTCGTACTAATATAACCAATAAACAAAGGAGTGTGAAAAATGTCTTTAAAAGAAAACAATTTTGTTTAATGTGCCCCGATGATTTTCTCCTCAGGTTTTTGCACAAAGCAGTGGCCTGGAGATTAATCTTCAATTCCTGGATACTCCAGGTCAATCCTGGAGTTGGTGACCTCAGTTGTACTGCACTGTGCACAGTGATAGGATGTTGGGAGTGGACTAACAACAACTTACATTTATACAGCACCTTTAATGTAATAAACCATCCCAGGGTGCTTCACAGGAGCATTATAAAGCAAACTTAAACTCTGAGCCATATAAGGAGATGGCCAAAAGCTTGGTCAAAGAGGTTGGTTTTAAGGAGCGTCTTAAAGGAGGAGAGAGATGGAGAGGTTTAGGGATGGAATTCCAGAGCTTAGGGTCCCAGGCAGCTGAAGGCACGGCCGTCGGTGATGGAGCGATTAAAATCAGGGATGTTTAAGAGGGCAGAATTGGAGCAGCGCAGAGATCTCGGAGAGTGGTAGGGCTGGAGGAGGATACAGAGATCGGGAGGGTGCAGCCATGGAGGGAATAAGTTAAATCACCCAACATTGTACTGACACATGTATAGTTGACATTCTCCACTGCCCAAAATTCCAGCACAAGAATAAAGACAGAAGGAAGGTTTGGGTTTGATTTGATCCCTGTCAAACTGGTTTTCCACAAACCTAGGTCTGAGGTAATGCTTCAGTTTGAGAGCCTGGCGTACTGTGGAGATGGCCTGTATTTTGAATGTGGGTGGTACAGTAATAGAGATGCCTGTATTCTACAAGGGCTGGAGAGCAATCGGGCAGGATGGAGACAGCAGCTCAATGACCAAATCACTTACGAGAGTGTCAACATTGCGAGTTGTACACGATTAAAAAAACACACACACGCCCACTCGAATGTCTCCTTTACAGAGGCTCTGTAAATATCCGACTAAAGTCCAGCAAATAATTGAGGGCTTTACTGTATTTCTGCCAAACTAATCTCTCTTGGTTTAGTGTCTGATTGTTTTCTGAAGTTCTGGTGCCATTTTAGTCTTTCTGGGAAACATACAGACAATGATGGACACAAAAAGACCCTTTCGTTAATCCAGTCTGTCCCACATAATTGGATACCTTGTGTATCACAATATAGACTCCCCACCCTGGGAGAGATGAAAACCCAGATAAAACCCTCGGGCCAATGTCATACAATGGTTACAGCACCGAAGGAGTCCGTTCAGCCTGTCGAGCCTGTGCTGACTCTCTGCAAGAGCAACTCACCTATTCCCACTCCCCTGCCTGTTCCCCATAGTCTTGTAAATTTTTTTCTCTTCAGGTGCTTTTCTAATTCCCTTTTGAAAGCCACAACTAAATCTGCCTCCCTCAAACTCTCAGGCAGTGCATTCCAGATCCGAACCACTCGCTGAGTAAAAATGGTTTTCCTCATGTCGCTGTTGGTTCTTTTGCCAATCACTTTAATTCTGTGTCTTCTGGTTTTCGATCCTTCCACCAATGGGAACAGTTTCTCTCTATCTACTCTGACCAGACCCCTCATGATTTTGAACACCTTGATCAAATCTCCTCTCAAACCTTCTTGAAGGAGAACAGCCCCGACTTCAAACTGTCCACGCAACTGAAGTTCCTCATTCCTTGGACTGTACTTTTAATCTTTTCTGTGCCCTCGCTGAAGCCTTCACATCCTTTCTCGTTCAAAGGCAGCCTGGTCCATAAGTCCACTATTCTCTGGGAAAGGAATTATCTCCTGACTCTAACTTACATCTGGCCTCGTCCAGTTTAAATTGTGACCCTGGTCCTCCCTAACCTATTTAACTGAACCAAACTGTCAACACGATAGGTTCATTACAGTGTCATCCTCCATGTCACACAGCCTAAAACCTGTGCACAATTCCTCCTGAGCCACAAGGATGAATCTTGTGATCCGCTCGGGTACATTTTCCAGTGCTTCATTGGCCCAAGCACAGAGCTGGTCTTGTCTTAATTTACAAGGGAGCGTGTGGGATGCCTGGTGCTGACAGTGAACACAGTGTTCGAAGTGTGTAGCATTTCAGACAGCCCCTTATCAGAGAGTGCTCTCCACGTAGAAAAAACAACTCAAGGCAAGCTTGGCAAGGGCTGACAGACACAAATAAAAGACACATTTTTTGAACAGTTTGTGCCTTTCTGGCCCTCAGATCCAGGTTTTAGGGAGCACAAGTGTTGCTGGGAAATTCCCAGAGGACCAGCACTGTGCTGATTGACTGGGGGAGGCAGCACACTGGGGCTTCTGTAAAATTATGGTATTTTGTGCAGGAGTCCAACAAAAGAAGACAACATTTTCCACAACCTCCGGGATCCCAAAGTGTATTTACAGCCATTTTTTGAAGTGTTGTCACTGTTACAATGTAGGAAATGCAGTAGTCAATTTGTGCATAGCAAGCTCCCACAAACAGCAATGCGATAATGACCAGATGATTTGTTTTTGTGATGTTGATTGAGGGATAAATATCAGCTCAAGACACCAGGGAGAACTCCCCCACTTCTTCTTCAAGCAAGCATCATGGGACCTTAACAACAACTGAGATAACAGATGAGGCTTTGGGTTTAACATCTTATCTGAAAGGTAACACTTCAGGCAGTGCAGCACTCTCACAGTACTACACCGGAACACCAGCCCAAATCGTCATACTCAAGCTTCTGGAGTGGGACTTGAACTCACAATCCCAGCGTCAGAGAGGAGAGTGCTACTACTACCTGAGGACTGACTGACCGCTGTACAAGCACCAGAACAATACCAATGTATAAAACACACATATGGTGCGTATTCATTATAATACACGCACACACAGTTGGATTTTCTTCCCAAAAGACTGCAGGATCGCTCCGGGAGTCAGAAAATATGCAGAGGCAGGGTTCTCCCTGTCTTTTCGACCCGGGGCTGGGAGCCCCACCTCCTGTAATAAAATCCAGCCCATGGGCAACCAGTTACAATTGTACACACTGGAGATCCAATTCACTACAATATTCTCAGAGACTGGTATTGACTAATTGACTGTGCTAGTGCTGTCCCCGGGAGTGTGTCAGCATTTACAGGGGGTCCCCGGGGAGTGTGTCAGCATTTACAGGGGGTCCCTGGGAGTGTGACAGCATTTACAGGGGGTCCCCGGGGAGTGTGTCAGTATTTCCAGGTGGTCCCTGGGAGTGTGTCAGCATTTACAGGGGGTCCCCGGGGAGTGTGTCAGTATTTCCAGGGGGTTCCAGGGTGTGTGTCAGTATTTACAGGCGTTCCCCAGGAGTGTGTCAGTATTTACAGGGGGTCCCTGGGAGTGTGTCAGCATTTACAGGGGGTCCCTGGGAGTGTGTCAGCATTTACAGGGGGTCCCTGGGAGTGTGACAGCATTTACAGGGGGTCCCTGGGAGTGTGACAGCATTTACAGGGGGTCCCCGGAGAGTGTGTCAGCATTTACAGGTGGTCCCTGGGAGTGTGTCAGTATTTCCAGGGGGTTCCAGGGTGTGTGTCAGTATTTACAGGGGGTTCCAGGGTGTGTGTCAGTATTTACAGGGGGTCCCCGGGAGTGTGACAGCATTTACAGGGGGTCCCTGGGAGTGTGTCAGTATTTACAGGGGGTCCCCGGGAGTGTGACAGCATTTACAGGGGGTCCCTGGGAGTGTGTCAGCATTTACAGGGGGTCCCCGGAGAGTGTGTCAGCATTTACAGGGGGTCCCTGGGAGTGTGTCAGTATTTACAGGGGGTCCCCGGGGAGTGTGACAGCATTTACAGGGGGTCCCTGGGAGTGTGTCAGTATTTCCAGGGGGTCCCCGGGGAGTGTGTCAGTATTTCCAGGGGGTTCCAGGGTGTGTGTCAGTATTTACAGGCGTTCCCCAGGAGTGTGTCAGTATTTACAGGGGGTCCCTGGGAGTGTGTCAGCATTTACAGGGGGTCCCCGGAGAGTGTGTCAGCATTTACAGGTGGTCCCCGGGGAGTGTGTCAGCATTTACAGGTGGTCCCTGGGAGTGTGTCAGTATTTCCAGGGGGTTCCAGGGTGTGTGTCAGTATTTACAGGCGTTCCCCAGGAGTGTGTCAGTATTTACATTCGGTCCCCGGCAGTGTGTCAGTATTTACAGGCGTTCCCCGGGAGTGTGTCAGTATTTACAGGCGTTCCCCGGGAGTGTGTCAGTATTTACAGAGGCCCCGGGAGTGTTTATAGGGAGTCTTGGAAGGGTGTCCGTATTTAGAAGGAGTTAGTGGGAGTGTATTCACCTTTGGATCCCTCTAGTTCAATTTACGCCCCTGCCACAGCACTGAAACGACTCTTATCAAAGTTACAAATGACATCCTATGTGACTGTCACAAAGGCAAATATCCCTTCTCGATCTGTCTGCAGCCTTTGACACAGTTGACCATTACATCTTCCTCCAACACCTCTCCACTGTCCTCCAGCTGGGTGGGACTGCTCTCACCTGTTTCCATTCTGATCTATCTAATCGTAGCAAGAGAATCACTTGCAATGGCTTCTCTTCCTGCACCCACACTGTTACCTCTGGTGTCTCCCAAGGATCTATCCTTGGCCCCCTTCTATTTCTCATCTACAAGCTGCCCCTTGGCGACATCATCCGAAAGCACAGTGTTAGTTTTCACATGTACTCTGACAACACTCAGCTCTACCTCACCACCACCTCTCTCGACTCCTCCACTGTTTATCTGACATCCAGTAGTGGATGAGCAGAAATTTCCTCTCATTAAATATTGGGAAGACTGAAGCCATTGTCTTCTGTCTCCGTCACAAACTCCGTTCTCTGGTCACCGACTCCATCCCTCTCCCTGGCAACTGTCTGAGGCTAAACCAGACTGTTCACAACCTGGTGTCACATTTGACCCCAAGATGAGGTTTCAAGCACACATCTACACCATTGTAACATTGCCTGACTCCGCCACCACCTCAGTTCATCTGCAGCTGAAACCCTCATTCATGCCTTTGTTACTTTTAGTCTTGACTATTCCTACGCACTCCTGGCCAACCTCCCACATTCTACTCTCTGTAAACGTGGGGTCATCCAAAGCTCTGCTGCCCGTGTCTTAATTCGCTGCAAGTCCTGTTCTCGCTGACCTACACTGGCTCCATGTCAAGCAACATCTTTGTTTTCAAATCCCCATCTTTGTTTTCAAATCCTTCCATGGCCTCGTCCCTCCCTATCTCTGTAACCTCCTCCAGCCCCACAACCCATCCAAATCTCTGGGTTCCTCTAATTCTGGCCTCTTAAGCATCTACAATTTTAATCGCTCCACCATTGGCGGCCGTGCCTTCAGCTGGGTCCTAAGCTCTGGAATTCCCTCCCTCAATCCCTCTGCCTCAAGATGCTCCTTTTAAAACCTACCCCTTTGACCAAGCTTTTGTCCATCAGCCCCAATATCTCCTTATATGGTTTGGTGTCAAATTTTACTTGATAATTTTCCTGTGAATCACCGTGGGATAATAAAGGCACTATATAAACACAACTTATTGTGTCAGTATTGATAGGGAATTCCTGGGTGTGTGCCAGCAATTATGCACAGCAAGATCCCACAAAGAGTAATGCGAATTTGCACTTCTATAACACCCTTCACAACCACAGAACATCCAAACCCACGGCATCATGGATAAAGTACTTTTCGAAGTGTAGTCACTGTTGTAATGTAGGAAATGTGGCAGCCAAGCTGTGCACAGCAAGATCCCACAAACTGCAATGAGATAATGAGCAGATAATCTGGTTTGAAGTGATTTTGGTTGAGGGTTAAATATTGGCCAGGAGACCGGGAGAACTTAGCTGCTCTTCTTCAAACTAGAACCAATGGGATCTTTTATATCCACTCAAAGCACAGACGGGGCTTCAGTTTAGCATCGCACCACAACATGGCACTTTTGACAGGACAGCCCTCCCTCAGTACTGCACAGGAGTGTCACCCTAGATTTTAGTGCTCAAGTGTCTGTAATGGAACTGAACCCACGAGAGTGCTGACATCATGACCTCACGGCCAATACTACCCCCAAACCAGCCAACTCAACAAAGGCCAACAATTGAGCCTGGTATCTTCCTGTCCAGCTGGCCTGGTTGTCATAGAGATGTGCCATCCCACACCTGTATAAAGGAGGGATATTGATGAAGCTTCTGAGGGGAGGGGCATAGTGTGGACAGGATCACTGTTATGGAGGATTGGCACCATGTTGGGGAGGGGCAGGGTGTGGTGGAGAGTCTCGGTGTGGAGAGGGAGGGGCTCTGTGATGGGGAGGGGCCCCGAGGAGCATCTGGAGCTGTGATGGACTAGATTACACTGCATTAATTAATATAACTTCTAATTGTTCAACTTAGAAATTTCACAAATAAACAACTATCACAGAAACAGAATAAAGACTGAACAAAATGCCAAGAAATATATGTGAACATCTTGTTAAAACATTAGCTCAGGCCTCAGCTCCCAGACTCCCTGCAATATAGTACACGGATAGATGAACAATCTCGGACATTTCTGTGCATCCTGTTCCACAGCTGCCCCCCCCAAGGCCAAATCTGCAAAAATTTGCCCAGCCCCTCCCCCTCCACCCACAAAAATTTTCTTATTCCCAAAAAAATAACCGTTGGAAGTGTAGTTGCTGTTGTCATGTAGTAAATGCAGGATTCAATTTGCGCACAGCAAGATCCCACAAACAGCAATGTGGCAATTTATTATTGTTGCTTGAGGGATACATTTTGGCCTGGACTCTGGGAACAACTCCCCTGCTCTTTGCCATCCAACTGAGAGGGCAGAATGGGCCTCGATTTAGTGTTTCATCTGAAAGGTGGCACCTCTGACGGTGCAGCACTCCCTCAGTACTGCACCGGGAGTGTTGACCTGGACTGTGGGGCTCAAGTGTCTGGGGTGGGGCTTGAACCCCACAACCTTGCGAGGGACCATTGTTACCCGCTGAGCCCCAGCTCAGTCACTCAAACAGTACGTAGTGAAGTAGAGCTAAATTATTCCAGACAGTGGGAGTATCTGAGTTCCAGTTTCATTACTGGATTGAGAATCATCCCTTTTTATCCCAGTTTTTGCAAAGACTTGGAATCAGTCACAATGGTTTTGGCCCAAAATCATTAAACTAATCAAACTAAAATTGCATAAATAGTTGCAGAGATTTCCCAGTTTCCATTCGGATCCGGGTCCAGTCCCTCCAACATTATTTGCTCCCAAAACATCTGTTTGGAAAAGTCACACAAAGAAAATGGGAAGCAAGGATCAAGCAACCGAGGAATCGTCGATACGGGTGTTAGGAAAGCGAGTAGTTACTTGGCAGATTTAGCAAATCTCACTCTTTTTCTTTCAACCCCAAACCTATCTCTGTAACCTCAAAAAGCTAAGAATATATATATATATATATATATATATACATATTTTCTTTTTAAAAAGGCTTTTGTTTGCAAAGCCAAGGAGTTATTTGCTGAACTGGAATCCATGCAAGATTCCTTGGAGAGACATTGGTAAATTACAGGATTAAATCCCATGTCCTGCTCCTTCCCAACACAATTGTACAGACACTGAGCTCCTTGTGGAAGTAATTTCTCTCCCTCTCCGCTTTAACTGAGTTAAGAAGGGGAAAACAAAATTGTGCTTAAACCAGAGAGGACTAAATCTCAACATACCGTTCAATCCTTCTCTGCAGCCTTCAAACTCTCTCTTTCCTTTCAGGCAAATCCCACTGCCATGTGAACTGACTTCCTCCAAAAGAGTTTTCTTCAGTTATGTCTCAAACCATTCACACCTCACACAGGTTGGTGTGTGTCCAAGGCGTCAGGAGCTACAGACGATGAGAAAACTTGAATCTCGACAGTCAGAGTAGAGGGGGAGATGCTGAGCAGAGAGATCCATGGGCAGGAGAAAGGGGAACTTTCCTTCCTGCTACAGTCAGAGAGAGAGCAAGGGAGAGGAAAGCGAGTTCAGCCCCCAAGCATTGTCTCGTTAACCCTTTGTGTGCCCAGTTGTGCTGGTGAGTTCACGTCAGGAGTCCGAATGACTGAGTGCTTGCTACATGAAGCTTCTCGGGTTACAGCCTAGGAGAGAGTCTGCTGCATTCTTTAGAAAAATCCAAGCTACAGATTTTCAGTTCCCCCAATTCCCGACCCCTCCTCTCCTAAGGCAGCAGAGTCTGGGCGAGGGACACAGTCTAGCTGTCCTCTAGTCTCTCACCTCCTACCACCCGCTTTCCCCCTGCCCCCCACAGTGCCCGAAACAGTGAGTGCCCAGATGGATATTCGACCATGGCAGCTTCGTAGCTCACACATACACTGTAGTCCACATACTTGGGAGTTACACAATAGCAACAGGAAATGGGGACCCTCTCTTCCCCCAGCCCCCCTCCCCGCCCCCAGTTCACGGGTGTTCAGGCTACTGGTCCCATTCTTCCTGTTGAGACTTATTAAAACTATTGTATATCATGCAGATCCAGTTCATTCCACTGCTCCCCACACCCACCCCCATTGGTAACCGATACTGATGAGTCACTGCAATGAAATGACAGATTAGTTCCACGTGTTTACCAAGGCACTAACTTGCTTTAACCTATCCATGTTTTCAAATTCCTCCCTATGTCTCTGACCTCCTCCAGTCCCCACAACCCTCCCTATCTCTGTAACCTCCTCCAGCCCCTACAACCCTCCCTATCTCTGTAACCTCCTCCAGCCCCTACAACCCTCCCTATCTCTGTAACCTCCTCCAGCCCCTACAACCCTCCCTATCTCTGTAACCTCCTCCAGCCCCTACAACCCTCCCTATCTCTGTAACCTCCTCCAGCCCCTACAACCCTCCCTATCTCTGTAACCTCCTCCAGCATCTACAACCCTCCCTATCTCTGTAACCTCCTCTGGCCCCACTCCCCTCCCTATCTCTGTAACCTCCTCCAGCCCCACTCCCCTCCCTATCTCTGTAACCTCCTCCAGCCCCTACAACCCTCCCTATCTCTGTAACCTCCTCCAGCCCCTACAACCCTCCCTATCTCTGTAACCTCCTCCGGCCCCACTCCCCTCCCTATCTCTGTAACCTCCTCCGGCCCCACTCCCCTCCCTATCTCTGTAACCTCCTCCAGCCCCACTCCCCTCCCTATCTCTGTACCTCCTCCGGCCCCACTCCCCTCCCTATCTCTGTAACCTCCTCCGGCCCCACTCCCCACCCTATCTCTGTAACCTCCTCCAGCCCGTACAACCCTCCGAGATCTCTGCGCCCCTCCAATTCTGGCCTCTTGGCCATCCCCGATTTTAATCACTCCACCAATGGCAGCTGTGCCGTCAGCCGCTATGTCACCTTCTGAAATTTCCTCCTAAAACCTCTCGCCTCTCTACCCTGCTCTCCTCCTTTAAGATGCTACTTAATACCTACCTCTATGACTTTTGGTCACCTGACCTAATGCGGCTTGGTGTCGAATTTCATTTGATAACGCTCCTGTGAAGCACCCTGGGATGGTTTACTATGTTAAAGGTGCTATATAAATGCAGGTTGTTGGCGTGAGGTCGTGGAGGGTTTTGAAAACAAGGATGAGAATTTTTTAATCGATAAATGTAATAAAATGTGATCTTGCCCGTGTGATGTAATAGCAAATATTAAGATTCAGTCTCACTGGGTCAAATGCTCATGAAGACAGGATCAAAAAACTGAAGTCAAAATCTTCAGGAGATAAGAAAAAGAAAATCATCAGGAAAATCTCAATACTCTATTTTTATCTAGCTCCCTATATATTTCCCCCTCTTTCTGTCCCTCTGTTTGTTTATGAAAGACTTATATTCAATGAGTATTCTATCATAACATTACAAGAAACAAACTCAATGGCTGAGATCAGGACACACAGCTCAAGGACAGCCTATTAGGCTCTGCCTCATCTGCCAAAGTCAACTCTCTCTTCCTGCCTCGTAGGGGACGTCAAGGGGTTCCTAAAGCATCTCACGCCATTGCCAGACTTCCTTCCCCTCCCCCAGCAGCTGCAGTTAACCCATTAAAGCAGGACTGAACATCTCCTGCTGCAGGAACCTGTCTGCCCGACTGTCACATTGTGCTTGGAGCCCGTGTGTAGAAATGTATTGAGATTCACAGGCTCCCAACACTGAGAAATTGCTTTCCATACCCCTGAATGGTAATCTGTAGCTCACTGGGTATCTCTGTCTCTCATCTCTGGGTCAGGAGGTGGGTTCGAGTCCTACTCCAGCGATTTAAGCCCAAGATTTATGTTGACACTCTCAGTGCAGTACTGAGGGAGTGCTACACTGTCAGAGGTGCTGCTTTTCAGATGAGTCATTAGAGCAAGGCCTTGTCTGCCCTCTCAGGTGGACATAAAAGATCCCACTGCAGTATTCATAGAAGAGTTCTCCCCAGGGTCCGGGCACTCAATCAACATCACTAAAAACAGGTTAGTTGGTCCTTATTGGATTGCTGTTTGTGGGACCTTGCTGTGTGTAAATTGGCTGCTGTGTTTCCTACATTACATCAGTGACTATGCTTTAAAAGTACTTCACTGGCTGTAAAGCGCTAGGATGTGCTGAGGTTGTGAAAGGTGCTATATAAATGCAAGTCTTTATTTCATATGGTGCATGGCTCAGCCAGCAGTATAACTCAGGTTGACAGCTGAGGCAGTTTATGGTTACCAGTTGGAGACTGGGGCCTATTTTACAGCTTCAGTCTTTCATTGGAGAAGTGAAAATCCTCAGAAAGGAGAGATTTTAGTCCCACAGTGTTTTGGGGGCAGGGTTTATTTTCCTGAAGCATCAATGGGTGCACAATGAATGAACTTCGAGATTCCTTTGGAGGAATATGTTAACATGAGCATTCAGTAACGGAAGGTAGTGTTGTAAATGCAAATTAGATCATGACTTTATCAGTGCCGACTTGTGATTTGCGTACAACTGACAGACACAGTAATGAGTTAATCACCTGCTGTGTGGCTTCTGTATGTGTCATTCTCTGATAAATCGTCGCTGTCCTCTCAGTCACACCATCTGCTTTTACACTTACAGTAAAGGATCTGCTTTTGAAAGCATCTGTCCCCAAACATGGCCAACTTTCTGCATCGCGTAAGGTATTCTTGGTCAGTGACCATCAAGAGGCAGCTGTCTTGCTTTTCTCATTTCACCATTATTTCATGACAGTAAACCGTGGTAAAGGAGTCTTATAACCGCAACCAATGTCAAATAGAATCCTGGGAATATTAGCTCAGCAGACAGATTGTGACAGTAGGAGCACTGTCACCTCGGAGACAGGAAACCTGTGAGTTCAAGACCAACTCCAGACTTGAGCACAAAATCCAGGCTGACACTCCCAATGCAGTACTGAGGGAGTGCTGCACTGTCAGAGAGTCAGTACTGAGGGAGTGCTGAACTGTCGGAGGTTCAGTACTGAGGGAGTGCTGCACTGTTGGAGGGCCAGTACTGAGGGAGTGCTGCACTGTTGGAGGGTCAGTACTGAGGGAGTGCTGCACTGTCGGAGGGCCAGTACTGAGGGAGTGCTGCACTGTCGGAGGGCCAGTACTGAGGGAGTGCTGCACTGTTGGAGGGTCAGTACTGAGGGAGTGCTGCACTGTCGGAGGGTCAGTACTGAGGGAGTGCTGCACTATCAGAGAGTCAGTACTGAGGGAGTGTTGCTCTGTCGGAGGGTTAGTACTGAGGGATTGCTGCACTGTCGGAGGGTCAGTACTGAGGGAGTGCTGCACTGTCGGAGGGTCAGTACTGAGGGAGTACTGCACTCAGAGGGGCAGCACTGAGGGAGTGCTGCACTGTCAGAGGGACAGCACTGAGGGAGATCTGCACTGTCAGAGGATCAATACTGAGGGAGTGCTGCACTGTCGGAGGGTCAATACTGAGGGAGTGCTGCACTGTCGGAGGGTCAGTACTGAGGTGCTGCACTGTCGGAGGGTCTGTACGGAGACAGTGCTGCACTGTTGGAGGGTCAATACTGAGGGAGTGCTGCACTGTCGGAGGGTCAGTACTGAGGTGCTGCACTGTCGGAGGGTCTGTACAGAGAGAGTGCTGCACTGTTGGAGGGTCAATACCGAGGGATTGCTGCATTTTCGGAGGGGCAGTACTGAGGGAGAGCTGCACTGTCGGAGGGGCAGTACTGAGGGAGTGCTGCACTGTCAGAGGGGCAGTACTGAGGGATTGCTGCACTGTTGGAGGGTCAGTACTGAGGGAGGCTGCACTGTCAGAGGGTCAGTACTGAGGGATTGCTGCACTGTCAGAGGGGCAGTACTGAGGGAGTGCTGCACTGTCAGAGAGTCAGTACTGAGGGAGTGCTGCACTGTCGGAGGGTCAGTACTGAGGGAGTGCTGCACTGTCGGAGGGTCAGTACTGAGACAGTGCTGCACTGTTGAGGGGGGTGGATGAGAAGTAAAACCAAGGCCCGTTCTAGTTAAAGACTCCAAGACATTATTTCTAGGAAGGTTACACACTCGGTATCTCTGCTTTCTAACTTCAATTATCAGATGACTGAAGAGGTGGCACAGAATTCCTCTCACTCCTTTGGAATTGTACCTCATTGTTGAATCATGTCACGTCCCTCCCTGGCCTCGCCCCTCCCTATCTCTGTAACTGCATCCAGCCTTACGACCCTCCGAGATCTCTGTGTCCCTCCAATTCTGGCTACTTGAACATCCCTGATTTTAATCCCCCCACCATTGACGGCTGTGCTTTCAGCTGCCTGGGCCCTAAGTTCTGGAATTCCCTCCCTAAACCTCTCCGTCTCTCTCTCCTCCTTTAAAAATTCATTAAAACCTACCTCTTTGACCAAGCTTTTGTTGCCCGTCCTAATATATCCTTATGGCATCCATTTCTATCTGATAATGTTCCTGTGTCGCACCTTGGGAGGGTTTTCTATATTATAGGTGCTATATAAATGCAAGCTATTGTTACTGTACATCAGCATTAGTCAGTAACATCTGGAGGGCAAGGAGAAAATTTGTCAGGATCAAACAGCTGGTCTTGATGTGGGTTATAACAGGATGAGGCCATTCAGCCCCTTGAGCCTGTGAAATCATGGCTGACATGGATATTAACTTTATCTACCTACCTTGGTTCCATAACCCTGAATCGCCTAACCCCAATAAAAATGTATTAATCTCTGTTTTGAAATTTCCCAATTGATCCCCAGCTTCAGCAGCTTTTTGGGGGAGAGAGTTCCGGATTCCGACTCCCCTTTGTGTGAAGAAGTGCTTCCTGACTTCACCCCTGAACGGCCTGGCATGAATTTTAAGGTTCTGCCCTCCCCCCACCAGAGGAAATAGTCTCTCTACCGACCCTGTCTTGAATCTTTGTAAACAACTCGATTAGATTAACCCTTTGGGCCCAGAATAAATCAGAGCCTTTAGGAGAGATGAGGGATTAAGATAACTGGAACATCATACCTGCAAAACATTGCCTTCATCCAATAGGGGGATTTAATCAGCTACACAGTGTGGCCCCGCACCCCACCCCGGTTTACCAGCTCCTTCTGAAGTGAGCTGCGCTCATCGTGGTTCCTTTTAGGGGAAAGATTTTACCGGTTCACAAAATAAAACTTCAATGCGTCACGTTGCCCGGTATTGCCCGCGGTCTGCCCGCAGCCTCTGCCTGTCCAGGCGTACATATGTAGATCCTGATGATTACCAATCCAGCCTCAGGCCAACAGGAGGCCATTTGGGCCTCACCAACAAATCTTACTTCGTAGCCCAGTGGCGGCGGGGGGTGGGGGGGGGGGGGGGGGATGTAAGAGGGGATGCAGGAGAGGCCAGAGTTGGACACAGGGTGGAAAATGTTTGACTCCTGTAGGAACACCTCAATACTTCTTCACACAAAGGGGAGTGTAAATCTGGAACTCTCTCCCCCGAAAAGCTGTTGAGGCCGAGGGGTTGGGGGTCAACTGAAAATTTCAAAACTGAGATTGTTAGATTTTTGTTGGGTAGAGGGGGTTAAGCAATGTGGAACCACAGGGGCAGGTGAAGGTAAAATACAGATCAGCCATTGTCTAGCCGAATGGCAGAACAGGCTCAAAGGGCTGAAAGGCCTCTTCTTCTTCCTATTTAAATATTAAGGGGTTAATTTAAAACTTTATGGATGTTTTCATTTGTGGCAGAGTCTGAAACTAGGGCTTCTCAATATAAAGTTAGCGCTAATAACCCAATAGGAGTTCAGGAAAACCTCTTTACTGAGAGAGTGGTGAGAATGTGGAACTCACTACCACAGGGAGTGGTTGAGGTGAATAGCAGAGATACATTTAAGGGGAAGCTGGATAAACACATGACGGAGAAAGGACTAGAAGGAGATGGTGATAGGGTGAAACGGAGAGGGGGTGGGAGGAGGCTTGTGGCGAGCAGAAACACTGGCATGAAGCAGATGGGCCGAATGGTGTTGTATCCCTATCACTAATACGCGCACACCCATCGAGTGAGGCTCTGCACTGGGAGCCTCCGATCTTCAAATGAGTCCTGATATTTTCAGTATAAAAGCTTCCCACTGGTGTAAAATTAAATCTTATTTCTAAATCTATTTTTGCTGCAGCTGTCAGTTCCGCCTTAGCATCTGCTCCTCATAAGGTTGCAGAATTGGTGGAGAATTCATTCCACACTCAATGGAATATCTGCCAATAGCCATTTCCCCATCAGCCCTCTGCTCACTGACTCACACGGTCTTCTGGTCTGAATTTAAAAATGATCATCCTTGTGTGGACACGATGGGCTGAATGGCCTCCTTCTGCACTGTAACGATTCTGTGATTCTGTGAAATTCCTCTATGGCCTTTCCCCCTCCCCCAACCCTACAAAAAAAAAGACTTGCATTTCTATAGTGCCTTCACGACCACCGACTAACTAATGGCCCAATAGCTTTGCGCTCCTGTAGTGTGTAGTCCTAACTCAGGCTCCAGTTTAGTGTGACTTGTTTATCAAATTGGTCATCAAATCTGTCGACTGTTCAATTCCTTCCTGCCTTTTCACTTCACAAGAATCCCAGGGTTAAATTAAACAGTTCGGAGTCAAGATTATTCATTATCACTTCAAGTCCACGATCCAGATATTCACTTTGCCCTCTGAGGGAGGAACCTGACAGAATTTGTCCTTTAATCTCGACAGCTGTCAGAGTGTAGAACATGGGTGCAATAATCAGAGGCTGAGTGAACCCAGACTCTTCTGACACATCTTATAGCTGTTCAGTTAGGAGCGGTCTGAGCAACAAACTGTGTTCAGGTCAGTTGAGGTAAAGGTGATAGACGTTCCCGCAGTGGGTTAGACAGTTTGCCAACTGAGTAAAGTGAGCCATTCAGAGCAGAAAGCTCCCAGATGTGATCGAGGGTGGACACCTGCCTTATCAGCTTGGACCAGGAGAAGGCTTTTGACAGGATATCACACACCTACATGATGGACGTGCTTTCCAAAATGGGGTTTGGGGAGGGAATCTGCAATTGGATCAAACATCAGTAGCGCAGTCTCAATCAATAGGTGGAAATCAGAAAGTTTCCCGATCCAATCTGGAGTCAGACAGGGCTGTCCTCTCTCCCCTGTCTTGTTTGTTTGCTGTATTGAACCCTTTGCTGAGTCTATTAGGAAGGATGCGAGCATAAGAGGGGTGACAATCCCAGGCGGCAGAGGCACTCAGGTTAAAACCTCCCTGTACATGGACAACGTCGCTGTCTTCTGCTCGGAACCACAGTCCGTGCGCAGACAGATGAGCATCTGCGACCAGTTTGAACTGGCCTCGGGAGCGAAAGTTAACCACGGCAAGAGCGAGGCCATGTTCTTTGGGAACTGGGCTGACCGATCCTTTGTCCCCTTCACCGTCAGGTCAGACTACCTGAAGGTGCTGGGAATATGGTTCGGAAGGGCCGGGGCGTGCACCAAAACCTGGGAGGAGTGAGTAGCCAAGGTACAACACAAGCTGAGCATGTGGGGGCAGCGATCTCTCTCCATTGTGGGTAAGAACCTGGTCATCAGGTGTGAGGCGCTCACGTTGTTGCTGTACGTGGCGCAGGTCTGGCCCATACCCCACTCCTGCGCTGTGGTGGTCACCCGAGCCATTTTCCGCTTCATCTGGAGATCCAAAATGGACCTGGTCCGGAGGGACACGATGTTCAAACCTCTGGATAAGGGCGGGAAAAATGTACCCAACATCGCCCTCATCCTGCTGACCACCTTAGTGTGTGGCTGCATCAAGCTATGTGTAGACCTCCAGTACGCAAACACCAAGTGTCACTACGTGCTGAGGTTCTATCTGTCCCCTGTGTTGCGAAGGATGGGTCTGGTCACATTGCCGCGGAATGCTCCATCCAGTTGGACCGTGCCGTACCACCTATCCTTTGTGGGAAAGTTTCTGCGGAAAAACACCTTTGACCACCGATCCATCAGGCAGTGGTCTGCATGGAATGTCCTCAAGGCTCTATGGAAAAGGAGATGGTGGATCCTGTCGGATGGTTCCCCGAGCAGACCGCCAAAGTCATTTGGTGGAATGCCTCATCACCAGAACTTTCAAACAAGCACCAAGATGTAGCTTGGCTGGTGATGAGAAGAGCTCTCCCCGTCAGATCCTTCCTGCATGCTCGAAGTCTCAACCCCTCTGCACAATGCCCCCGCGGTGGCTCTGGTAGGAAAGAGACGGTTGCCCACCTCCTCCTGGAATGTGTCTTCACAAAGCAGGTGTGGAAAGAGATGCAGTGGTTTTTGTCGAGGTTCATCCCAAGCAGCTCTGTAACACAGGAGTCTGTGCTCTACGGGCTGTTCCCAGGGACGCACACCGAGATAAACATCAACTGCTGCTGGAGGACTATCAATCTGGTGAAAGACACCCTTTAGTCTTCCCGAAACTTGCTGGTCTTCCAGTGCAAAGAGTTGTCCACCACCGAGTGTTGCAGACTGGCACATTCCAAGGTCCAGGACTACGTGCTGAGGGACGCACTAAAGCTTGGGGCAGCTGCAGCAAAGGCTCAATGGGGAAAGACCACTGTGTAGGGTCCCCCCGCCAAGCTGAACGGAGGGGCTGGATTCATGGAAAACCCCCTCGGACTGTAGCCAGAAAATATTTGTTTGCTGTAAAATGTATATGGCATGTAAAATGAAACGGAAGGGTTGTGAGGCAACCTACTCCTGTATTGAAGGAAACTGATCTCCTTTGCACTCTTTGTATTATTTGACTTGGTGCTGTTTGGAACTGTTTTGTAATGTATTTTTTTTTTACAGATTTTTATGAATAAAGTATATTTTGGAAATTTAAAAAAAGTGATCTATGGTGGGCTGAGTGAGTTAATCCCACCTGGGGCACTGGTTGGGGAGTTGCAACTGACATTGGAGTTTAGGGAACCAAAAATCAGCTGGGATTCCCGCTAACAATCACCATCCACAGACTCCTTCTGGATAAAGCGTGCATGGATAGGATCAAGCCTGATACGATTATCTCAAAGGTTAAACAGATCTGCGAGCACTCACTGTTAAGCTTCACATATGAATCCAGAAACCCACATAGGATAAACTGTCACTTAGTAAGGCACGGATTAATCAGGGATAGTCAGCATGGATTTGTTAAGGGTGGGTCATGTCTTAGTAACTTAATTGAATTTTTGAAGAAGTAACTAGGAGGATTGATGAGGGTAGTGCAGTGGATGTGGTCTACATGGATTTTAGTAAGGCATTTGACAAGGTCCCGCATGGCAGACTGGTCAGAAAAGTAAAAGCCCATGGGATTCAGGGGAATGTGGCAACTTGGATCCAAAATTGGCTCAGTGACAGGAAACAAAGGGTAATGGTCGACAGATGTTTTAGCGAATGGAAAGCTGTTTCCAGTGGCGTTCCACAGGGCTCAGTGTTGGGTCTCTTGTTGTTTGTGGTATATATTAATGATTTGGACTTAAATGTGGGAGGCATAATTGGGAAATTTGCAGATGACACAAAAATTGGCCGTGTAGTTGATAGTGAAGAAGATAGCTGTAGACTTCAGAATGATATCAATGGTTCGGTTGAGTGGTGGAAAAGTGGCAAATGGAATTCAATCCAGAGAAATGCAAAGTAATGCATTTGGGGAGGGCAAATAAAGCGAGGGAATACACAATAACAGGAGGATATTGAGAGGGGTAGAAGATGTGAGAGACCTTGGAGTGCATCTCCACAGGTCCCTGAAGGTGGCAGGACAGGTAGATAGAGTGGTGAAGAAGGCATATGGAATGTTTTCCTTTATTGGCCAAGGTATAGAATTCAAAAGCAGGGATGTGATGCTGGAACTGTATAAAACGCTGGTTAGGCCACAGCTGGAGTATTGCATACAGTCTGGTCACCACATTACAGAAATGACACAATTGCTCTGGAGAGAGTACAGAGGAGATTTACAAGAATGTTGCCAGGGTTTGAAAGTTGCAGCTATGAGGAAAGATTGGATCAGCTAGGGTTGTTTTCCTTAGAACAGAGGAGGCTGAGGGGTGACTTAATAGAGGTGTACAAAATTATGAGGGGCCTGGATAGAATAGACAGGAAGGACCTGTTTCCCCTAGCGGAGAGGTCAATTACCAGGGGGCACAGATTTAAGGTGATTGGTAGAAGGATTAGAGGGGACATGAGGAAAACTTTTTCACCCAGAGGGTGGTGGGTGTCTGGAATTCACTGCCAGGAATAGTGGTGGAGGCAGAAACCCTCAATTCTTTTAAAAGGTACTAGGACATGCACCTGAAGTGCTGTAACCTGCAAGGCAATGGACCAGGTGCTGGAAGGTGGGATTAGATTGGGCGGCTAGTTTTTTTCAGCCAGCGCAGACACAATGGGCTGAATGGCCTCTTTCTGTGCTGTAACGTTTCTATGGTTCTGTGGTTGTACTTGAGCACATGATCCAGGCTGACAGTCCCAGTGCATTACTGAGACACTAACCCGAGGCTCCAGCTATGCTCTCAGCTGGATGTTAAAGATTCCTGTTTAAAAGATCAGGGGAGTTCTGGAAGTCCCGGCCAATATTTATCCCTCAATCAAAATCACTAAAAACAGATGATCTGGCCATTATCACATTGCTGTTTGTGGGATCTTGCTGTGTGCAAATCGGCTGTCACATTTCTTACATTACAACAATGCCTACACTTCAAAAAATTACTAAATTGGCTGTAAAGCACTTTGGGACATGCTGAGGTGGTGAAAGGCGCTATATAAATGCAAAGTTCTTTCCTTTTTCCTCATGTTGCGTGCAAACAACCCCGTTAACTAGCCGCACCCCTCCACCTCCCCCCCCAGCCCCGCACCCCCTCCGCAGGTTGATTGGGAGCATTGTGGGGGCTGAATCCTGAGGCTGTCTCTCAACACGTGAAGATTGTGATGTGATGCAACCACCGCAGGAACTATCACAATCTCTGGAACCTCAGACTGCCTCAGTGTTTCCCAATTTCCTATGATCCTCCGCTTAACCAGATTTTATCCGGTTCTCTTTAAAAGATGTTAAGACAATACTATCATGGCCAAAATCACAGAACAGAAAGATCTCGAGAATATCCTTATCTTCCAAGTGAAAGGTAAAACAGAAGATAACGGAGATGTCTTTTGTCTGGATGTCAGTAATGATCCTGACTTTTCAAATCAGTCTGTAAAGAGTAGGTACTGTGCCTTTAAATGGAAGCAGCAACCTAATTTTAGTGAGAGAGGAAATTGTTTGAAGGAACTGCATTGCTGGAGTGCAGTGGTAGAACTTTCTCACGGTCTGGACACTCTGACTCTACGCAGTCCAGCGAGCGTTAAACAAACCAGGCAGGACAGCTGTTAACCCGACACTTCCCCAGCCCGAGAACTTTTAAATGCTGAGCTCCAACTACACAATTAAACCAGTGTGGCAAAAGATTACAGAGAACTCCCTGCCCTCAACAAACCAGAATTTGTGTTCCATATCTTTCACTAATTCCTCGTTCCGAGGGCATTGAGAAAAAAAATAAAGCGACAGAATATCTTGCAAAAGTAGGACAGATGTTTCCATCAGGACGAGTAAAACAAACATCAAAAAGTACTTTGTCAAATCATGGAATAAATTCCAAAGGGGGTAGGGAAATCCTAGTGCTATAACAGGATGGGTTTAATGGATGAGACACGATTGACCTTTATTAACCATGTGAGCCGCATGGAAGATGGCAGGATCCCCAAAGACACATTGTACAGCGAGCTCGCCACTGGTATCAGACCCACCGGCCGTCCATGTCTCCGTTATAAAGACGTCTGCAAACGCGACATGAAATCGTGTGACATTGATCACAAGTCGTGGGAGTCAGTTGCCAGCATTCGCCAGAGCTGGCGGGCAGCCATAAAGACAGGGCTAAATTGTGGCGAGTCGAAGAGACTTAGTAGTTGGCAGGAAAAAAGACAGAGGCGCAAGGGGAGAGCCAACTGTGCAACAGCCCCAACAAACAAATTTCTCTGCAGCACCTGTGGAAGAGCCTGTCACTCCAGAATTGGCCTTTATAGCCACTCCAGGCGCTGCTTCACAAACCACTGACCACCTCCAGGCGCTTATCCATTGTCTCTCGAGATAAGGAGGCCCAAAAGAAAGAACCATGATGAGAGTAATGGCTCTGAGATTTTTCCACTATACTGGAGAGAGTATTTTGAGCTTCACATCGCTGACAAACTGTAGACAATTTATAGAACCTAAAGGTACAGCCATTCGGTCCATCATGCCTGTTCTGGCTGTTATATTTGGGAGCAATAGTCACCGGAGACAATGACCGTGGAAATGCCTCTTTGTCTCCAGAAAGTAATCTTGTTTCCTACAGTTCAATAACAGCTTCAGTTCTGTACACCTGGAAACAAGGGGACTGTGCAGGAATTCACTTATCGAACCCGTGTTAGCCTTTCTCTGGTGTTACATGTATCTCCTGTTTTTATATCTCTCTGGAACATTTCCAGTGTTCTGGTCACTATGGAAGATTGTGGAGATGCTGTGCAGTTGCAGGTCAGGTGGCCTGAACCATGCATTGAGAGTTTAAGTGTTTATAATCGTCACACGAGCCACAGCATTAGATAATAAACTTGTGATTCTTCCTGTATCTGTTTTTTGTAGACGTGCAGTTCAAATTCTCTGGCCTCATTCACGTCCCCGATTTTAATTGCTCCACCATTGGCGGTGGTGCCTTCAGCAACCTGGGCCCACAGCTACGGAATTTCCTCCATAAACCTCTCCGCCTCTCTCTCCTCCTTTCTTTCTTTGGCCTCCTTGTCTCGAGAGACAATGGGTAAGCACCTGGAGCTAGTCAGTGGTTTGTGGAGCAGCGCCTGGAGTGGCTAAAAAGTCCAATTCTAGAGTGACAGGCTCTTCCACAGGTGCTGCAGATAAAATTGGTTGTCGGGGCTGTTACACAGTTGGCTCTCCCCTTGCGCTTCTGTCTTTTTTCCTGCCAACTGCTGAGTCTCTTCGACTCGCCACACTTTAGCCCCGCCTATATGGCTGCCCGCCAGCTCTGGCAATCGCTGGCAACTGACTCCCATGACTTGTGATCAATGTCACAGGACTTCATGTCACGTTTGCAGACGTCTTTAAAGCAGAGACATGGTCGGCCGGTGGGTCTGCTACCAGTGACGAGCTCGCTGTACAATGTGTCCTTGGGGGTCCTGCCATCTTCCATGCGGCTCACATGGCCAAGCCATCTCAAGCGCCGCTGACTCAGTAGTGTGTATAAGCTGGGGATGTTGGCCGCCTCGAGGACTTCTGTGTTGGAGATACGGTCCTGCCAACTGATGCCAAGGATTCTCCGGAGGCAGCGAAGATGGAATGAATTGAGACGTCGCTCTTGGCTGATATACGTTGTCCAGGCCTCACTGCCGTAGAACAAGGTACTGAGGACACAGGCTTGATACACTCGGACTTTGGTGTTCTTTAAGACAGTCCTTAACACCGACCTCTTTCACTTGATGTAATATCATCTTATGTGGCACAACGTCAATTTTATTTTGATAACACTCCTGTTGGGATGTTTTACTACATGAAAGGTGCTATCTAAATGCAGCTTGTTGTAGATTCCCACCTGACCTGTGTAAGATTGCACTATGTTGCTGGTCTGTTTTCATTCAGAGCTGGGTTGAGTGCCGTGCCTCATTTCACTAAGGTCCCTGGCAGCTAGCAGAGGAATCTCTCATTGTGTCACTTGGGTTCACAGGGTGAAAGGTTATTTCCTAGCTCACTGTGCCATCCTCTCCTCTGTAGGAACATTAGTGTTCCTGTACTAACACTAACTGTGTATTCTCTATGTTTGTGAAACCTGATTAATGGAAAGGCTCTGTACAATTTGTAATAGAAATTGTAATGCTGGACTTGTACAGAGGCGAAGGTGCCATTTGATGGGTTTTGAAAATCTGAGATGTGTGACATACTTATGTTTGCCTCCAGTCCATCCTTACACATTACTGTTTCTCGTTCCCTGCATGACATGCCTCAGCTACCCCTTCGATGTTTGACCCAGGGCAGGAGTTCACTGCACAGTACAGCACTGAACAAAGAGGTCCTAGCTTAAAATCTGCTGTGTTTGATGCAGCTGATGGCAGGTCCTAAGCAGTATTCCTGACCCCACAACCCTCCGAGCCTTCAGCTGCCTGGACTCTAAGCACTGGAATTCCCTCACTAGACCTCTGTGCCCCTCTCTCCTCCTGTAAGGGCACTCCTTAAAACCTACCTCTTTGACCAAGCTTGTGGTCACCTGCCCTAATATCTCCTTATGTGGCTCGGTGTTAAAAATGCTTTTATTGCTATCACTCCCATGAAGCACCTTGGGACATTTTGCTCCATCCTCTGCTATAGGCCTTCACTGAATTGAAAGAAGAATAGATCAGTAACAGGAAGCAGAGGCTGTGTGGACAAGGCTCAGTTTGGGAGCAGTTCAGTATTGAAAGTTCGCAGCCTCTAGTTCTCTGCTGTTTCGAAGAAGAAGAATGAAAACTATCCAACTTCAACTGAGACAAAAACAGCACGTGGTCTACACCGCCATCTGAGGCCATTTATATCCGAATAACTAACTAAAGGACACCTGGATGAATATCTGTTTAATCTCTCAAGGCTGGCACGTCATCATCTATCCTTCATAAACTTCAGTTCATCCAAAAACTCTGCTGCCCATACCCAACTCACACCAAGTCCCGTTTGCCCATCACCCACTGTGCTTACTGACCTACATTGGCTCCCAGTCTATCAATGCCTCAAATTAAAAAATTCTCATCTTTGTTTTTAAATCCCTCCATTGCCTCACCCCTCCCTATCTCTATAATCGCCTCCATCCTTACAACCCTCCGAAATCTCTGCACACCTCCAATTTTGGCCTCTTGTGTATCTCCAGTTTTAATTGTTAAACCATTGGTGACCGAACCTTCAGTTGTTTGTGTCCTAAGCTCTGGAATTCCCTCCCTAAAGCTCTCTATGTCTTTGACCAAACTTTTGGTCATCTGTCCTAATATCTCCTTATGTGCCTCTGCATCAAATTCTTTCGATAACCATCCCATGAAACATAGAAACATAGAAAAATAGGAGCAGGAGTAGGCCATTCGGCCCTTCGAGCCTGCTCTGCCATTCAATACGATCATGGCTGATCATCCAAACTCAATAACCTGTTCCCGCTTTCTCCCCGTATCCCTTGATCCCATTAGCCCGAAGAACTATATCTAACTCCTTCTTGAATATATTTAATGCTTTGGCCTCAACTGCTTTCTGTGGTAGAGAATTCCACAGGTTCACCACTCTCTGGGTGAAGAAATCTCTCCTCATCTCAGTCCTAAATGACTTACCTCTTAACCTTAGACTGTGACCCCTGGTCCTGGACTCCCCCACCATCAGGAACATCCTCCCTGCATCTAGTCTGTCCAGTCCTGTTAGAATTTTGTAGGTTTCTATGAGATCCCCTCTCATTCTTCTAAGCTCTAGTGAATACAAGCCTAATCGACCCAATCTCTCTTCATACGTCAGTCCCGCCATCCCAGGAATCAGTCTGGTGAACCTTCGTTGCACTCCCTCTATAGCAAGAACATCCTTCCTCAGATAAGGAGACCAAACTGCATACAATACACAAGGTGTGGTCTCACCAAGGCCTTGTATAATTGCAGCAAGACATTTTTGCTCCTGTATTTGAATCCTCTCGCTATGAAGGCCAACATACCATTTGCCTTCTTAACCGCCTGCTGCACCTGTATGCTCACTTTCAGTGACTGGTGCACAAGGACACCCAGGTCTCGCTGCACCTCCCCCTTTCCCAATCTATCACCGTTCAGATAATAATCTGCCTTTCTGTTTTTGCCACCAAAGTGGATAACCTCACATTTATCCACATTATACTGCATCTGCCATGTATTTGCCCACTCACTCAACCTGTCCAAATCACACTGGAGCTTCTGCATCCTCCTCACAGCTCACACTCCCACCCAGCTTCGTGTCGTCTGAAAACTTGGATATATTACATTTAATTCCCTCATCTATATCATTAAGATCTATTGTGAATAGCTGGGGTCCTAGCACCGATCCCTGCGCTACCCCACTGGTCACTGCCTGCCACTCAGAAAAAGACCCGTTTATTCCTACTCTTTGTTTCCTGTCTGCCAACCAGTTCTCTATCCATGACCGTACCTTACCCCCAATCCCATGTGCTTTAATTTTGCACGCTAATCTCTTCTGTGGGACCTTATCAAAAGCCCTCTGAAAGTATGAAGCATCTTGGGATGTTATATTACGTTAAAGGTGCTATATAAATTTAAGTTGTTGTTGTTAATAACAAATACTGAGGCTACAAAGTATGTGTAAGTCAGGTTGCATCGGGTGCATATTGATTCCTGTGCAATATGAATAAGTCAGTCACATGGGCAGTTTATGGTCACTGGGTTCTCACTCAGACCCGCTGTACAGAATTGAGCAGAAATTTATTATCTCACGCCCACAGAGTTTGATCTGTTCAGTATGAATTTCCTCAAGGACCTGACAGTCTCCAACATCTGGAAGGAGGAACTGAACCCATAATCCAGGCTGACCTTTCAGTGCAGTACTGAGAGGGTGCTGCACTGTCAGAGGTGCCATCTCATGGACGAGACATTAAACTGAGTCCCCGTCTGCTCTCTCAGGTGGTTATAAAAGATCCCACAGCCACTATTCCGAAGCAGAGCAGGGGCGTTCTCCCCGGTGTCCTGGCCAATATTTATCCATCTGCCAAAAAAATGCTCTAGCAGATTATCTGGTCATCATCACTGCGCGGTTTGTGGGATCTAGCTGTGCACAAATTGGCTGCTGCATTTTCTACATTACAATAGTGACTACACTTCATAAGTACTTCAGTGCCTGTAAAGCACTTTGGGATGTCCTGTGGTTGCAAAAGGCAATATATAAATGCAATCACTGAGATAGAGCTCTCAGGCAACCACAGCTCACAATCAGCCTCTCTCACTTTGTTACACACTCTCCCTTGACATGACGCTGAAACGTTCTTGCTGGCTCCATCACAAGGCTTCGACTCCCTTCTTTCCCTCGGACATTATAACGAAAGCTTCGCCTCACAGCGAGCATGAAATGGAATGAGATAAGAGTCATTTGGTTCTTTCAAGTAGACAACACGTTTGCCAGCCCTTCTGTGCTGTGTGTCCCATGAGGTCGTTGGGTAAGATTTCTGGCTGTGAATTTCGCTCTCAATGCCAGGCACTGGGAGCTTTTGGAGAACAAATTAAATGAGAGCTTTTCACACGATTACATCAGTGACAATGGAAGTTAAGGTAAATGAGGACCAGCCACGAAACACGAGGAGATAAATTAATTCCTTGGAGGCATGTGGGTTGAGGTTTGGCACTAAGGGTTTTCCCATGTTAACTGCTTGCACTGCTGCTCCGTTTGTTAGTGCGTTGTGCCTGTTTCTGTCGAGAGGTTGATGGCTGATTGTCCTCCTACTCGCTAGGCCTGGGCACCAGGCTGGCAGAAAGCACCCCCATCGCGCTTGGCCTGGCACGGACTAAACTCGCCTGTTACCTCAGGATTCAGGCCACTTGAACAGACCCAATATCCCACTTGAGGAAGTGCTGCACTCTCAGAGGTGCTGTCTTTTGGGTGAGATGTTAAAGAAAGGACTTGCCTGCCCTAACAGCTGGATGTAAAAGATCCCACAGGCACTGTTTCGACAAACAGCAGGGGAGATCTCTCTGCTGCCCTGGCCAATATTTGTTCTTCAACCAACATCAGAAAAACAGATTATCTGGTCATGATCATATTGCTGTTTGTGGGATCTTGCTGTGTGTAGATTGGCTGCCCCGTTTCCTACATTACAACAGTGACTGCACTTCAAAAAGGGCTTCATTGACTGTAAATATGCTTTGGGAAGTATTGAGGTGCTGGAGTATTGAAAGTGTTTCTTTTTTAAGTGCAGTTTCCAAACAGTAACTATAAGGATTCTATCCTCAGGCATCAGGTAAAGAAAGGGGCCTACTTCGTCTGGAGCCCTTTCGCTTGCTGCTATCTCTCTGATTTAAAGGATTTGGAGCCAAGGTGGGTGACAATGCTCTGATTGTAGTGGAACAGGCTTGAGGGGCTGAATGGCCTCCTCCTGTTCCTGTGTTCCTATTAACCCTAACAATCTGAGAGGGGCTGAGTCTAAGGCCGAGGGCACCCTTCCAAATGGAGGAAAATTAAGTAGGAGACACTTTTGAAGTGTAGTCACTGTCGTAATACAGGAAATGTGGAAGTCAATTTGTGCACAGCAAGATCCCACAAACAGCAATGTGATAATGGCCCAGATCACCTGTTTTAATAATGTTGATTGAGGGATAAATATTGCCAAGGCACCGGGGAGAGCTCAAAATACTGCCACGGAATCTTTTACATCCACCTGAGAGGGCAGATGGAGCCTCGATTTAATGTCTCCTGAAGAAACGGCAGCTCCGACAGTGCAGCACTCCTTCAGTACTGTACTGAGTGTCAGCCTAGATTGTCGGGCTCAAGTCTCTGGTGTGGGGCTTGGACAGTAAGCGAAGAGGAGGGAGTCTGGGGATACAGGAAAGGGCAAGCTGCTTTTAAAAAGGACCCATCTTAATTCAGATTCCAGAACACCAGAGATTATACTGTTAAACGTCACTCCCTTATCCTGGTGACAGACTTGTCAAGCCTGCCAGTAGAATAAGGCAGCCAAATTCAGCTGTGCAAAAACCTTGGACACTAGTCTCCGGGAATCTGAATTAAAATAACAGAACCTAATCAGCTACAGTCTGGCTCGTATTTCTATTCAATCTTATCACATCTTTCAGAAATGTCTCAAAGTACTTCAGACACAATGAGGCACAGCAATGATGATGTAAATCTATTAATAAATCACCATTATCCGTAGAAACAGCAATATCTTCTGATTAAATTTGTCAGCACATTTAGTTTTGGCTTTTAAATCCTCCAAAAATTCCTTGTTGCATGGCTTCAGATACTGAGATAGAAACAGCCCAGTGGGACAACGCTCCTGGAGTTACTTGTGTTTGCCTATCAGAAGTGAGCACCCAGACTGTTAACAGAGAGTGAGACCCAGGGATAGGCACCAACATGTTGCACAAGGACATTTGACTAAATTATAGACTCAGTCACAACCATGGGAGCGATTAATCTGTAAATAAAGTGTACAGCCAATCTAATGCTATCAAAACAGTCCCATTTAAAACACATTTCTCCCTATTTAGTGAGATAGCCACGAACCTCATAATGTTTTACCACGGACATTGGTATCTGTGTAAGGAACATTGCAGACCCCTGGCGAGACCCAGTAAGTAGCTCTTTCTAAACATAATATTGTCTCTTTAGGGATAATGGACATTCCACAACTAGGCCCCAAGTTCAGTCAGGCAAGCAATGCACTCTGGGAGCAATTAACACATTCTTTAACACTCCACTAAACTATTGGATTCTTTCCCAAGGGTCTATGGCTGTGTTTTCACTCCAACATAAGCCTGAAGAAATGGGAAGACGGGAGAGTGAGGTGTTATAAAGAGCCATATACTCTCATCCTCCAGAAGAGTGAGGCCTGGGAGGCACGAAGGTCTCACTCCACTTAACTCTTTCAGGACTCAGCTTCTTTATCTCCTTTGCTTCTTGTCACTGAGACAACATTTGCTGCTTAGAAGGAACTTACGTTTATCTAGTGCCTTTCACCACCTCACGACACCCCTTTACAGCCAATTAAGTACTTTTGCAGTGTTGTCACTGTCATAATGTAGGAAATGCAGCAGCCAATTTGGGCACAGCAAGATCCCACAAACAGCAATGTGATAATAACCAGTGATATTGATTGACAGATGAAGATTGACTAGGACACTGGGGAGAACTCCCCTGCTCCTCTTCAAAACAGTGCCATGGGATCTTTTACATCCACCTAGGAGGGCAGACAGGGCCTCGGTTTAATATCTGAAAGACAGTACCTCCGACAGTGCAGCACTCCCTCACTACTGTGCTGGGACGGTCAGCCTGGATTTTGTGCTCAAGTCTCTGGAGAGAATCTTGAACCCACGACCCTCTAACACAGAGGTAAGAGAGCTACCACTGAGCCACAGATTTGGGTCAACAACAGTTAGGGTATTTTTTTCCTGGAGGGGAGGTGGATTGATGCCCAGTTCTTGCAGATGAAAGGATCTTGCCCTTAAATTGCCACACAGACACCAAAAGAATCGACCCTGATTTTGAATTACTTATCCTATGGAGCTGTACCAATATAAATGCTGCTGATAGTCATGTGTCCTAATATGGTCAAATACCATTCACAAACGATGAAATATACAGATATGGCCCTTCAAATCTCTACCCCTCTCAACCCACGCAGTGCTCCCACACAGAAACCTCTCAACTCCCGCCAAACCACGGACATCCAAAACTTGTTTCGGAAAAAAAACAAAAAACTTCTCTACAGTGAAATGATGCAGCTGTGTGGTCATCTGATCAGTTATCCAGATTCAGCAGCCTGAGAGCTTTTCAATTACACAACATCTATAAAACACTCTTGTGCAAAATACCAAACATTTTCTCACAATAATTCCAAAATCTACTCTTTTTTTCCCCCACTCTTCTGTTCCCTTTTCTCCGATTGGTTCTCAGTTCCCTTCCAACACAACAATTGCATTTATATAGGGACTTCAACGTAGCAAAACATCCCAAGGCAATTCACAAGACTGTAATCAGACAAAACAAGGAAATCTGAGCTACATTAGGAGATGCTAGGACAGGTGACCAAAAGCTTGGACAAAAGGTAGGTTTTAAGGAGCATCTTAAAGGATGAGAGGGAATTCCAGAGCTTAGGGCCCAGGCAGCTGAAGGCACGGCCGCCAATGGTGGAGCGATGGGAATCGGGGATGTGCAAGAGGCCGGAATTGGAGGTGTGCAGAGATCTCGAAGGGTTGTAGAGCTGAAGGAGGTTACAGAGATAGGGAGAAACGAGATGTAAGAAGACAAATTAAAAGAGAAGAAAATTAACTCCCATAAAGTGGATTTAATGAACAGGCCATCATCTTAAATGACGTCTTTTACGTCTGTAAAATATGGTTCAGACACCCAGAGGGATCAAAATGTAAAGCTTGAGAAGTATCAGCTTAAAGAAGCATGTCTGCTAAGTCCCACCAGCGTAGGGTTAATTGTACTGTGGGGTGCACAAAGGGGGCTTTGGGAAGGAATGACGCTCAGGCTCAAAGCTCTGCTGTACAGTGAATAATTCACTCGAGCCCCTGAAGTCCCAGATTGGCTCCAACAATCTACAGATACGCTGCATTCCCCTGTGGCTTGTTCCATTTCATCCCTTGGGATCAGTCGAAACATCTGGGCCAGCTGTAAAATAATGAGACTTCTGAAATGGAACCAAGATTCCAGTCCAATGATTTCACTCCCGAGTCAATGACAGAGGGAAGCAGTCCGGACAGGATGTGTCAGCTTAACAGAGACAGGCCACTGTCTGGATTTGCATCTTAGGTCACCGTTGCCAAGGCAACCGACAGGCAAATTTCAAGGCTGGTCAGGAGCACGTTTGTCATGTTAACAGGAGGGTGCCGCAGCGGTGATCAATTTCTCTGTCGCCCCCTCGTAACACATGCGTGCTTCCCATCAGGTTATGAGCTAACCATCAGGAGTAGACAACATTGGAACAGGAGCAGATCATTCCAACCCCTTGAGCTGTTCCGCTATTCAATTGGATCATAGCTGATCTGCATCTCATCTCCATTTTGCATGGAATTACATAGAATTTGCAGCAAAGATACCATTTGGTGTTTATGCTCCATATGAGCCTCCTCTCACCCATTCTTCATCTCACCTGATAAACATCTCCTTCTATTCCTTTCTCCCTCATGTGTTTATCCAGCTTCCCCTTAAATGTCTCAATATTATTCACCTCAACCACTCCCCGTGGTTGTGAGTCCCACATTCTCACCACTCTCTGGGTAGCGAAGTTTCTCCTGAATTCCCTATTGGATTTATTAGTGACTGTCTTATATTTATGACCCCTAGTTCTGGTCTCGTCCACAAGTGGATACATCTTCTCTACATCTACCCTATCAAACCCTTTATAATTATAGAAACCTCTATTAACCTTCTTTTTCTGGACAATTTTTTCCAATAGTTATAAGCTGTCAGTTCTGGTATCATCCCTGTCAATCTTTTTTTTTTGCACCTTCTTAGAGTCTCAATACCCTTTATCAGCCCTGCCAGAGTACTCCCAGAGTACTCCCAGAGCCATCCAGCTTCTCCAGCCAATTACTGCCAGCACGCACCGAACACAAGGTGACTGAGCTGCATTCTCCCCCTTTCCCCCTTTGTATCCAGTGTATCTCTCTGAGCCAAAAAAAAGAAACATTTGCATTTCTATAGCGCCTTTCAGGACCTCAGGAATTCTGAAAGTGCTTTACAGCCAAAGCAGTCCTTTTTCGAAGTGTAGTCACTGTTGTAATGTAGGAAAGGCAGCAGCCAATTTGTACACAGCAAGATCCCACAAACAGCAATGTGATAACTGGCCAGATATGTTTTACTCATGTTGATTAAGAGATAAATATTGGTCAGGAGAGTGGGGAGAACTCCCCTGTGCTCCTTTGCAATGGTGCCAAGGGATTTTTTGCACCCAGTGAATAGGGCAGATGGGGCCTTGGTTAACCTCTCATAAAAGACGGCATCCCAGAGAGTGCAGCACTCCCTCAGTACTGCAAGAGCCAGCCTAGATTTCTGCTCAGATCATTGGAGTGGAGTTTGAACCCACAATCTTTTAACTCAGGGACAACAGTGGACTCACTGTGCTGCAGCTGGACCCTGTATAATGCTTAATCACACCCTTTCCCTGACAGAGTGGACAAGGAGGCACAGGGTGGGAATTGAGCAGAAGGTTAAAAAATGCACCCCCCACTTCTCCTCCCTGATTATGACGTCCACAATCCAATGGGACGTTCTGACAGGTGAAAATCTCCTCCCCCTCTCCACTGAATCCAGCAGATTGAAGTGTTTAGGTCGTCTGGCCTCTGAGTGAGCTGACCTCACTGTCACACATCTGAACTTCCCGAATTTAGAGCCATTTCTTCCATAATTAATCCACGGAATGTCAGAAATCACTGCATTTCTGTTTGAATCCCCAATCTCCTGCTAAAAATGCAAAGTGTCTGGCCAAGAAATGCCAGCATGAGAAAATTGTCCCGTTAAATCATTTTCAGTTGGAAATTATTTTATATTTCAGGTCAAAACCTGCCTTATACAGTAAAATCCAGTGTTTTTGGAGGACTATCATGCCCTTTTTTAGGCACAGCTTGAAGCTGGAGATGAGGAGATTACTCAGCGAAGCCGTGGGAACTTCTCGCTTGGCTCAGTCTTCACCAATCACACCCGAATTACTTTAATTGAACAGAGAAAGGCTAAATTAAAGCTCCACCTCCCACCCTCGAAAGCCCATGAACCAAGAGCAGGATGTGACATCAGCACTCATGCCTCGAGGGCTATTTGGTTTCGAAGTTGACTCCAGGCCACGCCAGCTGCTAAAAGCCAGCAACTTGCAGAGTTCAGCATTGCAACAATGAGCTGTGTTTTTCCAGCTCCAACTTGACCCTCCATTGGGAGGGGGGTGGGGGGGGGTGGGGGTACAGTCTGAGTGGGGGGAATAAGAGAGAAAGCAGAGGGACAACAGTAGGGCAAGAGTACAGGGAGAGAGGAAGAGAGTGAATAAAAGGTCAAATGCAAGGAGAGAAAAGGTACATAAGGAGAGCCAGAGACACACACACTACAGCGAGAGAAGGAAAAAGACTTGCATTTCTATAGCACCTTTCACTACCGCAGGATGTACCAAAGCACCTTACAGCCAATGAAGTACTTCTGAAATGTAGTCACTGTTGTAATGCAGGAAGCACGGTTACCAATTTGTGCACAGCAAGCTCCCACAAATAGCAATGTGATAATGACCAGATAATCAGTTTTAATGATGTTGGTTGAGGGATAAATATTGGCCGAGGACAACGGGGAGGACTCCCCACTGCTCTTCTTCGAAATAGTGGCCGTGGGATCTTTCACATCCACTTTAAACAGCAGAGAGAGGGCCATCCAACTGACAACACCTCCAACAGAGCTGCACTCCCTCAGTACTGGCCCTCCGACAGTGCAGCACACCCTCAGTACTGACCCTCCGACAGTGCAGCACTCCCTCAGTATGGACCCTCCGACAGTGCGGCACTCCCTCAGTACTGACCCTCCGACAGTGCAGCACACCCTCAGTACTGACCCTCCGACAGTGCAGCACTCCCTCAGTATGGACCCTCCGACAGTGCGGCACTCCCTCAGTACGGACCCTCTGACAGTGCAGCGCTCCCTCAGTACTGACCCTCCAACAGTGCAGCACTCCCTCAGTACTGACCCTCCGACAGTGCAGCACACCCTCAGTACTGACCCTCCGACAGTGCAGCACTCCCTCAGTATGGACCCTCCGACAGTGCGGCACTCCCTCAGTACGGACCCTCTGACAGTGCAGCGCTCCCTCAGTACTGACCCTCCAACAGTGCAGCACTCCCTCAGTACTGGCCCTCTGACAGTGCAGCACTCCCTCAGTACTGACCCTCCGACAGTGCGGCACTCCCTCAGTACGGAGCCTCTGACAGTGCAGCACTCCCTCGGTACTGACCCTCCAACAGTGCAGCACTCCCTCAGTACTGGCCCTCTGACAGTGCAGCACTCCCTCAGTACCGGCCCTCTGACAGTGCAGCACTCCCTCAGTACTGACCCTCCGACAGTGCAGCACTCCCTCAGTACCGGCCCTCTGACAGTGCAGCATTCCCTCAGTACTGACCCTCTGACCGTGCACACTCCCTCGGTACTGGAAGTGTTACCCTCAATTCTCGAGCTAGACTTGAACCCACACCATTCTAACACAAAGCAAGAGTGCGTCCCACTGAGTCAAAGCTACACTGTAGGGTTCCGAAGAAGGGTCACTGACCCGAAACGTTAACTCTGCTTCTCTTTCCACAGATGCTGCCAGACCTGCTGAGTGAATCCAGCATTTCTTGTTTTTGCTACACTGTACATGGCTGTGTGGGGAGACAGGGAGGAGAGGGGAAAGTATGAAAGGAGGGAGGGACCCCAAACCTCATTCAAATAAGCAGAGGCCTAGAAATGACTGGCTTTTCCTGAACAATTTTACCTCGTGCTGCAACCAAGAGTTCAAAGGTCAAGACCAATTTGAAGCCTGCAGCAGGTTGCTGTAGTTACTTGAACTCTTTGCACTTCTGGGATGTTTCCCCCCAACAACCCCCTCCTCATATTCAGTGAAATGTGGTCCTTCTTCATATCACCAGACATTTGATCATCGCAATCTTAAATATGGCAGTGACATCATCTGGGGCTTGGGAAGGGGACACGGGGGCAGGAGAGGGTCAGTTATGAGGTAATGGGAACCCTCAGCTTTCTGTCGTTTGCAAATGAGGCAAGTCGACGTCACACATTCCTGCTGTCGCAGCTCTGTGACCTGATTTGAATTCTGATGAAAGATCGCAGACCTAAAACATTAACTGCTTCTCTCACCACAGTTGCTGCCAGACCTGCTGAGTATTTCCAGCACGTTCTGTTCTCATTTCAAGCGCCCCAGCATCCAGCAGTATATTTTGCTCTCGTTTCTGCTGTTGTTATTTTCAGTTTATTGTGAAGGAGAATAGTCTGATGTGATAAATCCAGGCTTTTAACCCAATAGGATCTGGTGAATTTTTCAGAGAATAAAAGGATCAGGAATTGTTTGGGCTTAAAATAAGCCACTCCGCTTTTAACTGAGGAGATTTAGCGAGGATGTGAAAGGCCTCCTTCTCGATTGTACTGTTCTATGATTGGTGGAGGGAGATGTGTTTGTTTGATTAAAGAGAGGAATTGTCATTTCCTTGGATAAGAAACGTTTTATTTCTTTGATTGAGCACAGGGATGATAATCCTGGGAAAATGGAACAGAACATGCCGGATATATGTCAGGTCAGTCAGTATCTGTGGAGAGGACGAATAAGTTAATGTTTTCAAGTATGGACGCAGGTTGGATATGACAGAGGTGAGCTGTGGGAATTGCTCCTTCTAATCTCAACAGCCTCACCCTGACACGTGCTTGCGACCACATCATTGTAATATCTTTTCATTTGCCCTGTGCTCCTCGAGTGAGATTCCCATCTATTTCCACCTCTGTTACATCACCCGACTGCAACCTCGCTCTCGTCTGCTGCTGAAACCCTTCTCCCTGTTACCTCTAGACTTGACTATTCCAACACACTTCCGGACAGCCTTCCCAGCTTGCAATCTCTTTCAAAACTCTGCTGTCCATGTCCTAACTCAGACCAAACCCTGGTTGCCCATCATCTCTGAGCTCGCTGACTCACACTTGATCCACGTCTGGCAGCAACCCAATTTTGAAATTTTCATGCGTGTTCAAATTACTTCATGACCTCAACCCTCCCTATCTCTGTAACCTCCTCCAGCCCCTACAACCCTCCCTATCTCTGTAACCTCCTCCAGCCCCTACAACCCTCCCTATCTCTGTAACCTCCTCCAGCCCCTACAACCCTCCCTATCTCTGTAACCTCCTCCAGCCCCTACAACCCTCCCTATCTCTGTAACCTCCTCCAGCCCCTACAACCCTCCCTATCTCTGTAACCTCCTCCAGCCCCTACAACCATCCCGATCTCTGTAACCTCCTCCAGCCCCGACAACCCTCCCTATCTCTGTAACCTCCTCCAGCCCCTACAACCCTCCCTATCTCTGTAACCACCTCCAGCCCCTACAACCCTTCCTATCTCTGTAACCTCCTCCAGCCCCTACAACCCTCTCTATCTCTAAAACCTCCTCCAGCCCCTACAACCCTCCCTATCTCTGTATCCTCCTCCAGCCCCGACAACCCTCCCTATCTCTGTAACCTCCTCCGGCCCCTACAACCCTCCCTATCTCTGTAACCTCCTCCAGCCCCTACAACCCTCCCTATCTCTGTAACCTCCTCCATCCCCTACAACCCTCCCTATATCTGTAACCTCCTCCAGCCCCTACAACCCTCCCTATCTCTGTAACCTCCTCCAGCCCCTACAACCCTCTCGATCTCTGTAACCTCCTCCAGCCCCTACAACCCTCCCTATCTCTGTAACCTCCTCCAGCCCCGACAACCCTCCCTATCTCTGTAACCTACTCCGGCCCCTACAACCCTCTCTATCTCTGTAACCTCCTCCAGCCCCTACAACCCTCCCTATCTCTGTAACCTCCTCCAGCCCCCACAACCCTCCCTATCTCTGTAACCTCCTCCAGCCCCTACAACCCTCTCTATCTCTGTAACCTCCTCCAGCCCCTACAACCCTCCCTATCTCTGTAACCTCCTCCAGCCCCTACAACCCTCCCGATCTCTGTAACCTCCTCCAGCCCCTACAACCCTCCCGATCTCTGTAACCTCCTCCAGCCCCTACAACCCTCCCGATCTCTGTAACCTCCTCCAGCCCCTACAGCCCTCCCGATCTCTGTAACCTCCTCCAGCCCCGACAACCCTCCCTATCTCTGTAACCTCCTCCGGCCCCTACAACCCTCCCTATCTCTGTAACCTCCTCCAGCCCCTACAACCCTCCCGATCTCTGTAACCTCCTCCAGCCCCGACAACCCTCGCTATCTCTGTAACCTCCTCCAGCCCCTACAACCCTCCCTATCTCTGTAACCTCCTCCAGCCCCGACAACCCTCCCTATCTCTGTAACCTCCTCCAGCCCCGACAACCCTCCCTATCTCTGTAACCTCCTCCGGCCCCTACAACCCTCCCTATCTCTGTAACCTCCTCCAGCCCCTACAACCCTCCCGATCTCTGTAACCTCCTCCAGCCCCTACAACCCTCCCGATCTCTGTAACCTCCTCCAGCCCCGACAACCCTCCCTATCTCTGTAACCTCCTCCGGCCCCTACAACCCTCCCTATCTCTGTAACCTCCTCCAGCCCCTACAACCCTCCCGATCTCTATAACCTCCTCCAGCCCCGACAACCCTCCCTATCTCTGTAACCTGCTCCAGCCCTGACAACCCTCCCTATCTCTGTAACCTCCTCTGGCCCCTACAACCCTCCCTATCTCTGTAACCTCCTCCGGCCCCTACAACCCTCCCTATCTCTGTAACCTCCTCCAGCCCCTACAACCCTCCCTATCTCTGTAACCTCCTCCAGCCCCTACAACCCTCCCTATCTCTGTAACCTCCTCCAGCCCCTACAACCCTCCCGATCTCTGTAACCTCCTCCAGCCCCTACAACCCTCCCTATCTCTCTAACCTCCTCTGGCCCCTACAACCCTCCCTATCTCTGTAACCTCCTCCAGCCCCTACAACCCTCCCTATCTCTGTAACCTCCTCCAGCCCCTACAACCCTCCCGATCTCTGTAACCTCCTCCAGCCCCTACAACCCTCCCGATCTCTGTAACCTCCTCCAGCCCCGACAACCCTCCCTATCTCTGTAACCTCCTCCGGCCCCTACAACCCTCCCTATCTCTGTAACCTCCTCCAGCCCCTACAACCCTCCCGATCTCTGTAACCTCCTCCAGCCCCGACAACCCTCCCTATCTCTGTAACCTCCTCCGGCCCCTACAACCCTCCCTATCTCTGTAACCTCCTCCAGCCCCGACAACCCTCCCTATCTCTGTAACCTCCTCCAGCCCCGACAACCCTCCCTATCTCTGTAACCTCCTCCGGCCCCTACAACCCTCCCTATCTCTGTAACCTCCTCCAGCCCCTGCAACCATCCCTATCTCTGTAACCTCCTCCAGCCCCGACAACCCTCCCTATCTCTGTAACCTCCTCCGGCCCCTGCAACCCTCCCGATCTCTGTAACCTCCTGCAGCCCCGACAACCCTCCCTATCTCTGTCAACTCCTCCGGCCCCTACAACCCTCCCGATCTCTGTAACCTCCTCCAGCCCCTACAACCCTCCCTATCTCTCTAACCTCTTCCAGCTCCTACAACCCTCCCTATCTCTGTAACCTCCTCCAGTCCCTACAACCCTCCCTATCTCTGTAACCTCCTCCAGCCCCCAACCCTCCCTATCTATGTAACCTCCTCCAGCCCCACAACCCTCCGAGATCTCTGCAATCCTTCAATTCTGGCCTTGAGCTCATTCCCAATTTTCATTTCTCCACCATTGGCAGCCGTGCCTTCAGCTGCCTGGGCCCCGAAACTCTGGAATTCCCTCCCTAAACCTCTGCATCTGTCTGTTCCTGTAAGATGCTCCTTAAAACCTACCTCTGATCAAGTTTTTGGTCACCTCGTATTTCATGTGTCTCGATGCCATATTGTGTTTGATGATTGCTCCTGTGAAGCACTTTGGGATATTTTCTTGTGTTAAAGGTGCTATATAAATGCAAGAACTTGAACGCATGTGAGAGCAGCAGGGAGAAGAAGATCCCAAACAGTGTAGGTGCGAGAACACAGCCCTGTTTCACACCACTCAGGATAGGAAAGGGGTCTGATGAGGCGCCGCTATGCTGAATTGTGCCTTTCATATTGTCATGGAATGAGGTGATGATACTTAGTAGCTTTGGTGGACATCCGATCTTTTCTAGTAGTCTGAAGAGACCACGTCTTCTTCTCCCTGCTGCTCTCACATGCATTCAAGTTCTCAGAAGAAGAAATTTTCCTCCACACAAGATCAGGTGGCAGGTTGTTCAACCTTGCCCGTCTAAAAGCGAAGACCAAAATACGGAAAGTCCTCATCAGGGAACTCCTCTTTGCTGACGATGCTGCTTTAACATCTCACACTGAAGAGTGTCTGCAGAGACTCATCGACAGGTTTGCGGCTGCTTGCAACGAATTTGGCCTAACCATCAGCCTCAAGAAAACGAACATCATGGGGCAGGACGTCAGAAATGCTCCATCCATCAATATCGGCGACCACGCTCTGGAAGTGGTTCAAGAGTTCACCTACCTAGGCTCAACTATCACCAGTAACCTGTCTCTTGATGCAGAAATCAACAAGCGCATGGGAAAGGCTACCACTGCTATGTCCAGACTGGCCAAGAGAGTGTGGGAAAATGGCGCACTGACACGGAACACAAAAGTCCGAGTGTATCAAGCCTGTGTCCTCAGTACCTTGCTCTATGGCAGCGAGGCCTGGACAACGTATGTCAGCCAAGAGCGACGTCTCAGTTCATTCCATCTTCGCTGCCTCCGGAGAATACTTGGCATCAGGTGGCAGGACCGTATCTCCAACACAAAAGTCCTCGAGGCGGCCAACACCCCCAGCTTATACACACTACTGAGTCAGCAGTGCTTGAGATGGCTTGGCCATGTGAGCCGCATGGAAGATGGCAGGATCCCCCAAGACACATTATACAGCGAGCTTGTCACTGGTATCAGACCTACCGGCCGTCCATGTCTCCGCTTTAAAGACATCTGCAAATGCGACATGAAATCCTGTGACATTGATCACAAGTCGTGGGAGTCAGTTGCCAGCGATCACCAGAGCTGGTGGGCAACCATAAAGACAGGGCTAAAGCGTGGCGAGTCGAAGAGGCTTAGCAGTTGGCAGGAAAAAAGATAGAAGTGCAAGAAGAGAGCCAACTGTGTAACAGCCCCGACAACCAATTTTATCTGCAGCATCTGTGGAAGAGTCTGTCACTCTAGAATTGGCCTTTATAGCCACTCCAGGTGCTGCTTCACAAACCACTGACCACCTCCAGGCGCTTACCCATTGTCTCTCGAGACCAGGAGGCCAAAGAAGAAGAAGAAGATAAATGCAAGTTGTTGTTTTAGAACCAGTTTCAGGTGAGACGCTAGGCAGAGGCTCATCACACCCAGGATTTTTACAGCGGGCAGTCAAAGCCAACATTGGTCCCTCGTGTTAGGGCTTAATTTCAAGGCAGGAATTTTGATCCAGTGACCATAAATGAATGGCGGTATATGTCCAAATCAAGGTGTTGTTGTGATCTGGAACGCGCTGCCTGAAAGGGCGGTGGAAGCAGATTCAATAGTAACTTTCAAATGGGAACTGGATAATTACTTGAAAAAGAAAAATTTGCAGGTCTACTGGGAAAGAGCAAGAGGTTGCGACTAGGTCTTTCAAACAGCTAGCACAGGCATGATGGGCTGAATGGCCTCCTTCTGTGCTGTATCATTTTATGATACGATGAAGGTAGTGTGGGGCTTAGAGGGGATGTTGGAGTGAGGTTTTATCGTGGTATTGCTGCTCTTGCCAGATGTCAAGTGCAGAGAGATACTGTTGAAGCTGCTGAACTGCGGAGTTTAGTGAGGGGTGGAGACTGACCCCATTAGGGTTTATATCCCCGATCTCTCCCCCGATGTGTGTCAATTGAAGCATAGGCAAGATTACGTCAGACAGGAAAAATAATTGGAGCACGTCATGAGGTTTAATGAATAGGAAAGCACTTTACAGCCAATGAGATATTCTTGAAGTACAGTCACAGCTGCCCCAGAGATTCCTGATTCCCAACGTGACTGGTCACCCCCCACCCCGGATACTCCCTGCCCAATCCCCACTCAGGTCAGTTAATTAACTCAGCCACCAGTTCAGCGCACTCGCAAATCAGTTTCCTTTCTGTGTTGGGGTAATCACACAGCAAGATCCCACAAACAGCAATGTGATAATGAGAGGATCATCAGAATATTTTTTAGTAACATTGGCTGAGGGATAAATATTGGCCAGGGAGAACTCGCTTGTATTCTTCAAAACAGTGCCATGGGATCTTTTACATCCACCGGAGAGAGCAGACAGGGACCTCAGTTTAACACTTCATCTGAAACGTGGGACTTCCTATAGTGCAGCATTCCCTCAGTACTGACCCTCCGATACGGCAGCACTCCCTCAGTACTGAGCCTCCGACACTGCAGCACTCCCTCAGTACTGAGCCTCCGACACTGCAGCACTCCCTCAGTACTGAGCCTCCGACACTGCAGCACTCCCTCAGTACTGAGCCTCCGACACTGCAGCATTCCCTCAGTACTGACCCACTGACAGTGCAGCGCTCCCTCAGTACTGACCCACTGACAGTGCAGCACTCCCTCAGTACTGACCCTCCGACAGTGCAGCATTCCCTCAGTACTGACCCTCCGACAGTGCAGCATTCCCTCAGTACTGACCCTCCGACAGTGCAGCATTCCCGCAGTACTGAGCCTCCGACACTGCAGCATTCCCTCAGTACTGACCCACTGACAGTGCAGCACTCCCTCAGTACTGACCCTCCGACAGTGCAGCACTCCCAAAGTACTGACCCTCTGACAGTGCAGCACTCCCTCAGTACTGACCCTCTGACAGTGTAGCACTCCGTCAGTACTGACCCTCCGACAGTGCAATGCTCCCTCATTACTGCCCCTCTGACAGTGCAGCACTCCCTCATTACTGCCCCTCTGACAGTGCAGCACTCCCTCAGTACTGACCCTCTGACAGTGTAGCACTCCCTCAGTACTGCCCCTCTGACAGTGCAGCACTCCCTCAGTACTGCCCCTCTGACAGTGCAGCACTCCCTCAGTACTGCCCCTCTGACAGTGCGGCATTCCCTCAGTAGTGCTCTGGGAGTGTCAGCCTGGATCCTGGGGACAGGTTTCTGGAATGGGACTCAAACACACAATCTTCGGCCTGGGAGGTGAGAGTGAAACCCGCTGAACTACAGCTGACACCAAATGAGGAAGAGAGGGAGAGTGAGAAAAGGCATCTGGCAAATGGCAGCCATTTTCCCTGTTGACTGAGGTTGGGTTGATGCAAGTGGTTGGAGGCTTAAATAAGATTCCAGCTCAATATGACTGGAGAGAGTTGAGTTCAGTCATAAAGCATCTCATTATAACAATTAGGCAACCGGATACAATTTTGTAAGTTTATTTAACAAGCAAAGACCACCAAGATTATGCATTGTTATTACTAGTAATGAACTTTAGCAACGTGCCTCCGGTATGAGCACATTCCCATCCCCCATCACGTGATGGTTGCTGTCCTTATGCTGTTGCTAGGCAATGCCACAAGAGTAGTCAAAGGATGGTTAATTCCAGGGGCCCTGTTAAAGGTGGGTCAGAATTGCAGCGGATCTCAAGGCCCAGAATTATGCTCAGAATGACACAGATTGCAGTCGGCTGTGGATTTAATGCCTCCAGTTTTCTCTCAGTTCCTTTCCGGAAAAGACAATGCCAGAGATTGAATACAACCCAAGTTCATCATCCAAAAGGTCTTTCAGTTAGCGTCAACCCAAAGATCGATATTATCGTAATCAAATATTGTCCCCTTGTCAGCTGGGCACATTGGAGAGAACTCTCACCTCGCAGTCCAGAGGATCAGGGAAAAAGTCCCACTCCAGAGACTTGAGCACCTTATCCAGGCTGTCACTCCTGAGACAGTCCTGAGGGAGTGCAGCACTGTCGGAGGGTCAGTACTGAGGGAGTGCTGCACTGTCCGAGGGTCAGTACTGAGGGAATGCTGCACTGTCCGAGGGTCAGTACTGAGGGAATGCTGCACTGTCGGAGGGTCAGTACTGAGGGAGTGCTGCACTGTCAGAGGGTAAGTACTGAGGGAATGCTGCACTGTCGGAGGGTCAGTACTGAGGGAGTGCTGCACTGTCAGAAGGTCAGTACTGAGGGAGTGCTGCACTGTCAGAGGGCCAGTACTGAGGAAGTGCTGCACTGTCAGAAGGTCAGTACTGAGGGAGTGCTGCACTGTTGGAGGGTCAGTACTGAGGGAGTGCTGCACTGTCGGAGGGTCAGTACTGAAGGAGTGCTGCACTGTCAGACAAACAGTACTGAGGGAGTGCTGCACTGTCAGAGGGCCAGTACTGAGGGAGTGCTGCACTGTCAGACAAACAGTACTGAGGGAGTGAGCACTGTTGGAGGGTCTGCACCGAGGGAGTGCTGCACTGTTGGAGGGTCAGTACTGAAGGAGTGCTGCACTGTCAGAGGGTCAGTACTGAGGGAGTGCTGCACTGTTGGAGGGTCAGTACTGAGGGAGTGCTGCACTGTCAGAGGGTCAGTACTGTGGGAGTGCTGCACTGTTGGAGGGTCAGTACTGAGGGAGTGCTGCACTGTCAGAGGGTCAGTACTGTGGGAGTGCTGCACTGTTGGAGGGTTATTACTGATGGAGTGCTGCACTGTCGGAGGGTCAGTACTGAGGGAGAGTACGATGGTCAGAGTTAATTTTTTTTTATTTCCAAAATATACCTTATTCATAAAAATCTGTAAAAAATACATTACCAGTTTCAAACAACACCAAGTCAAAAAATACAAAGAGTGCAAAGGTGATCATTTTCCTTCAATACAGGAGTGAGTTGCCTCACAACCCTTCCGTTTCACATGACATGCCATATACATTTTTACATATTTTAGCAAATGAAAATTTTCCTGATACAGTTCGAGGGGTTTTCCATGGATCCAGCCCCTCAGTTCAGCTTTGTGGGGGGACCTTACACTGTGGTCTTTCCCCATTGAGCCTTTGCTGCAGCTGTGTGTCCCTCAGCACGTAGTCCTGAACCTTGGAATGTGCCAGTCTGCAACACTCGGTCGTGGACAACTCTGCGCTGGAAGACCAGCAAGTTTCGGGCAGACCAAAAAGCGTCTTTCAGCGAATTGATAGTCCTCCAGCAGCAGTTGATGTTTATCTCGGTGTGCGTCCCTGGGAACAGCCCGTAGAGCACAGACTCCTGTGTTACAGAGCTGCTTGGGATGAACCTCGACAAAAACCACTGCATCTCTTTCCACTCCTGCTTTGCGAAGACACATTCCAGGAGGAGGTGGGCAACCGTCTCTTCCCCACCAAAGCCACCGCAAGGGCATTGTGTGGAGGGGGTGAGTCTATTAGGAAGGATGCGAGCATAAGAGGGGTGACAATCCCAGGCAGTGGAGGCACTCGGGTTAAAACCTCCCTGTACATGGATGACGTCGCTGTCTTCTGCTCGGATTCGGGCGTGCAGGAAGGATCTGACGGGGAGGGCTCTTCTCATCACCAGTCAAGCTACATCTTGGTGCTTGTTTGAAAGTTCTGGTGATGAGGCATTCCGCCAGATGACTTTGGCGGTCTGCTCGGGGAACCATCCTACAGGATCCACCGTCTCTTTTTCCCATAGAGCCTCGAGGACATTCCGTGCAGACCACTGCCTGATGGATCGGTGGTCAAAGGTGTTTTTCCGCAGAAACTGCTCCACGAAGGATAGGTGGTACGGCACGGTCCAACTGGATGGAGCGTTCCGCGGCAATGTGACCAGGCCCATCCTTCACAAAACCGGGGACAGATAGAACCTCAGCATGTAGTGACACTTGGTGTTTGCGTACTGGAGGTCTACACACAGCTTGATGCAGCCACACACAAAGGTGGTCATCAGGATGAGGGCGACGTTGGGTACATTTTTCCCGCCCTTATCCAGAGGTTTGAACATCGTGTCCCTCCGGACCCGGTCCATTTTGGATCCCCAGATGAAGCGGAAAATGGCTCGGGTGACTGCCACAGCGCAGGAGTGGGGTATGGGCCAGACCTGTGCCACGTAGAGCAACAACGTGAGCGCCTCACACCTGATGACCAGGTTCTTACCCACAATAGAGAGAGATCGCTGCCCCCACATGCCCAACTTGTGCTGTACCTTGGCTACTCGCTCCTCCCATGTTTTGGTGCACGCCCCGGCCCTTCCGAACCATATCCCCAGCACCTTCAGGTAATCTGACCTGACGGTGAAGGGGACAAAGGATCGGTCAGCCCAGTTCCCAAAGAACATGGCCTCGCTCTTGCTGTGGTTAACCTTAGCTCCCGAGGCCAGTTCGAACCGGTCGCAGATGCTCATCTGTCTGCGCACGGACAGCGGATCCGAGCAGAAGACGGCAACATCATCCATGTACAGGGAGGTTTTAATCTGAGTGCCTCTGCTGCCTGGGATTGTCACCCCTCTTATGCTCGCATCCTTCCTAATAGACTCAGCAAAGGGTTCAATACAGCAAACAAACAAGACCAGGGAAAGAGGACAGCCCTGTCTGACTCCAGATTTGATCGGGAAATGTTCTGATTCCCACCCATTGATTGAGACTGCGCTACTGATGTTTGTATAGAGCAGTTTGATCCAATTGCAGATTCCCTCCCCAAACCCCATTTTGGAAAGCACGTCCATCATGTAGGTGTGCGATATCCTGTCAAAAGTCTTCTCCTGGTCCAGGCTGATGAGGCAGGTGTCCACCCTCCTGTCCCGTACGTAGGCAATCGTATCCCTGAGTAGTGCGAGACTATCGGAGATCTTCCTGCCGGGTACAGTACAGGTCTGATCAGGGTGAATCACCAACTCCAGAGCAGAATTGACCCGACTGGCTATGACTTTGGACAGAATCTTGTCGTCAACATTAAGCAGTGAGATGGGCCGCCAATTTCTGATTTCCGCCCTCTCCCCCTTCCGCTTGTAAATGAGGGTGATGATGCCTTTCCTCATGGATTCTGACATGCTGCCGGCCAGGAGCATACTCTCGTATACTTCCAGCAGGTCCGGGCCGACCCAGTCCCACAGGGCCGAGTACAACTCAACCGGTAAGCCATCGCTTCCGGGTGTTTTACTCGTCTCGAAGGACTCGACGGCCTTTGTCAACTTGACCAGAGTTAGCGGTTTGTCCAATCTCTCCCTCCTGCTGTCATCTAAGACCTCTGTGATAGATGACAGGAAGGACTGGGAGGCTCTGCTGTCTGTGGGCTTCGCGTCATACAGCCCAGCATAAAAGGATTTGCTGATCCTTAGTATGTCGGACTGCGAAGATGTTACCGAGCCATCCTCTTTCTTCAGGCTGCTGATAACAGAGCTCTCTCTCTGTACCTTTTGGAAGAAGTAATGCGAGCATGTCTCATCCTACTCGATGGAGCGGACTCTGGACCAGAAGATGATCTTGGAGGCCTCCGTGGCAAAGAGCGAGACCTGCTGGCTCTTCACCTCTTGGAGATCCTCCTTGACCTCGACCCCCATCGTCTGCAGCCGGAGCAGATTTTGCATACTTTTCTGGAGTCAGGACATTTCCCTCTGTCTCTCTCTCGCCCTCTGAACACCTTTGAAGATAAAGAACCTCTTGATGTTCTCCTTGATCACCTCCCACCAGTGAACTGGAGACTCAAAGAGGGATTTCACTGTTCTACAACCTTTGTAATCCCTTTTGAGTTCCTCAACGTTCTCTAGGGTTAGCAGTGTAGCATTGAGCTTCCATGTCCCTCTACCAACCCGTTGGTCGTCCTGTAAGTGACAGTTGGCCAACAAGAGGCAACGGTCGGAGAAGAACACCGGCTTGACGTCAGGGGATCCGACCGTGACAGCACGGGACACAAACAGGAAGTCAATCCTGGAACGGGCGGACCCGTCCGATCTTGACCATGTGTATCTGCGCTGCGCTCCGTCTGCAGGTTTGCTGAAGACGTCGTGCAGTTTGGCATCTTTAACTGTTTCTATCAGGAATCTGGACGTAGCGTCCAGTTTGCTGTCGTCACTGCCGGATCGTCCAGCCGCATCGATGATGCAGTTGAAGTCACCGCCCAGGATGACCGGCCTGGACGTCGCCAGCAGCAGTTGGTGCTGCTGGAAGACGGTCAGCCGCTCGCTGTGTTGTACCGGGGTGTACACGTTGATCAACCGGAGCGGAGCGTTGTTGTACATCACGTCTGCTACGAGGAGGCGAGCGCCCACCACCTCCTTAACTTCGGAGATGGTGAAGTTACCTCCCCGCAGCAGAATACCCAGGCCGGAGGAACGGGAATCATTACCCCCTGACCAGATCGATGGCCCGTGGAACCACCATCGCGACCACTGCCTGTAGGTGCTGAGGTGTGGTATTCCACACTCCTGCAGAAACAGCAGGTCGGCTTTGACCTTGGCAAGGTAATCCAAGGTTAAAACACATCGCGTAGTGGATTTTATGCTACGCACATTAATTGAAGCAATTCTTATACCCATTTTTTAAAGTTAGTTGTTGCTTCCCATACCATTTGTCCTTGTTAGTCCCAGTCCTTCGGGATGTTCCTGCATACCCATTGTGTGAGCAAGCTGTTTCACAATAGTTGGGCTCAGAAACCCCTCCTGGTTTTTCATGCAGAGGTCGTTCCGCTGGGGTGACATCAGGGGGTCTTGTAGACAGCAAGGTTTGGGTTGTCCTCTGCTGCTTCCCTCTGTTCCTCCTCGAAAACATCACTGCTCCCGGCTTCCCGGAGCTGAGGTGCGCCAGACGTGTCTTTGCTCTCGGTGTCCCGGAGCTGGGATGCGTTGGCTGTGTCGTTACGTGTGGTGCTTTGGGGTTGGGGCACGCCAGGCCCATCACAGCTTCCAGTGCCCGGGGGCTGGGATGCTTTATCATCCATCTCCTTGGAGTTCTGCCGCCTCTCTTGAAGGGGCCGTCGTTCCAGCATTTCCCCATCCAGTGAAGAGGAACTGTTGCAGTCTGTCTCAGACGGTAGCCTCCTCTTGCCACTGGTTTGGGTGGTGGCCTGTTCTGCTTTTGGAGGTCTTTTCTTTGTGGTTTTCCTTTGTACCACTTGCCACTGACCTGTTTGTCCATCTGCTGCCTCCTCCTCCATTGATTCTGTCTGTGGAGGAGAGGTTTCCGGGCACAGGGTAGGTGCTGGGCCGTTGGTTTCAGCTGCCTCCCCTTCCTTCTCAGGTTGAAGTTCCTCACTGTGGAGAAGGTTGCTGGTCTCCTTTCGAACACCGGACGTCTTTGTCGAACCTTCTCCCGGCCTTTCCTTGGACCTTGCCGCCTGAGCATAACTGAGGCAGCGTTTGGGGCAGGTTTTGTAGAGGTGGCCTGCCGCACCGCACAAGTTTCAACACTTAGTCTGCTTACAGTCCTTGGTCTGATGGCCGTCCTTCTTGCAGTTCTTGCAAACAACCGTGCTGCAGTTTGCTGCCACGTGACCAGATTTGCCACAGGTGCAACAAACTCTGGGCTGCCCAGCGTAGACCAAGAAGCCTCGACTTTCCCCGATAGCGAAGCTGGAGGGAGGGTGGATGATGGCTCCACTGGGATCGACCATCAAGGTCACCTTGACCTGCCGCTTGCTGGTCCAGATCCCAAAGGGGTCCTTGACATCAGTGCTGCTGCCGGCCACCTCGATGTACCTGGCGAGAAAGGTGAGTACATCCACCACAGGAACATGGGGGTTGTAGAGGTGAATCGTCACCACCCGGTCCCGTTGTGACGGAAGCGTGAAGAGCGGCTCCGCTGTGAGGATCGACAGTGGCGCCCGGTCCCCCTTCTCCTTGAATGCCTTCAGGAACTTGATGCATCCCGCCACGTTCCGGAACGTCACGTCGAAGTATCCACTGCTGGGGAAATCCTGCAGGCAGAAGACGTCCGTAGCTTGAAATCCACAGCAATCGAAGAGAATTTTCTTGATGAAGAAGGTGCGATCGACCGGTGCATCTCCTTCCTTGTCCTTCACGGCCACCCGAACGGTGTTGTGCACTCCCTGGCCCGAAGCTCGAAGATTGGTTATAGCCATTTTACTCAAAGCCGACCCAGGATCAAAAGGCAATGATCATGGCTTCTCACCTGCCAAGTAGAGTTAATGTCTTTCAGATGAGACATTAAACCGATGTACTGTCTGGCCTCTCGGCTGGATGTATATTTAACCCTTACCCACCATTGTTAAAAAAATCAGGTTGTCTGAACATTTTCCTCATTGCTGTCTGTGGGATCTTGCTGTCTGCAAATTTGCTGCGGTGTTTCCGACAACAGTGACTACATTTCAGAAAAGCACTTCATTGGCTGTAAAACGCTTTAGAATGCCCTGAGGTGATGAAAGGTGTGATGGGAATGCAAACCTTTCTTTGGTGTAAATTGAGAAAATGTATGAGTGTGCCACATCTCCGCTCTGCTAACTGCCGTCAGTCATTGGATAAATGATCTGGGAAATCTGATCCTTATTTGTTGGAGTGAATTGCATTGACAGTTCTGTATTCATCCTGGTGCAGTGCCAGGGGAGGAACAGCTCATCTGTTTCTGCTGCGATACCATCGATTCAGTGCCCTCTGACTTACTCTGCAGAATACAAGAGCGTACACACCTCCTCCAATGACTGTTCAGTATTTTATAGTCCCCTCAGGGTGTGCGTTGTCTGCCCAGTGTTCATAGTCACCAAGCTGGTGGGTGGGGGGGAAAACCAGTGGGCAGAGACCTGGGAACCATCTCTTTCATCCACTGCTTTCCACTGGCTGTTTAGCAAAGGTCACCAGCTTCCAATAATACGTCAGGAGTTGCTGTTGTTATTCAGCTCATGTCTTTCCACTGAGTTTGAAACAACAAAACTTCCTTCAAGTCTCAGCTCTCACACAGTCTAAAAGATAGAACGTGCATTTATATAGCACCTTTCACAACCGCAGGACATCCCTAAGCGCTTAACAGCAAATGAAGCACTTTTTGAAGTGTAGTCACTGTTGTCATGTGGGAAAAGCAGCAGCCACTTTGCGCACAGCAAGATCCCACCAAGAGCAACGTGATAATGATCAGATAACCTGTTATTGTGATGTTGGTCGAGGGATAAATATTGGTTAGAACACTGGGGGAGAACTCCCCTACTCTTCTTCAAACAGTGCCATGGGATCTTTTACATCCACCTGAGAGGGCAGACGGGGTCTATTCCTTACTCCCTCATGTGTTGATCCAGATTCCTCTTAAATGTATTGATACAATTCACCTCAACCACTCTCTGTGATAGTTAGTTCCACATTCTCACCACTCTCTGGGTCAAGAGGTTTCTCCTGAATTCTCTATTGGATTTATTAGTGACTGTCTTATATTGATGGCCCCCTAGATCTGGACACCCTCACAAAGTGGAAACATCTTCTCTATGTCTACCCTATCAAACCCCTTCATAATTTTAAAGACCTTTATCAGGTCACCTCTCAACGTTCTCTCGCCTAGAGAAATAAATCCCGGCTTGTTCATTTCTTCCTGACAATGCTAATTTTCTCTGTTATATTAAATCCAACGTACAACAGCCACACAGGACCAAACAAAGGTGAGCCAGAATTTGACCATCTTCTCAGACCGTTAGGTAGGCCATAAGGGCTTTCCTTTTAATTTAAAGCTCAGGTTGTCCAGTCTCTTCCCCTCCTCAACACTCCCAAAGACACTGACTACAGTGAAGGTACATTTCCACTAATCGATGGCCTGATTTTAACTGTGTAAGTGAATGGGTTTTAAACGAATTAAAATCTAGCCCAATGACTATGCAGCTCAGTCTCCCAAGAGGTTGATCTGCCGATTAGTTGTTGACAGGATATTCAACTGCAGCAGACGTCACAGCTGAGCCTGTTTCCTCACCTGACATTCACAGACATTCTTGCAAAGTTGGGGCAGTTGGCTGTTTTATCTCAGTCAGTTGCCCTCCATTCTCACCCTCGTCCCCAGACCGAGTCAGGAGGTTGTTGGTTCAAATCTCGTGCCAGGACCTGAGCAGTCGATCGAAGTCGACACTGGCCGAGTTAGCGAAGGAGGTGCTGCACCTTTTGATGGGGGCTCTCTTCTGGAAGAGACATTAAGGGGGGGGGTTGGTGCTCGTGGGTCAGGTGGATTTATCAAAGATCCTGTGGCAAGTAGTTCAAGAACATTAGAAATCGGAGCTAGAGGAGGCCATTGGGCCCCTTCAAGTCTGCAGCATTCAATATAATCACATTCAATATAATTCAATATAATCAGAGGAGATCTCCCAGGTGTCCCGACCAATATCCCTCCCTCAGCCAAGACAATCAAGAACAGATTAACTGTTCATTCATCTCTGTGGGATCTTGCTGTGTTCAGATCAGCTGCTGCATTTTAACACAAAACAATTGTCAGAAACTCACATGAAACGTGTTTTAAGATGTTTGAGACATTAACCTTGCACTGAATAAATACAAGTCTTTCTTTATGCCCTATTTTCAGAGACGTGGAAAGCACTGAGGGGGCTTCCCAACCCTCCAGCCGTCAAGGATTAGTCTCCAGGCCTGAGCTGGGAGTAAAACCAGCAGGAAAAAAAAAATCATGGGGCATTTAAAAAAATTGTTTAAAAAATCTTCTTCGAACACTTTTTTTTTTAAAGTTACAAAAATATCAGACATGGGGGAAAAAAGGCTGATTGTTAGTGAAGTATTATCCAAAGTGTCTGCTTGCTTTCTAATGGGTGTGAGAAGGCAGGCACAGAGAGCGCCAGCTCAGGGGGTTTCATGGAGCAACGGAAAGGCAGCACAGGGGAAAGGGGAAGAGAACTAGGGTTGCCAACTCTGGCTGGGCATATTCCTGGAGGTTTCACTATGTGACCTCCCATCTCCAACACACCCAAACAGCCCTTTATCCTCCCCTCATGATTCCAATATTTACATGACCAATGAATGAAACAGAGAAAATAAAAAAAAAAACAATTTTTTTTTATATATGCCGAGGACTTTTCCTCCCAGAGTTGCTTACAGCTTCCTGGAGACTCCAGGGCAATCCTGGAGGGTTGGTAACCCGAAGAGCTGTGGAATGGGGCTGCATTTCAGATGGCGTCAGGGCAAGAGGTGTGGACCCCACCAAAACTCAAAAATTGAGTGGCCACGTGTGAGTCAGCTCCAAGATTGGGTTCCAAACATTGGAACACGAGGAGGCCATTCAACCCCTCCACCCCATTCTGCCATTCTATTAGATCATGGCTTTATCTTCATTCCATTTACGCACCTTAGTTCTATAATCCTTTAATATCCTTACCCAACAAAAGTTTATCGATCTCAATTTTTACAGTTTCAATTTGAATCCCAGCCTCAACAGCTTTTTAAGGGGAGAGTGTTCCAGATTCTCACTACCCTTTGTGTGAAGAAATGCTTCCTAATATCACCTTGAATGGCCTGGCTCCAATTTTAAGGCCTCCCCCACCCACCAGAGGACCAGTGCAGATAGTTTCTCCCTATCTACCCCATCAACTGCTTTAATCCTCTTAAACACCTCCTTAATAGGAGACCAGCCTCCTCTTTCATTTTAATGGGGACAGGCTGCCTAGTGAATCCAGGCCTAACATGTAGATTCCTTTAGCTGGAGTGGCCCCCAGTGGTCTAATCTGGCCCTGCAGCTTTTAGTCTGCATAATCGGCAATTCTGATAAAAGTTGAGACTGAGGAAGGCTCGCGGGACCTTCCAAGCTGAAAGGGGCAAACATATTTCAGATTTCCAACAAGTCCTTGATTGTCTCCCTCTTGTGGGAAAGTGTCTCTTCAATTTCAGTGGCTAAATGCAGACACAGCTTTGTCTGAAAGGTAGGAGTTACCCTGACAGGGTTAGAAAGGGGCCAATTGCCCCCACAAACCCAAACTCTACCAAGTGGCACCTCTCACCTCAGTCAGAAGTTGGAGGCACCCAAATCCCACTCACAGACATAATCTAGGCTTGGTTTGCAAACCCAGCTTGGAGGCATTCAGATCATGTGACATTCACAAAACTTCCTGCATTTACCTTATAAAGATTGGGCTCCCGGGCGTTGAGAAATTCTGCTCCTGGTTTCACACCAGCAGCTATTGCTCAAGTGCAGAGGATCAGGAAGTCATTGATCAGTAGCTGAGAGAGGACACGGGGATAATCAGTTGGGGGGAAACTAGAAGTGGGAGGAACTTTGATCCAACCATTAAATAGGAACTCATTGAGCTTGTAACAAATAATACTGGATGGATGGACACAGACAGACAGACGATCCTCCACCTTGCATAACCTTCAGCTCACCCAAAACTCTGCTGCCCTGTATCCTATCCCACACTCGAGTCCCAACTACTTCATCACTCTGCTCCTCTCTGACCTACAATGGCTCCCAGTTCACCAATGTCGCCAATATAAAATTCTTCTCATGTTCAAATCCCTCCATGGCCGAACCCCCTTTCTATCTCTAACCTCCTCCAGCCCTACAAGCCTCAGATCTCTGCCCTCCTCAACATCCTCAATTTTAATCGTTCCATCATTGTATGCCATGCCTTCAACTAGCTAGGAGAAATTACTGCGTCTTCAGTAATTTTAACATTAACTCATTTATTACATTTTAACTGTGCACAGCTTTACTCAAGGCTGTGTGACTCCTCTGAAGCTATGCTGCTTCACCCTCCAGTCTTTCTCACACGTGAGCTCTTATATCTTCATGGTTGGAGGTATTCCTCTCTGTCTCAAACATTATCCCTTTCAACCCCTTTATACTGCACCTAACAGCACCCAGCGAAATATAAAATGTTCCTCACAGGAGTAGTTTATTGATAAAGTCAGAATGCATCAGCCTCAAACCTTCAGGGGCAAGGTCTCATTGCAAGTTCCCTGAAGGTGATACAATAAACTCATTAAACACCCGGAAATCAATCACCTCGAGCCACCTGTCAGCAATTAACGAGAAGCCAAATCTACCCAACAGTCAAGTGAAGAAGCCAATTACATTCACAGAAACAATGTGTCCTATAGCCTTGAAATTAAAACCAGACAGGAAGAGACACACATCATAATTAGAGAGACCGGAGGGGAGAATAAAGAAAAAGACATAACTAGAAAAGAGGGGTGTTCAGAAAGGTTACAGCTTATTAAACAGGTCACGAGAACAATGTACAAAGGGGTACCAGCATCAATAGGAGAGGAGAGAGGGATTGTTGATCTAGCATTGAGCCTAACTTTTGCCATGAAGGCGTTTTATGTCGTTAATATCATCGTTTCTGTTATGCCTTGGCTAACAGGACTGTAAAGGACAGCAACATTCAGAAACCTCAAGATTAACAGGACAGGCATTACGTTGGAGTACCATGGATCTTGTATTTGTGTTTGGTGATGGGTTATCTCAGAAAGGAGGTGGGGGTGGCGGGAGAATCTTATTTGGGAAACAATTTTTCTTTTTCCTAATCAAACTTCAGGGCTCTCAATGACGAACTTTTTCTGCATCCAGTCATGGGACAGAGGAAGTGAGCAAAGGCCAACATTGATAAACAGGAGTTTCAAATCACCTATCCAAAAAGGTCCTTCTTACACACTGGATCTTCCGCTGTGTAATACGTGGGCTATGGTACAGAGAGGTCCACAGAAATCTGCTCTGAGATTCCCCCAAACTAATCTCATTAGGACTCCAACTTAAAGCTGAGACTCTCCAACAATCCAACCCCAACACAGTCACCTGACTGACTACAGGATTTAAAAAAAAACAAATCAAAAGTTCTAAAAAGATTTTATTAAAAGTTCATTACATATTACAGACATTACAAAAATCACATTTGAGATTCCCAATCACCCGAGTATTAACCCTATACATTGAGTCTATTTAAAAATCATATACACGCACACACCCCATTTAAGAATTCCATGCTTTGTTCTCTGTTTCCTGTTTCTCCCCATTTCCAATTCTAGGTCATTGTAACAATTTCATTCTGAAGTCTAAAAGCAGAAAATCAAAATCCCAACCCTTTAGCAATTGATTTGTCGGATTACATAAAGAATTTTTAATATATATAAAGTCTCAAATCTGAAGGTTGATATGAAAAACAAATGGAGTGCAAATCCCACCTCGATGATTATTCATTGGAACTGTCCCACAAAGTTCTTCAGTGTATTTCCACAAACGGTCACATCTCAACAATCCAGTTTTCACTTTACTGAAAGGCTGTGTAATTGGGAGCAGTCAGAAACTATGTTTGGGGAGCGGGGCGGCACAGGGTGAGGGGAGAGCTAGCACAAGAGAAGGGGGAGAGGGGGAACAGCGTGAGAGAAGAGGATGGAAATATCTGACAGCAGCTAAAGACCACACAACCTCCTGCAGTTCGGACTCAAGTCTGCAGCAAGAATAGGGTATGAAAAGTCCCCGGGGGGAGCAAGCAAAATTACTCTTATTATTCATAAGATTGGCTGTTCCTCCTGGGGACGAGGACATGTAAAAAATGATATATTGTTCCTAAATTTTGCAAAGCATAGAGCGTCTGCACTCACTGACATCACACCAATCTCACACCAAGACAGCACCAGCAGGTTTTAGATGGGAAAGATACAGCAGCTGACCCAGAGTCAAGTCATTCTACAAACCTGGAGCAAACTCAGGAATAGGTTGTTCTCAGTTCACTTGGTGAGGTATAAAGGCCCACTCTACATTGGGCAGCAGATGTGCAGTCCTGAGTGCGGCCATTGTAAGGGAGGGAAGATGCACAAAATCCAACACATCACACTCTACAGCTTTCTCTCCCTCTCTCAAGTCCAATGGGACACGGCTGGCCTACAGACAAGTAGCTTCTCAATGTAGCACAAGTATTGAATTATTGACACCTGGATTCCATATGATAAATAACGAGAAAATCTACGTCAGCATCAAAGAAGGAGGATGTGAGATCATTAAAAGATTCACAGCAACTCAACCATAAAAGCAGTGGTTTCAACATCATTAAGTGCAGATACACACAGACCCTCAGTACCACATCTGTACTATTGGGTGCAGGAGACGGGATGGCAAATCAAATTATTCCCAATGTTATACCTAGCTTGCAAACATCACACCTTCAAATGATTGGCAGATTTTGGTAATTAACTCAAGTTGCACTTTGGGATATATTCAGCGCCAACCTTGAAGTCTTGCTGCATTGAGAGATTATAGTCATTGCCAGGATTAAATCAGAGCACAGAAATGGCTGTGTAGAGTGAAGAAGGGGTAAATCCATTAAGATGCTGATATGGTCAGTAAGGATGGAGACAGCAGCACTCCAGCCAACACTGGCTTTGCATCAGACATTGATGGACTTCAGACATTCTTCAATTACTATTTCTCATGCAATGAAGTGATTAAAACAGAAGAAAATGGGGGGGAAATTTTGAGCATCTCATTTCTGTAATAAAAGCAAAATGCTGCAGATGCTGGAAATTTGCATTTCTATCTTCACTGAACTATGGTTTGTATTTCATCCCCTTAGTGCAGGCCAAGTGAGATTTGAAACATTTTTGATTTTAATCCAGTTAGCGACTCTTTCAGGACTGCACAATTCAAAGAGCTGCTCTCGTTCTCACACTGCCCCCCACTCCCTCCCCACCCCAACACGAGGGGCAAATAAACCAGCACGGATTTGAAAGTTGACCCACGTTCCCGGAAGGTTACATTGTCAGAGAGACATCAAGAAAGTTGCGCCCCTCCCCCAGCGAAAGGGCCAATTAAAACAAAAGCATTAAAGGTCGAAGGTCACACCCAGCAACAACAGCACAAGTTGCATTCTCAGATAATATTAAAACCATTTATATCGAGTCATAACCTCTGAACTTGGAATAGAGGCTACAGCAGACTGCAGCCTTGATATTTCATGTGGCAGTAGATTTGATCCTAGTATGGAGGTACATATTGGGTCCAGATTCAGCTGTATAAATTGCTAGAATTTGCAATTTTAATAAAACCAACCTGGAAGAATTCATAGACCGACTCCGTGATTAATGAGCAGGGACAACAGAGTATCTAATTGGCCACATCCTTCATGCTCCACAGGAGACAGATTCAGTAGGCAGCCTCCAATCTAACCTTGACTTCCTGTACCCTGCATAACGTGGACATTACATTACGCATTGCACTTCAAACCTAAATAGAAATACAGATTCCAGGGAGTTCCATTGAATGGAAGGTTCCGACCCCTATCACTGTAAAACCATGGACATGAAGCTGAAGAGGGTCAGGCGGGCCCGGCTCCCTCCAAAAAAGGTAAATTCAAATCCAAACAATTGCCCCCTCGGTCACGTGCAGTGGCACCAAACCTCAATCCAAGACAGAGAGAACTAGTGTATCCCTACCTGAAGGGACAGTGAGTCAATTCCAATCTTCTTCCCCAAGTCAGCTAACTATTGCAAGGAACTGACCAGCTGCTACATTAACGTCCACCCTTCATCAGAACAGATAAAACTAAAAAAAAAAAAGACAGACTGGAAACAGGGGTTTGTCGATCAAATAGAAAAAAGTTCTCTCTGCTGTGGCATTGTCGAAGATGAGACACAAGGATAAAGTTGTAAAATGTGTTTTTTTTTGCCACACATTCAATAGATTACAAGGGAATTCATTTTACAGGTTCTGAACGGGGCCAATAAGAGTCTCCTTGTCCTCCCCAGGTGGGGCATGCCGATAGGAGACAACGTGGTCTGTCTTTGCGAGCTTGATGATGAAGTAGATGACTCCCCCAAGGAGGATTAGGACGCAGATTGCCAGCAGGATCACCATCGAGATTGCTGTTAAAACAGGGGTGGGGAAGAAAAGAATTCACATTGTAATCATAAAGAGCAGCAACAGTTTCTGTGCTCAGATACACTCGTCTTTAATTCTTTAACCCAAGCGCTCACTGTTGGCAAGTGTAATTATTCCATCCAGGCAGGTAAATCATTCTCAGTTATTTAATCTGCTCCCATCACCTATTCCAAACAGGATTCTCTTTTCCCCTTGCTCCAAGTGTAAACTATATTCCCGGTTACTAATAGAAATAAACAGCACAGAAACAGGCCATTCGGCCCAACTGGTCTATGCTCCCCATGAGCCTCCCCCCCACCCCACCCCTCTATCTCACACCATTAGCATAACCTTCAATCCCTGATTTAACTAGATCACCAGACAGAGCAGATCTCGGTTATGGACCAGACAATACTGGCCACACTTCACCAACCTGAGAGATCGGTTCTGCTCCCTCTTGTCTAGAGTGTTCCATTCATAGAACTAATGAAGTTTAATGTAAAAGGAGTAGAGTTTGAATAAACAGGTCTTTATCCCCTTTCTCAAGATTCAGGTTGTTGCTAACGTGTTTTGCAGGAGTGCCAGGTGACCTGTACAAAACAGCCAGCTTTCCCAGGTGACAGACAACTTTTGCAGTCAGCCTTTGGAAATGTGTAGACTGTAAACCTTGGCTGAATTTGCCTTTAACTCCAAGATATTTCTTTTCTGAACTCTCCTCCCTCACACCTCGATACCATAGTCTTCATTATAATGGAGTTGAGGATCCATAGTTTCCCCTCCCAAATGCTGACCTTTGTCCCTTTAGGAGGAGACTACTTTTCCAAACTTTCTCCTCAAAAGGGGTGTCCTACCATCTGGAAGATTATACTGAATATCAGGATGGGAATTCTTTTGAAAAGTGTTTGAAAGTTGCCAATCTGGTCCCTTCCTTATATTTGAAGAATACAAAATGGACTCTTCGCCCCCTCCCAGTGTAGTGTTGCAGTGTTTCGAAATTGCAATTGCATTGTGCACAGTGTACTCTAGAGGCTGCTGTAGAACACACATGCTAGCAAAGGGAAAGTGAAACTAAAGAATAAAAGGAGAAGCCTTTATGTTCAGCTGCAACAGTCAGTCTCTGTCTTGGCCTCATACTCTCCACTTGCCTGGATGGGTGCAGCTCCAACACACACTCAAGAAGCTCAACACCATCCAGGACAAAGCAGCCCACCTGATCGGCACCTCATCCACCGCCTTCAATATTCACTCCCTTTACCACCGACACACAGTGTCTACCATCTACTAGAAGTATTGCAGTAACTTATCAAGGCTCTTTCAACAGCACCTTCCAAGCCCGCGACTTCTAATATCTAGAAGGACAAGGGCAGCAAATGCATGGGAACACCACCACCTGCAAATTCCCCTCCAAGTCACACACCATCCTGACTTGGAACTATATCACCGTTCCTTCACTGTCGCTGGGTCAAAATCCTGGAACTCCCTTCCGAACAACACTGTGGGTGTACCTACCCCACATGGACTGCAGCGGTTCAAGAAGGCAGCTCACCACCACTTTCTCAAGGGCAATTAGGGATGGGCAATAAATGCTGGCCTGGCCAGTGACGCCCACATCCCCCAAACGAATAAAAACTCAGCTAAACCTCACTCAAGTCCCAAGGACATCACTCTCTGCAAAAAAAAAAAGACACCTCTTAATTTCCCTAACCTCCCATAAACAGAAATCAGATTCAATTCTCCCTTAGCTGCAGCCCAGTTTACAAGGAATCACAGTAATGGTACATTCAGGAGATGTGAAACGGCCACTAGCTCAGCCTGTATGACAGAACATAATCAGGCAATACTTGGGGTATGATAGCATGGTGGTTATGTTACTGGACTAGTAATCCAGAGGCATGGACTAATGGTCCAGAGACAGAAGTTCAAATCCCAAGGCAGCTGGAGGATTTAAATTCAATTAACAGAATGAATCTGGACTAAAAAGCTAGTGTCACTAATTGTGACAAGGAAGCTACTGGATTGTTGTAAAAACCCATCTAATGCCCTTTAGGGAAGGAAATCTGCCGTCCTTACCCAGTCTGGCCAATCGGTGACTCCGGACCCACAGCAATGTGGTAGAGTCTTAACTGCCCTCCGAAATGGAATAGTAAGCCTCTCAATTGTATTCAAGGCGGCAGCTCACCACCATCATCAAAGGCAATTAGGGATGGGCAATAAATGCTGGCCTTGCCAGCGATGCCCACATGTCATGAACGAATACATTTTTTAAAAATGAACTAATCTACCCAGAGAAGGCTTGGGTGGTGTGTTCTCACCAGAGTGTTAAAAACTAGCAGCAGAAAAAAAAAAAACAGGGATATTTACCCCATGAATCCCAGTTTGGCATAAAGACATTTCTTCTCATAAGGAGAGTCTAGTAAACTGTGTGGTTGGTCTCCACACTTTGCTGCACAGTGAGGTAATGAGGTCTACTGGCATCCCCCCAAAGTCTGGTCATTCACCAATCACACTTCCTTGCAGCCTGACTATCTCCCATCTTTCAGTAACGAACAGATCACCCTCCATTTTAACCCCAAGCTGCTTGAAATGAATATAAACATTAAAAGTAAATGAAATTCCTATCTTGATCACGAGGTATTTACCAGAAGCATGATGGCGAAGTTCAGGACGGTGATGTTTATCAAAGTTCCCATTGTTGTTTTGCTTCCAATTATCTACCAAGATAAAAGAATTAAAAAAGAGAGCGTTCAGGACGGCTCGTGTGCGTTGGAACCTCAACGGCATCATAAAACAATTCAACTTCCATCCAAAACTTTTACGTTTAGATTCAGTTCTAATCTGTCACGGTGTCAGCCGTGACTCTGTGGGTGATTCTCTCACCTCCGAATCAGGAGGGTTGCGAGTACAAGCCCCAGTCTGGGCGCTTGAGCCCAAAGTCTAGGCTGACTTTTTCATGGTGCAGCCCTGCGGGAGCACCGCGCTGTCAGATAAGACGTTAAACTATGGCCCCAACTGCTCTCACGTGGATCCAATCTAATAAGACATTCAGAAACTTCTTCACCCAGAGAATGATGAGAATGTTCAGCTCAGAAGATGGAGAATTTCACCAGGGGGAATGGAATAACCTCTGTCTGCCCTCTCAGGTAGATGCAAGATCATTCCACAGTACTAATTTAAAAGGAGAGCAGGGGAGTTCTCCTCAGTGCCCTGCCCAATATTTATCCCTCAAATCAACATCACTAAAACAGATAATGTGGTCATCATCACATTGCCCTTTGTGGGATCTTGCTGTGCAGAGCTTGGCTGTCACATTTCCTACATCACAACAGTGACTACACTTCAAAAAAAAACACTTCATTGGCTGTAAAGCTCTTAGAGATGTGCTGGGTTCATGAAAGGCACTATATAAATGCAAGTTCTTTCCTTTTATTTCGGACAGACTGGGCAACAACAGCAGATTTACTTCCTTGAACCAGTTGTGTCTTACCAGCTTTCATGGTCATTATTTTCTGGGAGCATCCCACAAATTAGCAGATTTATTGAATTTAATTTGCCAAATTGGGATTTGAACTCACCATCTGTTACTAGATCAGTATCGTAACTACCAGGTCACCATGGTAACTACCATGTTTTAATGGGATCACCACCTGCAAGTTCCCGTCCAAATCACACACCATCCTGACTTGGAACTATATCGCCGTTCCTTCACTGTCGCATGGTCAATATCCTGGAACTCCCTTCCTAACAGCACTGTGGTTGTACCTACCCCACATGGACTGCAGTGGTTCAAGAAGGCAGCTCACCACCACTTTCTCAAGGGCAATTAGGGATGGGCAATAAATGCTGGCCTGGCCAGCGATGCCCACATCCCATGACTCCGATTCACAAGTTTCAAATATTGCAACTGTATGAAGACATCTTACTTACCCATTTTTCCTGAGCATCGAGCCAAGCACTCAGCCTCACTATCGTAATTGTTCTTGTTCCCACCACAACCTCCGTAGGTGAACTGTTTGCAGCTCTGAGTTTCAGGAGCGTAATACCAGCGTGGGAAAGATGCACGGCATTTACCAGTCACAGCTGGAGCGAAGCAGTAAACTACGAGGAATATTAGCAAAGAGTTAGTAGATAGCAATGTAGGCCATTCAGTCCCTCAAGCCTATTCTGTCATTCTGGAAGATCATGGCTGATCTGCAAGCTAACCCCAACCACCCGCCTTGGCTCCATAATCCCTCAATACCCATGTGATCGCACCTACAGAAACATCTAAGGAAACATACACCAGTCTACTGCTCTCAAATTGTGTGAAGGAATTGAGTTTGAAGGCCTGAAAAGGAGGAAAATAACCAGGCAGGTCCCAGACCAACTCACCACCTTCCCAGTCAGCAAGTCCACAGAGAGGCAGCAAATAGAATATTAAGCGCAGGTTTCACAGACAGACACTAGTATCTCAAACATACCAAAAATGTAAAAGTAAAGAAGTGATTGATAGGCAGGGATATGGTGCTCATGTTGTGTCAATGTTTGTAACTACAGGGCGGCCCTACCTTCATCAGCAGCGGTGTCCTGGAGTTTCTGTGGCTCTGGGATGACCTCTGCAATACAATAAGCAGCCACTTTATACCAGCACTCAAAAAACAAAAACTGCATTTATGTAGCACATTTTAACAAAATACAACACCTCAAGGCATTACACAGAAACGTTATCAAATAAATTGACACCGAGCCACATAAGGAGATATTAGGACAGGTGACCAAAAACTTGGTCAAAGAGGTCGGTTTTAAAGGGGCATCTTAAAAAGTAGGAGAGAAAGTTGGAGAGGTTTAGGGAGGGAATTCCAGAGCTTAGGACCCAGGCATCTGAAAGGCACAGCCACCAATCATGGGACAATTAAAAATTGAGGATGCACAAGAGGCCAGAATTAGAGGAATATAGAGATCTTGGAAGGGTTGTAGGGCTGGAGGAGATTACAAAGATGGGGAGGGGAGAGGCCAAGGAGGGATTTGACCATAAAGATGAGAATTTTAAATTTGAGGCATGGCCACACTGGGAGCCAGTGTAGGTCAGTGAGCACAGGCGTGATGGGTGACTGGGATTTGGTGCAAGTTAGAACATAGGCAAAGTTTTGAATGAGCTTATGTTTACAGAGGGTGGAAAATGGGAAGCCAGTCAGGACTGCATTGGAATAGTCGGGTCTGGATACGGGATGAGGGTTCCTGCAGCTGATAAGCTGAAGAAGGGACAGAAATGAGTGATATTAGGAGGTAGGAGGCGGCGGTCTTGGTGATGGAGTGGATACATGATGTCTCAAGACCAGACTCACCCTTCTGTCCAGTGCATGCATCCAGACATTTGTTTTCAGTCTCGTAGTTATTCTTATTGCCCTTGCAGCCTCCATAAGTGAATGATTTGCAGGCTTGGGACTTTGGGTCAAAATACCAGCGAGGGAATGCAGCACGGCAGCTTCCAACTTTCCTGGGTGCGTAGCATCGCTCTGCAAGATGCATGTCCTGGCATTAAAACAAGTTAACCGCAGCACACAAACTTTCTAGTTTGTCCTACTGGGGAAACCACCTCTGAATATTCCAGATGAAACCGGCTGATTTCCCCCCCCCCCCCCCCCCAAAAAAGCCTCACTCAGTTCCAATGCCCTGCTGGAACCAAAAGGCATGCTCAGAATGCACTGACAGAGGGAGGTTCTGACTGCAGTCACTGGAGTCAGGCAAAGGGAGCAGCTTTTAAAAGCCAGTTTAGGACGTTTACTATCGTTATTGTAGACAATTTTCAACCCCTCAACCACCATCGCTAAAAACCGATAATCTGGTCACTGCCACATTGCCGTTTGTGGGATCTTACTGTGCGCAAATTGGCTGCCATGTTTCCTACATCACATTGCCTGTAAAAGGCTTTGAGACGTCCCGATGTTGGTGAACGGCGGTAAAGAAATGCAAGTCTTATTTTTAATACTGCTGTTTCATCACTGTAACTATTTAGTTAATTCAGAATCAGACTCCAGAGCAAGTTAGTGGGGTCATCGCAGAGAATAGGAGAGGGGTAAAAAACATGGCAGGAACCAGGACCCACAGAGTACAAGGGCCTTGAAGGAACTGGGTAACTGCAGCTTTCAGTTTGTAGGGTCATTAAAAGAGCAACTTGTGGGCACACAGCACAGGAAATGCTCATCCAAACAGCCAACATTCAGATCACCACTGGTGACCGTGCAATCAGACACATCTGGACCATCAGGACTTGACTGGAACAGTGAGGGCATGCGCGAGCTGCCCAGACTGATCAATACACAGCAATGCAGCCCAGCAAGTGTTCCCACACATTCCAATTCACTGCAATTAACTCAACTTTGCAGGGAAAAGATTAAGATCTGACAAATGCCTTGCTCAAGCTTTGCCTCTTCCAAAGAATTCTTTCATGGATCCTTAAAGGTTAAGATTATCACAGGGGTCAGTGTCTGATGCTCATCATTTACCGATTGCTTAATGAGCTGAAATATGCAAATCAGCTTCCCTGAAAATTCACTGTAATCTCTCAATGGGAGGGAGGAGGGAGCTGCAGAATATATTTCCCTGTAAAATACACAACTATCAGTTGCCTCAACAGTACAACTCCTTCCAGTACATACTCGCCATTTAAAGTTAAATCATTGATATAACAGAATGAAACTTTGCACAATGAGGTTTCGAGACCTACCGTTATCCGGAGTGCTGGATTCCAGGTGTTCAGTCAGGCGTGTGTAACTGGCACTCACTAGAATTGAGAACAATAAAAAGTCAGACTAGTCTCTTTAGAACAAAACTTCACTTCTCCAGCAAGTCTTCCTTCAAACTACATTCACTGAACTGTGCTGGAGAACCACTATGTATCTATGAGCTGTCTCTCCCCCTCGTTCTCTTCCACATTCAAGAATTTCTTTGCTCCCCTCCTGAGGGGACTAACTTTGTTGTTGGTGTTTGGTTTCATGGCCTCTTGGTTTAATGGAAAATAATTTAGCTCAAGGGGGTCACGTCAACAACACTAACTTGCATTTATATAGCACCTTTAGTGAAGTAAAATATCCCAAAATGCTTCACAGGAGCGTTGTCAGACAAAATTTAATACTGAGGCACTTGAGATATATTAGGACAGGTGACCAAAAGCTTGGTCAAAGAGCGGCTTTAAGGAGTGTCTTCAAGGAGCAAAGAGGTTGAGGAAAATCCAGAGCTTAGGGCCCAGGGGGTTGAAGTGGTAGAGCCAATAAAATCAGGATGAGGATGAGGCCAGAATTGAAACGATGTGAGGGCTGTAGGGCTGGAGAAGGTTACAGAGATAAGTGGGGATGAGGCGATGGAGAGATTTGAAAGCACAGATGGGAGTTTTAAAATGGAGCCATTGTTGAATCAGGAGCCAATGCAGATCAGAGAGCACAGAGGGTGATGGGTGAATGGGACTAGGATACGAGCAGCAGGGTTTTGGATAAGCTCAAGTTAAAGGATGGTGTAAGATGTGAGGACAGCCAGGAACGTGTTGGAATAGTCAAGTCTAGAGGTAGCAAAGCCATGGATGAGGGCTTCCACAGTAGATGAGCAGAAGCAGGGGCAGAGTCAGCATGGTATTTTAATAGTGGCACCATCCCAGGCAAACTCTTGGAGATTTCACACACCCTCACCAACCAATCCAAGAACAGGATTCCATTGTCATGAGCTTAAAGAACAGGAGGTCAACTCTTCCAGTCTATCATATGCTACACAACACTTCAAATGAATACAATATCAGAGTCATAGAGTTATACAGCACAGAAACAGGCCCTTCGGCCCATCATGTCTGTGCCGGCCATCAAGCACCTATCTATTCTAATCCCATTTTCTAGCACTTGGCCCGTAGCCTTGTATGCTATGGCATTTCAAGTGCTCATCTAAATACTTCTTAAATGTTGAGGGTTCCTGCCTCTACCACCACTTAATGCAGTGCATTCCAGACTCCAACCACCCTCTGGGTGAAAACTTTATCCTCATATCCCCTCTAAACCTCCTGCCCCTTACCTTAAATCTACGCCCCCTGGTTATTGACCCCTCCACTAAGGGAAAAAGCCTCTTCCTATCAACCCTATCTATGCCCCTCATCATTTTGTACACCTCAATCAGGTCCCCCCTCAGCCTTCTCTGCTCTAAGGAAAACAACCCCAGCCTATCCAGCCTCTCTTCATAGCTGAAATGCTCCATCCCAAGCAACATCCTGGTGAATCTCCTCTGCTCCCTCTCCAGTGTCAAAGTTGAACACTCCGTTACTTACCAGCTTTGCAGTATTCATCATCAGATTTATCAAAACATTGGGTTGTTCCATCACACAACAGGTCACGAGATACACAGCAGCCATCGGTACACTTGAACTCGTTTACTGAACATTGCTTGGAACAGTCTGCAAATAGGTTAAAAAAAAAAGTGAGTAGGAAACAAAGCAAAGTTTGTTCCATCACCATCAATTGACCGGGTCATATTAGGCCAATAGCAACCTGCATTTATATAGCACCTTTAACATGGGAAAAGCATCCCAAAGCGTTTCACTGGAGTTATCAGAATGTTTGACACCAAGCTGCATAAAGGAGATATTAGGTCAGGCGACCAAAACTTTGCCCAAAGAGGTAGGTTTTAACAGCTTCTCATAAAAAGGAGAGAGAGAGTGGAGGAAAGGTTTAGGGAGGGAATTCCAGAGCTTGGGGCCCAGGCAGCTGAAGACACGGCCACCAATGGTGGAGCGATTATAATTGGGGATGCACAGAGGCCAGAATTGAGGAATGCAGGGTTGTGGGGCTGGAGGAGATTACAGAAACAGAAAGGGGCAAGAACATGGAGGGAGTTGAAAACCAGTTGGGGAGCTGCAGATAAAGATCAGGTCAGCTTTTTACAAAGTATAAATTATATCCATTGTTACCAACAACAAATTAAGTTTGCATCAGGCATCTGAAAAGTTGGGTTACTTTGGATAGTCCAATTCTAGACCACTTGGGTACATCGATCACGCAGAGTCCTGGTGAAACAGCAGCTCAACTCGAGCATTAGATTACAAAAACGCTTTCAAGTCAGTCAACTTACCCTTCAGACTCAATATGCTCCTACTCGATACTGGCACAGAGTTGATCGATGCTGCTAAAAAAAAAAATAGAAATTTGTTTTATGCTATCAACATTGAGAGAGAATATAACAATGTGCATTGGGCATGCACTAATCTGTAGACCATACTTCCTGAAGTTTCATCACACTTTGTTAACAATTTACAATGTCAACTGTCACAAATACAGTTGCCAGATTTGGCCACTAGGGGATCTGAAGCAAGTTTTTGAAGTCAGTCTCCCAACTCTTAAGTATTGACAATATCCTTGTGTTAACTATCCTGACAAATACATACTATAGGTCTAATACATAGATTATAGAGAATGCCTTCGGAACGCGAGTCGTAGTCTTGAGGAATTTCCTGATCCACATGCAAGATGTTGAATGAGTGTAAGATTGTGTGAACTGCAATGTGAAATTCTTAAAACTTGAAATGTCTTCATTTTTCATGCGCATGTTGTGGGAGATTGATTGCATGTGTGGGGGAGGTGCGTGTAAAATATGTAATAAATTAGAGTATTGACAATACTATCTGAAAAAAAAACTTGTATTTCCATAACCTCAGGACATCCCAAAGTGCTTTGCTAAAGTCCTTCAGTGACTGTAGTGTAGTCACTGCTGTAATGTAGGAAATGGAGCAGCCAATTTGTGCACAGCAAGCTCCCACAAACAGTGAAGTAAATCTGTCTGAGATCTTGGTTGAGGCATATATATTGACCCAGACTCTGGGGAGAAGTCAGTCGCTGCAGCTTGTCAGTACTGCAATGGGAGGCTCAGCCTGGATTTCTGTGCTCAAGTCTCTGGAGTGGGTCTCTGAACCCACAACCTTCTGACTGACTCAGAGACGAGTGTGCTATCAGCTGAGCTAAGGCTGACATCGTGTGGCACACTGCACCCTAACAAGTAATCTGCTTTCATGCAAACATCACGTCACCCAAAAATCTCCCAGCAAACATTTCAATTTGTAATTTATGTACAGTTTAGCACATTACCCGTAATCACTTATAAAGAACAATGTCTGCTTTCAAAAATCACAATCCATCCATTACAATAAAATTACCAATGAAGTTTGGTTGAAGTGATCACTTTAGTGGAAAATCCTCTGTTTGAATAGTTGCCTCACTGGCAACTGTACCAATCAGCACATGTTTTATGTTAGCTGTAGCTCAGTGGGTACAGTCTTTTGGATGAGACGTTAAACTGAGGCCCCATCTGCCCTCTCAGGTGGACATAAAAGATACCATGGAACTATTCAAAGAAGAGCAGGAGACTCCACTCTGCTGCCCCGACCAACATTTACCCCTCAACCAAAATCACAAGAGATTTTATCTGGTCAGTTACCACATTGCTGCTTTGTGGAATCTTGCTGTGCACAAATTGGCTGCTGCGTTACCCATGTTACAGCAGTGACTATACTACTTCATTGGCCGTAAAGCACTTTGCGACATCCTGAGGTGGCGAAAGGCACTATAGAAATGCAAGGTCCTTTCTTCTTTCAGGGGTTCATTCATTATTACCCATCAGGGATCAACACCTTCCAACATAGCAGGTTACCAGCCAAATCAATCCTCAACAGGATCCCAGGGGATTAAAAACTGGAGCACACGAAAGATAAATCAAATCCAGCACCCGCAGAGGATAGAATCATCAAAATTTAAAACACACAGAATGAGGCCATTCGGCCCATCAGGCCTGTGTTTGCTCTTTGAAAGATCAGTCCTACTTAGTCTCTGTAAGCTCCTCATCATCAAGCATCGGTCCAACTCCTTTGAAAATAATTTATGGGATCAGCTTCCAACACCTTTTCAGATTGAAAATTCCAGATCCCGACAGCTGAGTAAAAGCATTCCGCATCTCCCCACTGGGAGAATTGTCCAATGATTTTCAATCTATGACCCGTGATTACTGACGCACTCAGAGGGAATAGTTTTTTCTCTAACAAAAAAATCCATCGTCTTGTAAACATCAATAATCATCCTTTTTGGTCAAGATAAACTCCCAGAGCCATTGGGAGAATCTCTTGTCCAATTAAAAGGAAGACCAGTAACCCACCAAAAGCCAGAGAAATTTTGTTTTGTACATACCTGTGGCTCCATTGCAATTCTTCAAACAGTCCTGTTCACTCTTAAAATTGTTCCCATTGGCTAGGCAGCCTCCATAAGTGAACTCTTTGCAGATCTTGTCGGTAACATTATAATACCACCGGGGAAACGAGGCACGGCACGGACCAGTCTTTGACGGACACAAGCAGTTCACTGAAAATTAAGTTTGCAACAAGTTACTTCGAGAAATAGTTAGCATCTAGTCAACAGGTGTTAACTTCATTGAATGTATCAAAGATTAAAATAAAAAAAAGGAGGTAAAGTTGTAAACTTCCAGCTGCAGTGTGTGTGTGTGAGAGTGCAGGTAACTGATACTTCCCTATTGTGGCTTCTATCATTGTGCTATCAGCATCAGTCACAAACGCAGTGTAAGATTTCACAGGACATTCGATAAACTGTTGGATATCAACCTTGGCTCAGTGGGTCGCACTTTCACCTCACAGCCGCAAAGTTGTGGGCCCCACTTCAGAGACCCGAGACGCACAATCTAGGCTGGCACCCCCAGTGCAGTGCTGTTGGAGTGCTGCACTGTCAGAGGCCCCGTCTGCCTTCTCAGGCGGATGGAAAAGAAACCCCCAGCCACTATTCCAAAGAGCAGGGGAGTTCTCCCCAGTGTCCTGGACAATATTTATCCCTCAGCCAACTCCACTAAAACAGGTTATCGTATTGCTGTGTGTGGGATCTTGCTGTGTTTAAGTTGGCTGCCACATCTCCGACATTACAACAGTGACTGCACTTCAAAAAGTACTTCATCGGCTGTAAAGAGCTTTCGGACGTCCTGAGACCATGAAAGGTGCTACAGAAATGCACGTTTTATCTTGAATGGGGAAGGGCAATATCAGGAAAACAATAGCTCCACTCTCCCAAAACTGATCCAGCAGTGCAAAAACTTTATCCCTGCTCTGACTTCAGCTTCACTAACCCATTCACACTTGTTCTATCCAGTCCGTGCAACCTTTTGGACACTTGTATCAGGCTCCTCCCAATCTGTGCTTCAGTGAAAGCAAATAAAATGACAATCTTAGGAAGAGGAATGGGCCATTCAGCCCCTCAAGCCTGTCAATTACCTTGTGGCTGATCTGCTGTACTGCAATTCTACCTGCCTTGGTTCTATAATCCTTAACACACTTGCCTAACAAATCTATCAACCTCTGTTTTGAAATTTTCAATTTGTCTTACGAGCATGCACAGGGGAGTGCGCGAAGGGGCTGGGTGGGTGTGTTGGGGAAGAACCGGGACTTGCATTTCTATAGCACCTTTCCACAACCGCAGGATATCTCAAACTGCTTTACAACCAATTATTTTTGGAATGTTTTTTAAAAAAAGATTTTGATTGAGGGATAAATATTGGCCGGGACACCAGGGAGAACTCCCCTGCTTCTTTTCGAATAACACACTGGGATATTTTAAATCCTGAAAGGGCGGGCAGGAGTTGGGTTTACCATCTCATGTGACGACACAGCTTTCCCTCTGCCCTACTCAGAGAGTGTCTGAAATCTCGAGAGTTGGACTTGAACCAGTCTAATCTTCTGGCCCAGAGCAGAGAGTGCTGACACACTGAATACCCAGGAGGTTACGACCATTCCACACAGGCCTGAAAACAAAATGCTAAAAAAAAGTCAGACGGAGGCAGATTCACAGAATCAGCCCACTGGACAGGAGGGATACTTGTTTCAACGGATCAGGAGTTCCGGAAAAAATGGTGACACCAAGGACAGAGTATTATTTATTCTCAGGATGTGAATCATTCTTACTCATCCCTAGTTACAATGAGAAGGTGAATAACTGCAGTCTGTATGAAGAGGTTCAGAGTGGGACTGGAGTCACACGTAGGTCAGACTGGGCAAGGACCATAGGCTTCCTTCTTCATGACAAACTGAAAGTTTGAAGTTCACTTTTACTTAGTGTTTAGAAATTAATCCAGGAATAAAGGGATTACAGTTACATAGATAGACTGGAGAAACTGGGGGCTATTCTCCTCAGAACAGACAAGAGGAGGAGATTTGATAGAGGTGTTTAAAACTGTGCAGGGTTTAAAACGAGTAAATAAAAGAGAATCTTTCCAATGGCTGAACGATCACAAATCAGAGGGCACAGATTTAAAGGTGATTAACAAAAGAACCAGAGATGATAGGAGGAAAAATCTTTTTGCACGAGTGGTTAGGACTTGGAATCCTCTCCATGACAGGATGATGGATACAAATGCAATAGCAACCTTCAAAATGGAATTTGATAAATCCTGAAAGGAGAAAAAAAAATTGCAGGGATATGAGGAAAGAGCAGGGGCGTGGAAGAGACAGCACTGACTTGATGGGCCAAATGGACCCCTTCTGTGTTGTACAGTTTTAGGAGATGATGGGATTTGAACTCATGATCCCCAATTAGTCGGGGCCTCTGGAGATTACCAAGAGTAACATAACCATTCCACTTTACCATGCCTTTGCCTCACAATCAAGAGCAACTTCTAATGGATAAGAAGGGAGAATTGCAGTTTTTGTGGTCAAAACAGCCATAAACTCAGAAACCATTCGATGAACCTTGTACTTCAGTAGAACAACTTATTTAAGCAATTTACTCAACAACAACAACTTCCATTTGTCTAGCACCTTTAACGTAGAAAAGTGCCCAAGACACTTTGCAGGAGCATTATCAAACAGAATTTGACACCGAGTCACATAAGGAGATGTCAGGGCAGGTGACCAACAGCTAGGTCAGAGGCAGGTTTTAAGAGAACATTTTAAATGAGGATGTCGAGAGGCGGAGAGGTTTAGGGAGGGAATTCCAGAGCTTAGGGCCCAGGCAGCTGAAGGCACGGCCGCCAATGGTGGAGTGAAGAAAATCGGGGATGTGCAAGAGGCCGGAATTAGAGGGACACAGAGAGATCTCGGAGGGCTTAGGGCTGGAGGAGGTTAGAGAGATCAGGGGTGGGGATGGGCTGAAGGTATCCTCTGACTTTTCAGAATAGCCAAATATTCAATCCAGTGACACAACCGCTTTTTAAAAATTGATGAATTCTCCCCGTGGCTTCTGGATTATTCCACCCTTCCAGCTTTTACTGTCTCCATTTCAGAGTCTGTGGTACCTCCGCTGTCTCAAATATCACACATTCCATGTCTCTTAAATGCCTTTAATTCCTATCATTATGCTGCTTCTTATTGTCTTGTTAAAAGCTAATTTAACCATCTCCTGCTTTCCCAGTTAAACACCTTCCTGTGGGGTCTGAATTCTTCTTGCTCTGTGAAGTTCCTTTTCAAACACACTCTGTAATTTTGTAAGCCTGCTGCAAGGCACACACCCAAAACACAAAGCTATCTTGCTGTCTACACAGACGCTACCCAACCCCACCTCGTCGAATGTTACCATCATTCTCCCTTTTTAATTTGTTGTAGCTTCTCTTTTCCCAAATAAGCAAAACGAAAACACGGGCTATTGGGGAAAAGAGTGGAGGAGCGGCATGAATAGGGTAGCTCTTTCAAAGAGCCATCACAGGCTGATGGGCTGAATGGCCTTCTCCTGCAGTGTTATGCTTCTATGTTCAGCATCGTATTTTGTGCATTGGTGAAACCAAAGTAAGCTTTCAAACATTCTTGGTGCAATGCCAACTGAACATGAAATGCAGATTCTGCAGGTCAAGTTGGATTATGTTTGGGAAGACTGGAGATTGAGGGGCGGCGCAGTGGTTAGCACTGCAGCCTCACAGCTCCAGCGACCCGGGTTCAATTCTGGGTATTGTCTGTGTGGAGTTTGCAAGTTCTCCCTGTGTCTGCGTGGGTTTCCTCCGGGTGCTCCGGTTTCCTCCCACAAGCCAAAATACTTGCAGGTTGATAGGTAAATTGGCCATTATAAATTGCCCCTAGTATAGGTAGGCAGTAGGGGAATATAAGGGCAGGTGAGGATGTGGTAGGAATATGGGATTAGTGTAGGATTAGTATAAATGGGTGGTTAATGGTCGGCACAGACTCGGTGGGCCGAAGGGCCTGTTTCAGTGCTGTATCTCTAAATCTAAATCTGAACAGTCAAAAACAGATCCTCTACGAGGCAGCAAAATGACAAATCCACAGTGCGGAGCTCAGTTTACTTGCCAATAGACAGAGATCCTGCTAAATACCAACAGGGTAGGTTAGAAACATAGAACATTTACAGCATAAAAGATGGCAATCAGACACCCTGCCAGACAATTAGAAAGCCACCCAGCCAAGTTCCACCTTCCAGCTCTGGGTCTTTAGCCTGTCGGTTATGGCACTGCAGGTGAATATCCAAGTACTTTTCAAATGTGATGAGGGTCTCTGCCTTTACCACCCTTTCAGGAAGTGCGTTGACAGATCCCCACCCCCCCCCCCACAATCACCCTCTTCAACTCCCCTTAATTCACTTTCGTTTCCCAGCTCCACAAACAGTGACTTTCAAAAGGACATCAGCAGTAACTTCTCAATCTGTGCACACCTCATTTAAAGATAAAATGCCATCCCTTTCTTGAGGAGGAATATTAATGGAAAGAAATAGAGTGTAAGCCAGAGAGGGGGAGTGGGGCAGGCGAGCTGGAGAGAGGGAGTGGGGCAGGCGAGAAAACAGTTTGCTTAACTCGGTCGCACTGTTGAGAACAACCTGGGCTGAATGCCTCCAAGTGCTTTTCACGCTGGAGAACCTTTGACTGTAAATCTGTGGCTCTCTCTTCCACCTACAGCGTGGCTCAGTGGGCAGTGCTCTCACCTCCACAGTCAAAGGGTTGTGGGTTCAAGTCCCAAGACTGGAGTACAGAATCCAAACTGGCACTCCAGTGCCGTATGGAGGGAGGGAGAGCTGATGAATTGCCTTGGGACATCCCTAATACATTAAAAAGGTGCTACACAACTGCAAGATGTTGCCAACTCACAAATTACCAGATTTATTCAATAGAATTTCACAGATTGTCATCGTGGGATTTGAGCTGCCGACTGGGATGTTCCTTCATGGCTACTATACCTAGTTTGAGTGGTGTACTTTTTGAATACAAAGGTAAAAGCCGCTCAGTATGAGAGACGATTTAAAGCTGTGTTGATTATTAACAGCTGATGCTGCTTATTCTGGACTCAAACATAAGTAGAAAGAGTTTTTGCATATGAATCTGCTTCATAGTTTTGAAGACTTATTTTTACCTGATCCTTCAGTATGTGAACTATTGTCAGACTACACCCACACTCCCTGGTCATGTGTGATGCGTCATCACTTTCTCGGTTAACCATCACTTACTGCTTCTTCAGGTGGTCCTCTTAAATACTCCCCACAACACAGACTCCCCCCCCACCCCCTGCCCCCCACCCACAACACAGACCCCCCTCAGGTCTCCTTTCCCTGTGTTCTTTTTTTAAAAAAGGTTGCTGTTGCCAGTCACCTGGGATAAGTTGCCAATTCTAGTTGGACGCATTCCAAGAGGATTCATCACATGACTTCCAACCCCACCCCAATTGGTCGGCTGCCATTCTCACACAGCCCCGCCTTTCTTCACCCAATTGGACAATTCTTGACTGTCAGTCACAAAGCCTTTTCCTCCCCCCTCTTCAATAAAACAAAATTTGTTATAAAGTTAAATGCCTCATTTTTCACCCGGGTTTTGCTCCCGGCCGTGTCCCAGACATGGATCTTCAATCCTGGAGGGTTGGCGACTCTGGGTGGGGTGGGAGAGACTGTATGTGGTGTTGCAATGGCAGACTGTTTTGAAGGTGACATCATGATGCAAGTCACAATGCCATCACCCATTAGTTCCAGTGACACATCACAGATAAGAGGAAGTCACAGTTAGTCTCAGTGTGTGCAGAATTATGGGCCCCACAATTTAGGGTTCACATGAAGACCGGGCTTGTAATGTAAATAGCCACTTTAAGTCTTACTTAAAGTGAGGGGAGGAAGCACAAAGGAAAAGACTTCACAAAGACTGGGCCCTTTTAACTGGTCACCATTTACATTGAGGATTTTTCTATTCAAAGGCAGTGAAATTAGTGATTAAGAAAATGAATTCCACAAATTTGAATCCTTTCTAAACTATAGCACTGTAATTTAGGGAGCTTAGTCACTGAGTCCACAATTCACAAACCTGTTCAACTGGTTTAACAACACAGCCCAGTGCAATCATGTGTAATCATTAACTACATGACTTAGAACACAAACTCTCATAGTTAAGGGGCCTTATTCATTGCTGATAGCAGCTTCCCTCCATATCTCAGATGTTACATTCACATGACAATACATGTTACACAATGTGGAGAAGATGCAGCACTGTCCGTCCACCAATAAATAACTGTAAATCTCCAAGTCCACAGTATTCTAGTAAAAGCAAAATACTGCGGATGCTGGAAATCTGAAATAAAAACAAGAAATGCTGGAACCACTCAGCAGGTCTGGCAGCATCTGTGGAAAGAGAAGCAGAGTTAACGTTTCGGGTCAGTGACCCTTCTTCGGAACTGACAAATATTAGAAAAGTCACAGGTTATAAGCAAGTGAGGTGGGGGTGGGGCAAGAGATAACAAAAGGAGGTCTAGATTGAACCAGGCCACATAGCTGACCAAAAGGTCACGGAGCAAAGGCAAACAATATGTTAATGGTGTGTTGAAAGACAAAGCATTAGTACAGATTAGGTGTTAATACACTGAATATTGAACAGCAGCAAGTGCAAACCTGAAAAAAAAACAGTGGGTAAGCAAACTGAACAAACTAAGATGAAATGAAATAAATGCAAAAAAAAAAAATTGTAAAAAATGTAAAAAAGAATGTAAAAAAAAAAAGAAAAAAATAACTAAAAATGAAAGTAAAATGGGGGGCTGTCATGCTCTGAAATTATTGAACTCAATGTTCAGTCTGGCAGGCTGTAGTGTGCCTAATCGGTAGATGAGATGCTGTTCCTCGAGCTTGCGTTGATGTTCACTGGAACACTGCAGCAATCCCAGGACAGAGATGTGAGCATGAGAGCAGGGGGGAGTGTTGAAATGGCAAGCAACCGGAAGCTCAGGGTCCTGCTTGCGGACTGAGCGGAGATGTTCCGCAAAACGGTCACCCAGTCTGCGCTTAACACCTAATTCTGTACTAATGCTTTGTCTTTCAACACACCATTAACATATTGTTTGCCTTTGCTCCGTGACCTTTTGGTCAGCTATGTGGCCTGGTCCAATCTAGACCTCCTTTGTTCTCTCTTGCCCCATCCCCACCTCACTTGCTTATAACCTGTGACTTTTCTAATATTTGTCAGTTCAGATGAAGGGTCACTGACCCGAACCGTTAACTCTTTCTCTTTCCACAGATGCTGCCAGACCTGCTGAGTGGTTCCAGCATTTCTTGTTTTTATTACCACAGTATTCTAGTGTTGCATAAAGAGTATTTACTAGGAGATCCTTCCCTCCAATAAGTAACCTTTATAGGACAGACTAGTGACTGGATTGTTCCCCAATCACACCTACATCATCATAAACATCTACAGTGTCTCCCAGTCAAGGTGAAAAAAACCAAGGTGAGGCAAGGGAATAAACAATAAATGGTAGGTCACTGAGAAGTGGGACCTTGGAGGGTCTGTCCACAGATCTCTGAAGGTAGCAGGACAAGTAGATAAGAAGATTGAGACAACATACTTGATTTTTTTTTTCCTTTATTAGCCAAGGTGTAGAATAAAAAGAGCAAGGAGGTTATGCTCGAACTGTATAAAACAGGAATTCGGCTGGATTGCTCTCAGCAAGCACAGACACGATGGGCCAAATGGCCTCCTTCTATGATATAAATTACTGTGATTTTATGAATACTGGGAATGAAGCTGGCATTGCTCTCCGTACAGCAGAGAAGGTAGTGGGGGGATTTAATAGGAGGTGTTCAAAATCATGAAGAGTTTTGAGATAGGAGAGAGTGTTAATATTAACTTCAATAATCAGATCTGAAGAGCGATGGGTTCGAATGTTCCAACAGAAGTACAAGTTGCTCTTCCTCAAGCTTGCATGGTGCTTCATCCTAATGGTGTACGTGGCCAAAAGAGATGCCAGAGTAGGGAGACAGGGAACAGAGAACTCTCAGCTGCAAATAGGACAATGTGTTTTGAGCATCGCACAATGCTCAACTTACCCTCGGAAACGACTCACCATAAACATCACCACCAGTGACAAACCTAAAACCAACAGCGTTACTCTCCTCTAGCACATCCTAAAGTTCTCTGAACCCAATGCAATCAAATCTACTGCATCGTACGGTTAAATACTCTTCAAGCTGGATGGCAAAGATATCACCTGCCACCAGTTTTTTTTTTTAATTCATTTTCGGGATGTTAGCCTTGCCAGCAAGGCCAAAGATTTATGGCCCATCCTTAACTGCCCTTGAGAAGATGGTGGTGAGCTGCCTTCCTGAACCTCTGCAGTCCTGTGTGGTGAAGGTACAGGCACAAAGCTGTAAGGGAGCACGTTCCAGGATTTTGACCCAGAGATAATGGAATGACTGCTATCTGCATTAAGTCAGGGTGGTGCGAGACTCAGTGGGAACTTGGTAGGTTGGGTAAATAGACTAAAAGGTGTGGCAGTGACTACACAGTGGGAAACATTTAAAGAAATGATTCAAAATGTTCAACAGAATTGCATTCCAAGAAAAACTCAAGTGTGAAAGATCCAATCGTGGCTTACGAGGGAAGTTAAGGATAGTATTAGATTAAAAGAATAGGCTTATAATGTTGCAAAGAATATTAATAAGCCCGAGGTTGGGAGTGTTAGAAATCAAAGGTCTACCAAAAGGTTGATAAAGAGGGGGGGGTGGAAATGATAGTAAACTAACCAGGAATATAAAAACCAATTGTAAGAGCTTTTACAAGTATATAAAAAAAGGAGAGTAGCTAAAATAAATATTGGTCCTTTGGAGACAGAGACAGGAGAAATAATGGAAAATGAGGCAATGGCAGAGATGTTGAACAAATATTTTGTGTCTGCCAAATTACATTTCAAAAATAAAGGGTAACCAAGGGGCTAATAAGAGTGAGAAACTTGAAGTAATTAATATTGGCAGAAAAAATAAAGTATGAGAGAATCTTAGGGACTAAAAGCCATCAAATTCCCAGGGCCTGATGTCCTACATCCTACAGTTCTAAGAGAGGTAGCTGCAGAGATAATGGATGCACTGGTTATGATTTTCCAAAATTCCTTAGATACCAGAACAGTCCTAATGGATTGAAAGTTAGCAAATGTAACACTGCTATTCAAGAAAGGAGCAAGAGAGAAAACAGAAAACTGCCGGCCAGTTAGCCTGACATCAGTCACCGGGAAAAGGCTGCAATCTATTAAAGTCTTAACAATGCACTTAGAAAATCATAGACAGAAAATCAGACAGAAATCAACATGGTTTTATTAAAGGGAAATAGTGTTTGACAAATTCATTAGCTTTTTTTGAAGATGCAACTAGTAGGGTAGATAAAGGGGAGCCAGTAGATGTAGTATACTTGGATTTCCAAAAGGCATTTGATAAAGGTGCCACACAAAAAGGTTAATACACAAGATAAGGGCTCCTGGAGTTTGGGGGCAATATATTAGCATGAATGGAGGATTGATTAACAGACAGAAAACGGAGAGTAGGGATAAACAGGGCATTTTCAAGCTGGCTGGCTGTAGCTAGTGGAATGCCTCAAGGATCAGTGCTGGAGCCTCAACAATTTACTATTTATATTAATGACTTAGACAAAGAGACTGAGAGTAATGTATCTCGGTTTGCTGATGATACAAAGCTAGGTGGCAATACAAGCTGTGAGGACACAAAAAGGCTGCAAAGAAATATAGACAGGTTAAGCGAGTGGGCAGCCAGGTGGTAGGTGAAGAACAAGAGGATGTGTAAGGTTATTCACTTTGGTAGTAGGATTAGAAAAGCAGAATTTTTTTTTTAAAAAGGCATGAAATTTTTAAATGTTGATGTTCAGAGAGACTTGGGCACACTTGTAGAAGAAATACAGAAAGTTAGCATGCAGGTACAGCAAGCAATTAAGGTAGAAAACGGCATGATGGCCTTTATTTCAAGAGGACTGGAGTACATGAACAAGGAAGTCTTGTTATAATTGCACATGGCCTGGGTGAGACCATACCAGGAGAATGGTATGCAGTTTTGGTCTCCATAGCTGAGGATGGATATACTTACAATGGAGGTAGTACAGCAAATATTCATTAGGTTGGATCCTGGGATGAGAGGGTTGTCCTATGATGAGAGGCTGTGTAAATTGAGCCTATATTCTCTGGAGTTTAGAAGATTGGGAGGTGACCTCATCGAAACATATAAGATTATGAAGGGGTTTGACAGGGCAGATTCTGAGATTGTTTCCCCAGTTGAGGAATATAGAACACGAGGGCACAGCCTCCAGATAAGGGGGCAATCATTTAGGACAGTGATGAGGGGAAATATTTTCACTCAGAGGGTTGTAAAACTTTGGAATTATCTACCCCAGAGGGTGATGGATGCTCCCTTGTTGTGTTATATTAGAGAAGGAGATCGACAGATTTTTGATCTCTCAGGGAGTCAAGGGATATGGGGGAGTGGGCAGGAAAGTGAAGCTGAGGCAGAAGATCAGTCATGATCGTATTGAGTGGTGGAGCAGGCTTGAGGGGCCGAATGGTCTACAGCTGCTCCCATTTCGTATGTTCTAGGTTAAGGAGCTCCCATGCACCTGCTGCTCCTGTAGTGGAGGACACGGGTTTGGGAGGTGCTGCCATAGAAGGTTGGCATGGTTCTGCCATGTATCCTGTAAATGGTGCTGACAGCAGTTCTAGTGGGTAGAGGGAGTGGCTGTTCAAGAGATGGATGGGTTGCTTTGTCTTGAATTACTGAAATCCTGGTGACTGACACTGCAATAACAAAGCTCGGTGCCTCTTGATTCTGGTATACGCACAGAGCTAGACTGTCCCACCCAGATCTACAGAACGCCCATGGGGCTGGTCTGATCTAGAGAAAACATTCGAGAGACAGTGAGCTCAACCCAATGCAAACCACATGATTGAAACAGAACAGTGTTCCTCGAGTTCCACAGTACGAGCAACGAGAATAGATACAGGGAACATCTGCAGGTCAGCACAGCAGTTAAATAATAAAATCTTTGTTTTTACTATCTAGATGTCATCTGAACCTTTTAATATATTACTTCCTGTGACACTCCTACTCAATTACCATTCCAGCCTCTCATGCAGCTCTGTTTTGCCTTCGCCCTTTCAGCAAATCTACTTATCCCGGTCAGGCAATATCTCAATTTTAACATTCCCATCCTGTGTTTAAATCTCTCCATGGCCTTGCCTCTCCCTAGCTCTGTAATCTCCTCCATCTCCACAACTGTCCAAGATCTCTGTGCTCATCTAATTCTGGCCTCTTGAGCATCCCCAATTTTAAAACTGCTCCACCACTGGTGGCCGTGCCTTCACCTGCCTGGGCCCTAAGCTCTTGAATTCCCTCTCTGCCTCACTGCATCTATTTCCTTCTTTAAGATGCTCCTTAAAACTTGGCTCTTTGAGCAAGCTCTTGGTCATCTGCCCTAACATCTAATGCGCCTTGGTGTCAAACTTTGTCTGATTACGCTCCTGTGAAGCACCTTGCAACATTTAACATTTAAGGTGCCGTATAAATGCAAGTTGTTGTAAAGTGCATCTGAACTGCGTAACTATCATTAGTCACAGGCACGGCTTCCTCCACATCAGACAGACATTAAACCAACCCATTGGAGGAATTGTCTTTTAGTCAAGAACTGGGACCTTGGGTCAACAAATCACATGTTGTATTGGAAATAAAGGAGATTAAGCCCAGGAGTCAGTGGGGTAGGGGCAGTGGGGATGAGATGCTTTCCTAATGTCGGACAGTCAGAGCACTGATAGATTCGAAGTCAAGCCAACTTTGTTCTGCCCCAGCCTCTTCTCCTGCATCGGAGCTATTTCGTCTCCCTTTCTGCAGTTTGTGATCAGACACAGATTCCAATTTAGTGTCAAACTAGACAGGGTTTTGTGTCTGATCTATCACAACCACCTGGAAGTTTTGAGACTATATATCTGATCAGAAATAATGCTTACAATCAAAGCCTTCCATCCAAATAATCTGAACAGGATTCAATTCCAGGTTGATGCAGTGGGGAAAAAAAAAACGATGTCAGCTAATTCACTGTTACCCTGACAAATATGAAAAATATTTTGGTCGATGATGCAGCAACAAGAGTACACAAATAAGAACAAAATATTTAACACCGGTCTGGAGAATACTGTGAATGTAACGAAGGACAGAAAATATGGCGAATGAAAGGATGCCCAGTGTTTCCAGCCATTGGATAAAAATGGACAGAAAATCTCGACCATAATTTCAACAGATAAACAACATCTTTTGATCTAAAAATATAATCCTATGCATCGAACAGTGAAAGAGAGAATATTTTCAAGTCAATGAGATTAGGAATTCTCTTCCAAAAGCTCCTAAATATATATTTCAGTGGGATCAGTCTCAATTCCATGGTTCGAGTACTCATCAACCCATTAAATAATTCATTTATTTGCTACATTCATCGACTTTGATGTCCATTAACTTTAGGCTCCAGCCTCACATTTACCTCTGCATTGCACTGATCCATATATCATCACGATCTACACAAGGACAGAATATAGTGGCCAGACTAGTTTTGCTGAATCTAATGTCTTTATCATTTGACTACACAATAGAGAGATTGAAAAGGGAGTGTTCTGTGTAATTTCTAAGATCTCTGTGGGTGTCCCTCTTAACTGCCAAAGCGCATCATAAAGCAACAATGCAAGCTATAAAACTTACAGAACCTCCCATGACTATCCTAGTTCTTAACTATTTGTGGGCTAGCATTAAATCACCTTTTGAGTGAATTTGTAGATTAAATCTGAGATTGGAATGGGTTAAAGTAGCTCTGCCTCTCCCCACCGATTCCCCCAAGGGTCTGGGGATAGAATAGTGGTAACAAGGCGTTCCTTCATAAACCAGGTAAGATGCCAGGGCTTGGTGAGAGATCTTGGAGAATTGTATGTATTAAATTTGAATGACCCACTGTGAACTTGCCACCTTCCCATCGTTGACGCATCATCGCCTTCAAAAGAACTATGCAAAGTAACCACAGGGAACTAAAACTGCATCGAAATCCAGGGTGTGACCCGGACTCTAGATCCCATTCCAAATGATATCATGCATCATAACTCACTCTGCTCTACAAGTCACATTAGAACTTCTACAAGGCAGCACCTCTGCAGATAATCCAAGTGGCTCGAACTCTGCAATTAAATTCAGGATGCCAGAGTGGGCAAATGAAGATATAAAAATATAGAAAAGATACAGAAAGCTGTCACCCTGCATCCAATGCATGGCCAAGTGCAAAGAGGTAAGAAACCAGTTTAATATCCACCAGGACAGAAAGAGGTACAATCTACAAAAGTCAAACCCTGACCAGCATTGTCCCAATTTTCTCTGCTATTTTTCAGGGAAGATTGCTCATTTTAAATCTTAAAAAAAAGGTTCTTAAATTTTGCAATAAGATATTGCTACTGAAGAACAGAAGCTCTCGCACCTGCACCAACATTCAATTAGATCATAACTGATGTGCACCTTAACTCCATCCTTTAATACCCTTACCTAACAAATAGCTATCAAGCTCAGCTTTGAAAATTTCAATTGGTCAAACCTCAGGAGCTTTTTGGGGGAGAGAGTTCCAAATTTCCACTCCCCTTTGTGAAGTAGTGCTTCTGACATTGTCCCTTGAATGACCTGGCTCGAATTTTAAAGGTTCTGCTCCCTTGTTCTGGACCCCCCCACTCCCACCTGAGAAAATAATTTCTCTCTATCTATCCCATCAATTCCTTTAACCCCTTAATCTTCTATATTTAAAGGGAATACAAGCCGAGTCAATGCAACACACCTTTTTTTTTGCTATATAATCCTTCCTGAGATGAATGTCCAGAACTGAACACAATTACTCCCGATGGAGTCTAACCAGAGCTTTATGTAATTCTGTACAAAGGGCAGAACATCCACCCATGTGTATTCCATCTCCCTTGAGAAAAAGACCAACATTCCATTCACCTTTTAAATTATTTGTGTACCTATCCACTAGCTATTGGTAAGTTCTATACAGGGTTCTCAAACCTCTCCACTCCTCTCCATTTAGAAAACACTCAACCAGCTTTTGTAGAGAGAAAGACACCCTGAAGAGAAACTGCTTCAAGTTAATTGAGAGGGTAATTATAAACCATAGTTCAGAAGTCTGCACATCAGATACTAAACTCCAATATGCCAGCAAACCCCAACAAGGCAGCACTTTTCCCATGGATTAGTTTTTAACTGTAGATTGACAAATCCAGATTTCTTAATTCCAAAGTAGCCAAGTAAATTTGGAAAAAAAAGTATTAAAAAAATCAGTTATAAAGGAACATGACTAAAAAGGTAGAATAAAGAGAAAAGGAACACAGGAACAGCTGGACAACAGTCAGCCTTTTAAGCCTGATCCCCTATTTAATTAGATCTACCCCGCAGAAACTTAGCCATCAAAAACTCTGCTGCCCATTTCTTATTTCACACCAAGTCCCGTTCACCCATCATATCTATGCTCGCTGATCGATATTGGCCCCCAGTCAAGCAATGCCTCAGGTTTTAAATTCTCATCCTGGTTTTCAAATCCGTTCATGGCCTCAACCCCTCCCTATCTCTAAATTCCTCCAGCCCCACATCCCTCCGAGATCTCTGTGCTTCTTCAATTCCGGCCTCTTGAACATCCCTGATTTTAAATTGCACCACTGTTGGCGTCCATGCCTCAACTGTCTTAAGCTCTGGAATTCCCTCCCTAAACCCTTCAGTCTATCTTTCCACCTTTAAGACACTCCTTAAAACCTACCTCTTTGACCAAGCTTTTTGTCATCTGCCCCAATATCTCTTTATGTTGCTTCATAATGTTCCTTGGGATGTTTTATTACATTAACAACTTGAATTTATATCACACCTTTATCATGCTAGGTTTAAAGCGTGCCTCAATATAAATACATCCTATTTACACAGAATTCTCAATTAAAATAAAGCTTGGAATGGCAAAAAACAAACTGATTTATCTCAGTGAGCTTAAATCTGCTCTCACTATTAAACTCACCTCAAGTCTTCAACGTCTCCCTAAATCTTTGTAAGAATTTGGTATCAAAACAAAGTCAGGTCGTGAGATGTACACACACGTTGGTGATGTCGTGAACATCATGGTGTCACCAACGGGGTACATACAGAACATTAGCGGTTACGATACAGACTGTGAGCTAAAGATACTAATTTCAAAAATGTATTCAATTCATCTCAATTTGATGGCTGGAACCAGAAAGCTGCCCAGTTGTCATCGTGAATCCAACTGGTTAACCAAAGTCCATCCAGGAACGGAACCCGCCACCCCATCAGGTCTACATGTGACTCCAGTCCCACAATACATAATCCTCTCAGACAAGTCGAGACAGGCAATGATTACTGGCTTGTCATTGTTGCACACATCGCAAGAAGAGATTTTAAATATGAGCACTCATCTCAGGGCACAATCTTAAAGCATTAAGACTGGAGAATATTCAGGGATTTTTTTAAAAAGTCAGAAATCCAAGAATTTATGGTGGAAAGAAATAGGTTGGACTTTATTTCAAAGGGGTTGGATTCAAAGCAAAGAATGTATGTCCCAGTTTTACAGACCCCATCTGGAATAACTGCATTCAATTCTGGGCACTGCATCTCAGAAAGGATATTGAAGGGGGATGCAGCATAAATTTACCAGAATAAGAGCAGGACAAAAAAAAAAAGCATCAGTCGTGGATTAGCGGGTAACTTCGCACTTCGAGTCAGAAGATTGTGGGTTCAAACCCCACTTCAGAGAGTTAATCAAAATCTAGGCCAACTCTCCCAGTGCAGGATTGAGGGACTGCTGTACTGGCGGAGGCGCGGTCTTTCAGCTGAGACATCAAATGAGGCCCTGTCTGCCCTCTCAGGATGGATATAAAAGATACTGTAGCACTGTTTAAAATAAGACCAGGGGACATCTCTGCCAGTGCCCTGGTCAATAGTTATCCCTTAATCAATCATCATTAAGACAGTGGATCTGGTCATTATCACATTGCTGTTTGCGGGAGCTTGCTGTGCACTAGTTAGCTTCTGCATTTCCCTACATCGCCACATTTTATAACATGCTTTGGAATACCCTGAGGCTGTGAAGGGGATTATATAAATTCAAGTCTTTCTTAAATAGACAGATGGGATTACAAACTAAGCTTCTCCACAGTTTAGAGTCAGAGTTATACAGCACAGAAACAGGCCCTTCGGCCCATCGTGTCTGTGCCGGCCATCAAGCACCTATCTATTCTAATCCCATTTTCCAGCACTTGGCCCGTAGCTTTGTATGCTACAGCGTTTCAAGTGCTCATCTAAATAATTCTCAAATCCCCTCTAAATCTCCTGCCCCTTACCTTAAATCTATGCCCCCTGGTTATTTATTAATTTTAGAGGTTGAAGGGTATAAAATAACAAAAAAAGTATTAAACAGGCTAGAAACAAACTATTTCCTGTGGAAAAATCAAGAACGAGAGCATAATCTGAAAATTAGTGCTGCCATTTAGAAATTAAAAACAGAAAAGATTTTTTCACGCAAAAAAGCTAACGTAAATATAGAACTTGAACCCCCAAAGGACTATAGATTCTGGTTCAATTGAAATGCAAGACTGAAGTCGATAAAAATAAGGACATGGAGCAAAAAAACCCAGCTAAATGGAGTCATGGTACAGATCAGCCATAATCTAAAGAAAGGCAGAACAGGATAAAGGGGCTGAATGGCCTCCTCCTATTCGGCCATTCTCATGTCAGATATGGAAATTCAGATGCAGGTCATGATAATCATTTTAGACTTACAAGGGGAGAAGGGGAGGAGGGGAGGGGGAAGGGAGGTGAGGGAGTGAATCCTCACTGTTTCACACATCTTTAATCAACATCCTTTGATCTTTTTAAAAGCAGAGCTACTCGATTAACAACGACTGGATGTGAAAGGTTAACATCCCCGCCCTGTCACAGGCTCACGACAACATCACACTGGAAATTCGACTTCCAAATCCCCTTCCCAAGCACAAAAACTCCCAGGGCATACTTCCATGCAAACGATTCCTCTTTTTAATGTTGCCATTTTACTAGTTTACAGGTGCATTCCATTCCTGCCTGTACACACTCCCTCCTGTCGTCACTTTAATTGGCATGGAGGGAGAGAGAGTAAGGAAAACACAAATTAAAAACAAAGTCCATGGTTTATTTTAAACTCAGGTTTGAGTCTAAAGCCTGTTTCCTCCCTAAACAGTAACACAAACAAGGCTGTATTTACTACTCAGCCTCCCCTCCCAAAGTTTAAAATTCATAGTTAACCTTTTTAAATAATTGACTCATCTACTCCAACTCTCAAATCTCCCCATGGGAAGGTACTGGGAAATAGGAACTGAGTTATATTAAAATCACCTCAAGATAGAACCCCAAAGGCAGTGTTTATAATCCAGGTGACTAAGGGGCTTCCCACCTATAGAATACTACAGAGAGGATAGCTCTGTAAACATACTGTTGTTTAGGGTGCTTGTACACAGAATCATGGAAAGTTTAAGGTAAACACAGCTTCTCCCCAGACAGTTGTTTGTTTGGGGAAAGAGTCTCACTGTTACCAGGAAGCATCTTTAAGTTGTTGGTTGTTACCTGGTGGAATCGCAGTGGGATCGACGATTTTGCGAACGGCAACCGACCGGCTGCTGGCTTCGTATCCCGGGCGAGAGATGAGCGTACAGAGCGGCTTCTGGCCGGGCAGACAGTCGATGAGGAGGCAGCTCATCCTTCCCTCCGAGTCCCTCTCCTCCTCCAGCAGTGCCAGGTTACAGCGCTCCGCAGCGCAGCATTGAGACAGGCAAAGCTGGGAGCTGTTGACCAAGCTGGCTCCCAGGAATTCAGCACCGTCCTCGAAGCTCCTGGAGTGGAGGGAGGTGCCCTTGGAGACGGTGTAGGAGCCCAAGCAGCTCTCCTGTGACGAGCTGGAGGACCTGAGGAACATCAAAGCCAACAAGGAGCAGAGGTAGCAGCGACTGAAGCTTACCTGCGCCATAGTGAAACACACCTTCACCTGGAACCTGTGAAATGAACACGGAAACTGACTCTCCACTGCTAAACCACACAGTCCAATCGATTTGGGAGAAAGGCTGGTTTGAAGACAATTATTTCTCCAATCCGAGTTGAGAAGGAACTTTTAGTTTAACTTTTCTTTTCACTTCCCTGTAACTGACGTCACCGACAAGTTGCAACAATCAGGACAATGTATCCGCCCACTCTAATTATTTATTAATTTCCACCTCTGAAAAAAAATTCTCACACTCTCTCTCTCTCTCTCTTACCCCCCCCCCCTCCCTACCCACTTCCTCCAATATATAATGTGGTTAGAAAATCAAGGAAAGGTGAGTTGGGGTTTTTCCCCCCTCTTTCTCTGGGATTAATTATTTCAGTAATTCTTACATCACAATGAGAAACCGTGAGAATTTGTAAACGTCCCTCTCGGTTTAAAAAATGCCTTTATCATTTAAAAAAACACACACACACACATCTGGAATATAAAACTTTCACTTGCCCATCAATGTTCCAAATCCCAATGGGAGTTTCTGATGAAACGGTCACTTGAGCTGAAACTCTACTTCTCTCTCCACAGATGCTGCTGAGTATTTTCAGCGTTTCTTGTTTTTATCCCAATCGGAACTGGATTATTTATCACCTATAAAAAGGGCAGAAGAATGATACGAGGATTGTCCCCCAAATAACATCTGTCTACATCTGTAATCTAAAAATTTCAGTTACAGTCATAGAGTTATACAGCACAGAAACAGGCCCTTCGGCCCAACGCGTCTGTGCTGGTCATCAAGCACCTATTTATTCTAATCCCATTTTCCTGTAGTCCCGTAGCCTTGTATGCTACGGCGTTTCAAGTGCTCATCTAAATACTTCTTAAATGTTGTGAGGGTTTCTGCTTCTACCACCCCTTCAGGCAGTGCGTTCCAGATTCCAACCACCCTCTGGGTGAAAATATTCCTCCTCAACTCCCCTCTAAACCTCCTGCCCCTTACCTTAAATAAAGAACAAAGAACAGTACAGCACAGGAACAGGCCATTCGGCCCTCCAAGCCTGCGCCGATCTTGATGCCTGCCTAAACTAACACCTTCTGCACTTCCGGGGCCCATATCCCTCTATTCCCATCCGATTCATATATTTTCAAGATGTCTCTTAAACATCACTATCGTATCTGCTTCCACCACCTCCCCTGGCAGCAAGTTCCAGGCACTCACCACCCTCTGTGTAAAGAACTTGCCTCGCACATCCCCTCTAAACTTTGCCCCTCGCACCTTAAACCTATGTCCCCTAGTAACTGACTCTTCCACCCTGGGAAAAAGCTTCTGACTATCCACTCTGTCCATGCCACTCATAACTTTGTAAACCTCTATCATGTCGCCCCTCCACCTCCATCGTTCCAGTGAAAACAATCCGAGTTTTTCCAACCTCTCCTCATAGCTAATGCCCTCCAGACCAGACAACATCCTGGTAAACCTTCTCTGTACCCTCTCCAAAGCCTCCACGTCCTTCTGGTAGTGTGGCGACCAGAATTGCACGCAATATTTTAAGTGTGGCCTAACTAAGGTTCTGTACAGCTGCAACATGACTTGCCAATTTTTATACCCTATGCCCCAACCGATGAAGGCAAGCATGCCGTATGCCTTCTTGACTACCTTATCCACCTGCGTTGCCACTTTCAGTGACCTGTGGACCTGTACGCCCAGATCTCTCTGCCTGTCAATACTCCTAAGGGTTCTGCCATTTACTGTATACTTCCCACCTGCATTAGACCTTCCAAAATGCATTACCTCACATTTGTCCAGATTAAACTCCATCTGCCATTTCTCCGCCCAAGTCTCCAACCAATCTATATCCTGCTGCATCCTCTGACAATCCTCATCATTATCCGCAACTCCACCCAATCTATGACCCCTGGTTATTGACCCCTCCACTAAGGGAAAAAGTTTCTTCCTATCTGTGCTATCAATGCCCCTCATAATTTTGTATACCTCAATCAGATAACACCCACCCCCCCTTCTCTGCTCTAAGGAAAACAACCCTAGCCTTTTCAGTCTCTCTTCATAGCTGAAATGCTCCAGCCCAGGCAACATCCTGGTGAATCTCCTCTGCACCCTCTCCAATGCAATCACATCCTTCCTATAATGTGGTGACCAGAACTGTACACAGTACTCCAGCTGTGGCCTAACCAGCATTTTATACAGCTCCATCATGACCTCCCTGCTCATATTCTATGCCTCGGCTAATAAAGGCAAGTATCCCATATGCCTTCCTAACCACCTTATCTACCTGTGCTGCTGCCTTCAGTGATCTATGGACAAGTACACCAAGGTCCTTCTGTATTTCCTAGGGTCCTACCATCCATTGTATATTCCCTTGCCTTGTTAGTCCTCCCAAAGTGCATCACCTCACACTTCTCAGGATTAAATTCCATTTGCCACTGCTCTGCCCATCTTATCAGCCCATCTATATCATCCTGTAATCTAAGGCTTTCCTCCACACTATTTATGACAGAACCAATTTTCATGTCATCTGTGAACTTACTGATCATACCTCCTATATTCACTGATAATCATTTAATGTACAGTACAAACAGTAAGGATCCCAGCACCGATCCCTGTCGTACACAACTGGTCACAGGCCTCCATTTGCAAAAACAACCCTTGACCATCACCCTCTACCTCCTGTCACGAAGCCAATTTTGGATCCAATTTGCCAAATTGCCCTGGATCCCTTGGGCTCTTACCTTCTTAACCAATCTCCCATGTGGGACCTTATCAAAAGCCTTACTAAAGTCCATGTAGACTACATCAACTGTACATCTAGTCACCTCCTCGAAAAATTCAATCAAGTTAGTTAGACACGATCCCCCCCTGACAAAGCTATGCTGACTATCCCTGATTATTCCCTGCCTCTCCAAGTGGAGATTAATCCTGTCCCTCAGAACTTTGTCCAATATTTTCCCAACCACTGATGTTAGAGTCACCGGCCTATAATTACCTGGTTTATCCCTCCTACCCTTCTTGAATAATGGCATCACATTTGCTGTCCTCCAGTCCTCTGGTACCTCTCCTGTGGCCAGAGAGGATTTGAAAATTTGTGTCAGAGCCCCTGTAATCTCCTCCCTTGCCTCACATAACAGCCTGGGATACATCTCATCTGGGCCTGGCCAGAACAAGTTGTTTCAACTTGTGCTGTGCTTTGGCAAGTAATTAAATAAAATAAAGTCTAATATATAATTAATTAATTAAAATGTGAGGGATTATTTTTAAATAATACACAGGAGTTGAGTTCCCACTTGTTAGATCATATTACACAGGAGTTGAGTTCCCACTTGTTAGATCATATTTTAAGTTTCAAAGAAAATTCATTTGCATAATTACAAATGTGTCATTTTCCATGAAGCAGTTCAGTTGAGCAACGTAATAGTTTAGTTTAGTTTAGAGATACAGCACTGAAACAGGCCCTTCGGCCCACCGAGTCTGTGCCGACCATCAACCACCCATCCACACCAATCCCACATTCCTACCACATCCCCACCTATATATTTCCCTACCACCTACCTACACCAGGGGCAACTTACAATGGCCAATTAACCTATCAACCTGCAAGTCTTTGGCATGTGGGAGGAAACCGGAGCACCCGGAGGAAACCCACGCAGACACAGGGAGAACTTGCAAACTCCACACAGGCAGTACCCGGAATTGAACCCGGGTCCCTGGAGCTGTGAGGCTGCAGTGCTAACCACTGCGCCACTGTGCCGCCCCTTAGGATGTAATCATTTTTCCATTTCCGATTTTATAACTTGGAGCAGTTTTATTAAAACAGCTGAAAGTGGGTTTATCACCAATAATTAGAAGGGTGACCAATCCTCAGCCTGTGAGTGTAACCTGATTAACCTGTGAGCAGCACTAGCAAAGCCAGAATTGATTCCCCATTGCTAATAACTAGCTGAACGGCTTGCTAAGGTATTCCAGAGTAAACTACATTGCTGTGGGTCTGGAGTCACATATAGGCCAGACCGGGTAAGGACAGCAGATTTCCTTCCCTAAAGGACATTAGTGAAGCAGATGGGATTTCAGTAACAACTCAGTAGTTTCATGGTCATCAATAACTGAATTTAAATTTTCCTCCTGCTGTGATGGGATTTAAACTCGTCTCCAAATCATTAATCAGTGCCTTTCTATTACTACAATGAGAACAGAAAGTGCTGAGTATTTCCGGCACTTTCTGTTCTCATTTCAGAGTTCCAGCATCCGCAATATTTTGCTCTTCTTTTCTATTATTGGTCTGGTAACATAACCAGGATCCTACTGTTGCCTTTAAAAGTCATTGATAATTTTGATTTTAAATACACTGAATAGTTTTGTTGGCATACACTAGACACTTTGAGTAAGTTGAATATTTTTGACATGAATTCTTTTTAAAGTGCTAACTTGTGTCCGTGCACTTAAGGAAATGTGTACAATTTGAGAGCCTTCTCAAGCCTGTGCAATCAGCAGAATCTTCCAATGTAGGTGCAGCATGATTTGGGAAAATTGAATTTTCAACCAGTGTAAAAGATCATGGAAAACACAAATGTAAGTGGCTTTGGTTGTAACTCACTTGGGTTTAAGATTTCCTGATCTTTAATGCTGCTTCAGTGAATTCCACCAGAAATGCATTGATATTACTGGCTACAAAACATCAACCTACTGCAATATAAAATTTGCACATTTTACCATGTTATGTTGTGGTTCGGCAAATTTTGAAATTATTTAAAGTCTAAAGTATAAATAATAATTGACATCATCAGGGTGGCACAGTGGTGCAGTGGTTAGCACCGCAGCCTCACAGCTCCAGCGACCCGGGTTTAATTCTGGGTACTGCCTGTGTGGAGTTTGCAAGTTCTCCCTGTGTCTGCGTGGGTTTCCTCCCACAGCCAAAGACTTGCAGGTTGATTGGTAAATTGGCCATTGTAAATTGCTCCTAGTGTAGGGAGGTGGTAGGAGAATGGTGGGGATGTAGTAGGGAATATGGGATTAATGGTAGGATTAGGATAAATGGGTGGTTGTTGGTTGGCACAGACTTGGTGGGCCGAAGGGCCGGTTTCAGTGCTGTATCTCTAAAAATATTTTTTTAAATCATGAAGGGCCATACAGTCTACAGCAGAAGGAGGCCATTTGGCCCATCAAGTCCATGTGGACTCTCGGTGGAGCTATCCAGTCAGGTGTTGATAGTTTCTCTCTGTCTGCTCTGTTTCCACTGTAAGACAGTCAGTATCAGAGGATACAGATTCAAGATAAATGATTAAAGAGCTAGAGAGGGAGATGAGAATTTTCTTACACAGTGAGTTGTTGTGATCTGGAATGCGCTGCCTGAAAGGGCGGTGGAAGCAGATTCAATAGTAACTTTCAAAAGGGAATTGGATAAATGCTTGGAAAGAAAATTACAGGGCAATGGGGAAAGAGCAGGGGAATGGAACTAAAGTGGAACTAATTGGATAGCTCTTTCAAAAAGCCAGCACAGTCACGATGAGCCGAATGGCCACCTTCTGTGGTGTAAAAGATTCTATGATCCTGTTCTATAATATGCATGTAGCACTTTATCACATCTCTCCAAAGAATCTCAGCTTTAGATAATGAATTGCTTTAAAATGAGATGCTACTGTTCTTTAAAGTTCACCTGAAGAGGTAATTGTTTAATGTTTCAGCTGGGAGACCCGATCACCTACAATGCATCGGTGTGACTGCCTTGACTGACTGTTCAAGATGTTCTCGGACCCACAATACTGATATGAAAGATGAGGCTGTTCATTTAGCCATATCAGCTGTGGCTCAGTGATCAGCACACTTGCCTCTGAGACAGAAGGTTGTGGGTTCAAACCAGAACCTTAAGCTGAAAATCTAGTGACGTTCCCTCAGTACTTGTACTAGGAGCCTTGATCCTGATGCAGGATAGATATGGGAATGAAAAAGACAAATCCAGAAAGTTACCTTAAGTTAAAGTGCAAAAGTAGAACAGAAACATAGGTTCGAGTTAATAAAAGGTATTGGCTTTCTTCCATCTATGAAAGATGATGGACACACAGTAACCAATCCATTTAAATGGCATGTCTTCTCGAAATAGTAAAAGGTACATTTAGGAATGATATGAGGAAATTCTTCACTCAGTGGTGTTGTAGGGGGAACTGTGTAAGGGTGAGGAGTTGATGGGAGACAGTGCCTGGGAGCTGGGTTTGGTTTGGTGGGAGTGTGACCCCCTCCCTCTGGCCTCTTACCCACTCCTGATCTTTTCATTGAACTGTCGGTGAGACATCAGCTGTCTCAATTTCTCTGCCCCCCTCACTCTAACCTGTCCCCCTCTGAACTTGCCACACTCCGTTCTCTCAGGTCTAGCCCTAACATTGTGATCAAATCTGCAGACAAGAGTGGTGCTGTTGTTGTCTGGCGTACCGACCTCTACCTTGCAGAGGATGAGCACCAACTCTCAGACACTTCTTCCTACCTCCTCCTGGACCATGGCCCCACCACCGAACATCAAATGACTGTCCACAGGACTGTCACTGACCTCATCTCCTCTGGAGATCTTCCCTCTACAGCTTCCAACCTCATAGTCCTGCAACCCCGGACAGCCCGCTTCTACCTCCTTCCCAAAATCCACAAGCAGGACTGTCCCAGCAGACCCATTGTGTCAGCCTGTTCCTGCCCCACTGAACTTAATTCTTCCTATCTTGACTCTATCTTTTCTCCCCTGGTCCAGTCTCTTCACACCAACATCCGTGACTCTTCTGACGCCTTACGTCATTTTGACAATTTCCAGTTTCCTGGTCCCAACTGCCTCCTCTTCACTATGGACGTTCAATCTCTCTACACCTCCATCCCCCACCAGGATGGTTTGAGGGCTCTCCGCTTCTTCCTGGAACAGAGGCCCAACCAGTCCCCATCCACCACCACCCTCCTCCGCCTGGCTGAACTTGTTCTCACATTGAACAACTTCTCCTTCAACTCCACTCACTTCCTTCAAGTAAAGCGTGTTGCTATGGGTACCCACATGGGTCCTAGCTATGCCTGTCTTTTTGTGGGATATTTCGAACATTCCTTGTCCCAGTCCGACTCAGGCCTCCTCCCCCAACTCTTCTTCCGGTACATTGATGACTATCAGTGCCGTTTCCTGCTCCCGTCCCGAACTGGAAAACTTTATTAACTTTGCTTCCAATTTCCACCCTTCTTTCACCTTTACATGGTCCATCTCCGACACTTCCCTTCCCTTCCTCAACTTCTCTGTCTCCATCTCTGGGGATCAGCTGTCTACTAACATTCATCATAAGCTCACCGACTCCCACAGCTGCATCGACTACACTTCCTCACATCCTGCTTCCTCTAAGGACTCCATTCCATCTCCGACGCATCTGTTCTAATGATGCAACCTTTCTCAGCAGCGCTTCTGATATGTCTTCCTTTTTCCTCAATCGAGGATCCCTCCCCACTGTGGTTGACAGGGCCCTCAACCGTGTCCGACCCATTTCCTACATTTCTGCCCTCTCGCCTTCCCCTCCCTCCCAGAACCGCGACAGGGATCCCCTTATCCTCACTTTCCACCCCATCAGCCTCCATATCCAAAGGATCATCCTCCGCCATTTCCACCACCTCCAGTGTGATGTCACCACAAAACGTAGCTTCCCCTCACACCCCCCCGTCAGCATTCCGAAGGGATCGTTCCCTCCATTGACACATTATCCCATTCCCATGGCACCTTCCCCTGCAATCGCAGGAGGTGTAATACCTGCCCATTTACCTCCTTTCTCCTCATCATCCAAGGCCCCAAACAATCAATTAATCTCTCCGACCCTCTGTCCTATCACATACCTTCCCTCTTGTTCTCTTCCCCATTCCACCTCTGCTTTACTCATTTAAAACCTCATTCTTTTCTAATCTTTTCCAGTTCTGATGAAAGGTCACTGACCTGAAACGTTAACTCTGCTTCTCTCTCCACAGATGCTGCCAGACCTGCTGAGTATTTCCAGCACTTTGTTTTTATTTCAGATTTCCAGCATCTGCAGTATTGTGCTTTTATTTGACTGGGAAACTGCGGCTTTACCATTTTATAGATTTAAAAATGCATTCAGTATGAAGTATAAAAATATTGTGTTTTCTTGCTGCCGTCAGTGTATCAAGATTGTTAAGTGAAAAACTATTTACAGACGTTTCCATTGGCAGGATGGATGGTAACCAGGGGGCACAGATTTAAAGTAATTTTGATTGTTGTTATGCAGCGAGTTTTTGTGATCTGGAATGCAGATGGTAGAAGGAGAATAAATAGAATCTTTCACAGGGGAATTGGATAAATACTTGAGGAGAAAACTGCAAGGCTGTGGGGAAAGAGCAGAGGAAAGTGGGACTAATTGAATAGCTCTTTTAAAGAACTAACACCAGCACAATGAGCCAAATGGCCTCCTCCTGTGCTGTAAGATTCCCTGATTACTACCAGCAGAGGGCATCAGAGGCCAGGTCTAGCAACAGGAAGCTGGGTGTCCTGACCAGCTTTGCACTGATTGGTGAGATTGGCCAATCGTCCCTAACTACCAGCGCCCCCTTTAAAAAGAGGACATCCCTGAGCTCTCCTCCTAATCCAGTGTAGACGGAAGATTAAATTCCAAAGCGATATTTTTAGGACCAGGTGAGAAAGGGGTCTAGGGGTTCCCTCTCAGCCTTTGCCTGATTTAACCGTAACACCGTGCTTTTAGCTCCCCCCTCAGTGAATCCTTGTTCACTGCTCTCCAATTGTCAGGCAAAGAAATCAACCAAACGGTTTTCTTAGATTTAAACAAGAAAGGTGGAAGTTTACTAACCTTAAACTCTAATTCGGTCAATGACTACGAATACGTGACGCGACAACGCTAGCGTATATATGCAATAAACACACACGCAGATAGAGACAGAAAAGTAGAAAGAATAAAGGGGAAAAGTTTGAGGCAATAGCTGGGATTTATTTACGGTCCTTTGAGTTCGATGTAGAGTCTTTGATTGCTGGTAAGCTTTGCCATTTCGTTGGGGCCCAGTGCACACTTTAAAACTTGTTTCAATGTAGAGCCTTTTCTCTCTTGTGGTTTAAGTGACTTCAGTGGATCCGGAGATTCATGAGAGAGAGAGAGAGAGCTAGGAGAGTGGCTCTCTTCCAAGTTCAGTTGCAATCTGACCCAAACTCTGCTGTGAGCAGTTCAAACAAAACCTGGGCCCCCAGGTTAGTCATGTGACTTGCTGTTTTAACAGACTCCTGCGTTTGTGGATTCTCCATCTTAGCCAATACCCCTGGCATGCTGGTTTTCTTACACATTCAGTGTCTGGTGATCCAAATCCATTTGGGTTAATTGGATCAGGGAGCTGTTCTATTGTCTCCAGGCACTGTCTCTCAATATGCAAATGTTTTCCAACCACTGCTCATCTCTTTAAACAAGCCATTTCTTCATTTCAGCAACAGTTTAAAATTAATGTTCATATGACGAAATTAATATGCCTCATTCTTGGCAGTTGGGGGCCTTCATGACAATGTTGATAGATTAAGTGAATGGGCAAAACTGTGGCAAATAGATTTCAATGCAGAGAAATGTGGGGTCATCAACTTTGGATCCAAAAAGGATAGAACAGGGTACTTTCTAAATGGTGAAAGCTAAAAACTGTGGCGGTCCAAAGAGACGTGGGGGGGGGGGGGGGTGGCGGGGAGGTGGTTCCAGGTACACAGATCATTAAAATGTCAAAAATAGGTACTGAAAATAATCAAAAAGACGAATGAATGCTGACCTTTATATCTAGAGGACTAGAATGCCAGGAGTAGATGTCATGCTTCCGCTATACAAAGCCCTTGGTTAGACCACACCTGGAGTTACTGTGGGCAGTTCTGGGCACCACACCTTCGGGAGGAGATATTGGCCCTGGAAGAGTGCAGCATATTGGACTCCAAAGGTTAAGTTACAAAGAGCGATGACACAAACTAGTGTTTTATTTCCTGGAATTTAGATGGTTAAGGGGTGAGTTGATTGAAGTTTTCAAGGTATTAAGGGGAACTGATAGGGCTGATAGAGAGATATTTCTGCTGGTTGGGGGAGTCTAGGACTAGGGGGCAGGGACTGAAAATTAAAGCCAGACCTTTCAGGAGTGAAATTAAGAAACACTTCTACACACACCGGGTGGTTTGGAGCTCTCTTCCGCAAATGGAAATTGTTGGTCAAACACTTGCTAATTTTAAATCGAGTGATAGGTTTTTGTTATCCAGGTATTAAGGAATGTGGGGCAAAGACGGCTCTATGGAGTTAAGTGGCAGATCAGCCATTGAATGGTAGAACAGGCTCGAGAGGCTAAATGACCAACTCCTGCTCTTTTGTTTTTATGATTCTGTTGCCTTGACATCAAGGGCAGTCACTCTCACATCAGTTATTCAGCTCTTGTGTCCATGTTTGGCCCAGGGCTGGAATAAGGTCTGGAGCCAAGTGGCCCTGGCAAAACACAAACTGAGCATTGGGAAGCAGGTTATTGGTGAGTACGTTCTGAAGCTCATGACACTATTTGGAAGAAGAGCAGGGAGTTCTCTCCCGTGTTCCAGCCAATATTTGCCCCTCAAACAACATCACAAAAACAGATGATCTGGCTCATTATCACATTGCTGTCTTGTGGGATCTTGCTGTGTGCAAACTGGCTGCTGTGTTTCCTGCATTACAACAGTAACTTCACTTCTAAAGCACTTCATTGGCTGTGCAGCACTTTGGGATGCCCAGAGGTTGTGAAAAATAATCTGAAATCAGGAATTAGCTGCGAAAAAGTCTAAATAGTGAAATCTCGGTGATATCTGGGATAAGGGGTAATCGGAGATTCAGGACAAGATATTTCTAATTCCACCCACCAAAGCCCACACTCTTATTATCAAACTGAGCCTGGTGCTGTCCTCAGCTAATATCCACACTGGATAGAAATTATCACCCAGTGTGTGCGGGCTGCACACGAATCCAGGGCAGGACTCTCAGCCCAAGGAGCAAAGGTCACTCTTCGCGTCCCGTCTGAGATTAGACTGGCCACATAATGCTGCACAGAAGTTGATTATTTCAAGAACCGTCCCCAGGAGTAAAAAAAAATCTGAGATAAAAATCCCACTGTGATGTGAAGACTCTCAGATTGCGACAATGCAACCTTATCCTGAAACTACAATCAAAGAATGATTTCTGTATTCCCTTCAGTTCCACCACTCGGGGGAGTGCAGACACACTCTGTGCTGGCCTCCATAGTTTTGTGTTTGAAGAAAAACGACCTGCAGAGAGTGAGAGAGAGAGAGATAAAATACATCAATGTAAAACATTTACTGAGCAGCAGAGAGCTCCCTCGAGCTAAATTCCTGAATGTCAGAATTCTGTATGAGGAGATACTGACATTACACAGGAAGCATTTTAAAAATTCCTTTCTATTATTTCACTAATAAACAGCAGGCACTTCTTTAAAAAAAAGTGAGAAGATATTTATGTCACTACACTGCTGCTGTTTCAATGCATTCTAGGTTACAGCACATATAAAGTCATGAAAGGTACCTTACAGATACAACCTTTTTGATGGAAAATCTGGAGCAAACATTTAGAAGGAAGAGGAGAACGTGCATTTATATAGCACCATTCACATCCCCAGCACATTCCAGCCAATTAATTACTTTCAAAATGTAAATCGCCGTTGTCAGGTTGGAAGACAGGGCAGACAGTTTGTACACAGCAAGATCCCACACAACTACAAGGAAGATGAATGACAGGTTAATGTGTTTTTTGTGTTGGTGGGCGAGAGATCACATTAAATAAGAGTTTTAGGAAGACTAGGCCACAGAATCTTATTGAGAAGATGATTACACATCTGGCATAGAATATAAGAGCAGGGAGGTTATGATGGAGCTGTATAAAATGCTAGTTAGGCCACAGCTGGAGTACTGTGTACAGTTCTGGGCACCACATTATAGGAAGGATGTGAAATAAAAACAAGAAATGCTGGAAATACTGAGCAGGTCTGGCAGCATCTGTGGAGAGAGAAGCAGAGTTAACGTTTCAGGTCAGTGACCCTTCTTCGGAACTGGAATAAGCATTCACACCTAGACTGCGTCACCTACAACAACAATTTTTAAAAATCAACAACATGCATTTAGATATAGTGACATTATCATATCAAAACATCCCAACCTTCTTCATCGGTGCGTTGTCAGACATAATTGGACACCGAGTCACGTATGGAAATATTAGGATAAATTTCCAAATGCTCGGTCAAAGCGGTAGGTTTTAAGGAGTGTCTTAAAAGGAGAGAGAGGCAGGGAGAGAATTCTAGAGCTTCGCTGATCCCTCCATGTCCTCATCCCTCCCTATCTCTGTAACCTCCTCCAGCCCCACAACCGTCTGAAATCTCTGCACTCCTCCAATTCCAGTCACTTGTACATTTTAATTTTTTTTAATTTCCAAAATATACTTTATTCATAAAAATCTGTAAAAATTACATTTCCAAACAGTTTAAAACAGCATCAAGTCAAAAAATACAAACAGTGAAAAGGTGATCAGTTTCCTTCCATACAATCATGAGTTGCCTCACAACCCTTCCATTTCATTGACATGCCATATACATTTTTACATTTTACAGCACACAAAATTTTCCCGATACAGTTCGAGGGGTTTCCCATGGATCCAGCCCCTCCGTTCAGCTTGGTGGGGGGACCTTACACAGTGGTCTTTCCCCATTGAGCCTTTGCTGCGGCTGCCCCAAGCTTTAGTGCGTCCCTCAGCACGTAGTCCTGGACCTTGGAATGTGCCAGTCTGCAACATTCGGTGGTGGACAACTCTTTGCGCTGGAAGACCAGCAAGTTTCGGGCAGACCAAAAAGCGTCTTTCACCAAATTGATAGTCCTCCAGCAGCAGTTGATGTTTGTCTCGGTGTGCGTCCCTGGGAACAGCCCGTAGAGCACAGACTCCTGTGTTACAGAGCTGCTTGGGATGAACCTCGACAAAAACCACTGCATCTCTTTCCACTCCTGCTTTGCGAAGACACATTCCAGGAGGAGGTGGGCAACCGTCTCTTCCCCACCACAGCCAACGCGGGGGCATTGTGCGGAGGGGGCGAGACTTCGGGTGTGCATGAAGGATCTGACGGGGAGGGCCCTTCTCACCACCAGCCAAGCTACGTCTTGGTGCTTGTTTGAAAGTTCTGGTGATGAGGCATTCCGCCAAATGACTTTGACGGTCTGCTCGGGGAACCATCCGACAGGATCCACCGTCTCCTTTTCCCATAGGTCCTTGAGGACATTCCGTGCAGACCACTGCCTGATGGAGCGGTGGTCAAAGGTGTTTTCCCGCAGAAACTGCTCCACGAAGGATAGGTGGTACGGCACGGTCCAACTGGATGGACATTTTAATTGCTCCACCATTGGCGGCCGTGCCTTCAGCTGCCATGGCCCTAAGCTCTGGAATTCCTTCCCTAGACCTCTCTCTCCCTCTTTAAGATGCTCCTAAAGACCGACCTCTTCGACCACGATTTTTGTCACCTGTCCTGATATCTCCTTATATGGTTCGGTGTCAAATTTTGTTTGATAATGCTCCTGTGAACTATGTTAAGGTTTGCTGCTACCCATTTCTAGGTGGATCTGATTTCATCCAATGCTGACACTTCCTGACCTGTGCACTGGATACTGGCACCGAGAGGAAACTTGTGACTTTCTCTTTAAGATGAAGTTTCTCGGAGATGCAGTGCGCGCTAGGACCCAGCGGAAGCCTGGTCCTGTCCAAGGAGCGCTCGGCGCTGAGTCCCAGTCGCCACATCGCAGACTCTGTGGCGGAGGATGGCTGCTCAGCGGGTCGGGAGGAAGGGACACAGCCGGCTGCCGGCCAGCCCCCGGGAGCCCGGGGCCGCTCTGCAGCGCAGACAAGCCCGGGTGACGGTCAGATACGACCGCAGGGAATTGCAGAATCGGCTGGACGTGGAGAAATGGATCGAGGAAAATCTGCTGGAGTTGTATCAGGACCAGGTAGGTCTGGGAGCATCCCACTCCGGGAGTATCTAAATGTAGGAGCATCCCACTCCGGGAGTATCTAAATGTAGGAGCATCCCACTCCGGGAGTATCTAAATCTAGGAGCATCCCACTCCGGGAGTATCTAAATCTAGGAGCATCCCACCCCGGGAGTATCTAAATCTAGGAGCATCCCACTCCGGGAGTATCTAAATCTAGGAGCATCCCACTCCGGGAGTATCTAAATCTAGGAGCATCCCACTCCGGGAGTATCTAAATCTAGGAGCATCCCACTCCGGGAGTATCTAAATCTAGGAGCATCCCACTCCGGGAGTATCTAAATGTAGGAGCATCCCACTCCGGGAGTATCTAAATGTAGGAGCATCCCACTCCGGGAGTATCTAAATGTAGGAGCATCCCACTCCGGGAGTATCTAAATCTAGGAGCATCCCACTCCGGGAGTATCTAAATCTAGGAGCATCCCACTCCGGGAGTATCTAAATCTAGGAGCATCCCACTCCGGGAGTATCTAAATGTAGGAGCATCCCACTCCGGGAGTATCTAAATGTAGGAGCATCCCACTCCGGGAGCAGCTAAATCCAGGAGCATCCCTCTCCGGGAGCAGCTAATTCCGGGAGCATCCCTCTCCGGGAGCAGCTAATTCCGGGAGCATCCCTCTCCGGGAGCAGCTAATTCCGGGAGCATCCCACTCCGGGAGCAGCTAATTCCGGGAGCATCCCACTCTGGGAGCAGCTAATTCCGGGAGCATCCCACTCTGGGAGCAGCTAATTCCGGGAGCATCCCACTCTGGGAGCAGCTAATTCTGGGAGTATCCCACTCCGGGAGTAGCTAAATCCAGGGGTATCATACTCCAGGAGCAGCTAATTCCAGGAGCATCCCACTCTGGGAGCAGCTAATTCCAGGAGCATCCCACTCTGGGAGCAGCTAAATCTGGGAGTATCCCACTCCAGAAGCAGCTAAATCCAGGTTTGTCATACTCCAGGAGCAGCTAAATCCAGGAGCATCCCATTCTGGGAGTATCTAAATCCAGGAGCATCCCACTCTGGGAGTAGCTAAATCTGGGAGTATCCCACTCCAGGAACAGCTAACTCCAGGTGTATCTAACTACAGGAGAAGTTCAATCCGGGAGTATCTAACTGTAGGAACATTTAAATTCAAAAGCATCTCATTCCCAAACGGTTTATCTCCAGGGGTATAGAACTTTAGGAGCATCCCACTTCTGGGGCATTAAACTCCAGGAGGTGCCCACTCCCAGAGTATCTCACTCTCAAAGCAGACCGCTCCTGGAGATTACACTGCACTTTCACCCTTGATTTTTGCGCTCGAGCCTTGGAGTGGGACTTGAATCCATAAACCTTCTGACCTCGAAGCTAACTGAGCCAGGGCCACCAACAGTGGTGGGCTGGTATCCTGTATCCATGGATATCCCAGGGAGGGGAAAAAATTGGGAATAAGTTGGAGGAAGAGGGAGGAATATTTCCACTGAGAGTTCATTGGCAGAATGGGAAAATGTGCAGGGCTGTGGGCAGGAGGTAGAGATGTGAATATAATTGGAGAGGACAAGGAGCCAACATAAGGATGATGGGCTGAATGGCCTCTTTCTGTGCCAAAGATTCTGTAATAGTGATTTGCCATAATGGGTTTGGTTGGGCGTTAATGAACAGGAAATTAATGTGCCATTTCCAGCATTGTGAGCCAGACTGTGCCCTGTCACTGGGAGACGATGAATTCCCAAACATGATTTATCAAATAAGGTCATTATTGCTGCTGAAATGATTCAGTGCGAACTTATCAGTGACACTCAGATGCATTTAATTAATTCAGCAAGTGAAGTGATCAAGTCATTTGCAACCTTTGCCAAAAAAAAGAGAAGTTCTGAAGTTAAATTATTGCTGGGAAACTGTATCCACATATGGTGCGAGGTCATAGAGTTTATACAGCACAGAAACAGGCCCTTTGGCCCATCGTGTCTGAGCCGGCCATCAAGTACCTAACTAGTCTAATCCCATTTTCCAGCGCTTGGCCCGTAGCCTTGTATGTTATGGCATTTCAAGTGCTCATCTAAATACTTAAATGTTGTGAGGGTTCCTGCCTCTACCACCTCTTCAGGCAGTGTGTTCCAGATTCCAACCACCCTCTGGGTGAAAATATTTTTCCTCAAGTCCCCTCTAAACCTCCTGCCCCTTACCTTAAATCTATGCCCCCTGGTTATTGACACCTCCGCTAAGGGAAAAGGTTTCTTCCTATCTACTCTATCTACGCTCCTCATAATTTTGTACACCTCAATCAGGTCCCCCCTCAGCCTTCTCTGCTCTAAGGAAAACAACCCTAGCCTTTTCAGTCTCTCTTCATAGCTGAAATGCTCCAGCCCAGGCAACATCCTGGTGAATCTCCTCTGCACCCTCTCCAGTGCAATCACATCCTTCCTATAGTGTGGTGACCAGAACTGTACACAGTACTCCAGCTGTGGCCTAACTAGCATTTTATACAGCTCCATCATAACCTCCCTGCTCTTATATTCTATGCTTCGGCTAATAAAGGCAAGTATCACATATGCCTTCCTAACCACCTTATCTACCTGTGCTGCTGCCTTCAGTGATCTATGGACAAGTACACCAAGGTCCCTCTGACCCTCTGTACTTCCTAGGGTCCTACCACCCATTGTATATTCCCTTGCCTTGTTAGTCCTCCCAAAATGCATCACCTCACACTTCTCAGGATTAAATTCCATTTGCCACTGCTCTCCCCATTTTACCAACCCATCTATATCGTCCTGTAATCTAAAGCTTTTCTCCTGACTATTTACGACACCACCAATTTTCTTGTCATCCGCGAACTTACTGATCATACCTCCTATATTCACGTCTAAATCATTAATGTACAGAGAAGCAGAGTTAGCATTTCATCATAATGAAGGGTCACTGACCCGAAACGTTAACTCTGTTTCTCTCTCCACAGATGCTGCCAGACCTGCTGAGTATTTCCAGCATTCGCATTAATTTGCTTTTGTGTTGTTGTAATCTATCAAACTTGTTGGGCAAGCTTTGGAATGTTGCCTGTGAATGAAAGAATGACGCAGGAATCTCTGGGCTGGTGTTTTGGGCGTGGCACAAGACTGCAAAATAGTTACGGAGGAGAAAGTCCATTCAGCCCATCTAATTTATACCAAGATTGACGAAACCGCTGACTCTTAACTCGGGGTCTCTTAATTCAATTTATCTGACCCATTTTAAGCGCTAAATTTCACTTGCCTGGATTACACTTGTTGCTTAATTCAAATTGATGAATAACGGAACAAAAGAATGAAAGAAAGACGTGTAGCTGTCTTGCACATTGAGGAATAAATATTGGCCAGGACACCAGGGAGAACGCCCTGCTGTTCCTAAAATTAATAGCCATTTGAGAGGGTAGATAGGGCCTCAGGTTGATGTCTCATTTTTAGACGTCTCGTTTTCATCTCCTTCATGATTGACTGCAAAGTGTCAACTGACCGGAACTTATCGATACCCCATAGCGACCATCTGCAAAGCAGAGGATGTACAAACACCAGCTATCGAACAAGTGGTCAATAATTCCACAATAACTAACTCCTATCCTGTAATTAATGCTTTTTTAAAAAATCTGTCAGATTTTGTCTTCACACAGTCATGCCTCAAATAGTTAATTGATAAGAACATAAGAAATAGGAGTAGGACATGTCCCTCGAGCCTGCTGTGTTATTCAGTATGATCATGGCTGATTTTCTACCTCAGTTGCTTTACTGCACTATCCCCTATCCTTTAATTCCCTAAAAATCTATCGATCTCAGTATTGAATATACTCAATGACTGAGCATTCACAGCTCTCTGGGGGTAGAGAATTCCCAAGATTCACCACCCTCCGAGTGAAGAAATTGCTCCTCATCTCAGTCCTAAATGTCCGACCCCTTATCCTGAGTCTGTGACCCGGTGAGGAAAAGACACAATTGATGGGAATATTACATCCGGCAGGGAGATTACCCGACTCCGAATCACTCGACATATTGATTTCTTTGTTCCCCGCCTGGCCAAAGAGCTCCCTTAAGCAGTTTGAAGTGGCAGCAATCGGATAAAACATTGTTTAGATAACTGACTTGCAGCACGAAAATGTTACACTGAGGTTCGGCCTTGATTTCCACTCTTGGCGGGCATCGAGCTATAGATACCAGGTTGGGACCAGGGCCTACCTCAGCTGACCTGTAATGATGCCTCTATATCACAGACTAAGCTGGGAAAAGTGAGGCAATGGACAGGTGAAGGAGGCAGTCAGGTGGTTATCAAAGAAAGACTTGCATTACTATAGCACCTTTCACAGCCTCAGGATGTTCCAAAGTGCTTTACAGCCAATGAACTATATTTTTGAAGTGCAGACGCTGTTGTAATGTAGAAAGCGTGGCAGCTAAATTGGGCACGGCAAGCTCCCACAAACAGCAGTGATAATGTGATCAGATATCTGCTTTGCTGATAATAAAGATTAAGGATAAGCTATTTAAAAAGCCTACAATCTGTGTTTTAGAAACAGATTTTGATTTACAACAATGCAGAGCAAATATCGACTATCACCCCCATTGTGAGGTCCAGCAGTATCTGTGGAGAAACCGCTAACATTGCAGGTCAGTGACCTTTAGTCAGAACGGTTCTGATGAGGGGTCACTCACTGACCTGAAACATGAACTCAGTCTCTCTCTCTCTCCACAGATGCTGCAAGACTGCTGAGTATTTCTAGCACTTTCTGTTTTTATTTCAGATTTCCAGTGTCTTGCTTTCGTAAGGAGATATTAGGACAGGTGACCAAAAGCTTGGTCAAAGAGGTCGGTTTTAAGGAGCATCTTAAAGGAGGAGAGAGAGACGGAGAGGTTTAGGGAGGGAATTCCAGAGCTTAGGGCCCAGGCAGCTGAAGGCACGGCCGCCAATGGTGGAGCGATTAAACTCAGGGATGTACAAGAGACCGGAATTGGAGGAGTGCAGAGATCTTAGAGAATTTTACGGCTGGAGGCGGTTACAGGGATAGGGAGGGAGCGAGACCTTGGAGGTATTTGAACACAAGGATGAGACTTTTAAATTGGAGCCATGTCCGGCCTGGGAGCCAGTGTAGGTCAGTGAGCACGGGGGTGATGGGTGAACAGGATGTGGTGTGAGTTGAGAGTTTTGGCACAACAGTCATTTCCTCACGCCACGTTCTCTCCTCATTCCAGTCCTCAGTATTAGCTTCTCTGTGCAGCTGAACGGGGGAAGGGTTTAAACCTGAAGAGAGGGGGAAATCACCTTCAGAATTCTTGTATACCTTTCCCCCCCCCACCCCACTTCTCCATCCTGACACCCAACTATGAACAATACTGTTAACCACGGCCTGTGATTATCTGCTTAAACTGCCCTTAACTACAAGAAGTATATGTGGAATAAATTGGGAGGGTGAAGTCCCTTTAACAGTGTCTACCCCTGTAAAACAGTGTGTGCTAGATTGCAAGGGTGTAAATGTTTGGCATGTTCTATAAATTGAAGGCTTGGCTCTTGGTTTGTTTGTTATTCAGACCCCTTGAGTTCCTTGTAGCCTGCTGCCAGAAAGGCCATCTACGTTTTCAAAAACAAATCATGAAACGCAAGGGAAATGAGCTGGGACATGGGAATTTGCTGAGTGTAAACAGATTCTGTTGTGCACTGCAAGTCGAGTGTTAGTGTGGAGCTCTTGCTCTGGAGGCCGAAGGTTGTGGTCACGGGCTTTGCCTGCCTGAGGGAGGTCAGCCATATTGGGGTTCAAAGGTTAAACTGAGTCCCCATCGGATTCTTTACAAGATGGGGACAAATGAGGTGGTCTCACCCATCCGAGCAAAAATCTACTCTTCAATCCCCCCTCAGGGCATTCAGTTGTTTCTTAATTGCTTTGAGGAATCTTCCCTCCACTACGCTACTTGGGACTCCATTCCATTTATTGACCATTCTTTGTGAGAAGAAATGTGTGACATTAGTTCTAAATTTGCTTCTTGGATTCCCTGTCTGTTTGCCTCATTGGAATTGTTTAGTTTGATGTGGTTTTCTGCGTCTATCCTTCCCATACCATGTATAATGCTTTACACCGCCAAGATTATCCCTCAGTTGCCTCCCTTTAAGGATGAATTTTGTTTTCAGTTTTTCCTCATGAATTCATCTTTTTGATCAGACTTTTAGTTCTTCTTTAAACAAAGGAGGAAAGACTTGCATTTCTATAGCGCCTTTCACAACCTCAGGACATCCCAAAGTGCTTTGCAGCCAATGAAATACCTTTTGATGTGTAGTCACTGTTAAGGTAGCAGCCAATTTGTGCACAGCAAGCTCCCACAGACAGCAATGTGATGATGATCAGAATCTGTTTTTAGGAGCTGGATTTTCATTCCAGGGTCGGGACCCAATTCCATGTCTGCACGGCTGGTGCAAAGCTATCTTCAAGTGTAAATGATCTAATTTGTTCGGGTGTGAGTATGGTGTACAATCAGCGGCACTGGGACCGACATGGAGGTGGGAAGTGACTCCAGACTGCAATGTTGAAAGGCAGACAGCAGCCAGACAGAGCTCCCTGTTGCCTTGCAGAATGGCGCAGACAGCAGACTAGAAATGCTATGGTGCAAACAAGTGGCTAAATGGTGAACAGGAAGGCAGGTGAAGCATGATGTTTCAATCACACTTATTTTTGATTTCTTTGAATAAGTATTGACAACATCCAACTGCATTGCTCCCGACAGTTAATCACTTAAGTGCACTGGACCGTTCATTCCTCCCACTCTCCTCTTTGAAAATTCCCTTCTGGCCCTCCCCAGCCCATTAACAAGCTCCTCAAGGAGCTTAACATGCAGTTAATTGGAGTCAAGTGGGTTCCCGACACTCCACCCCCTACCCTCACTTTGAAAACTGGAGCGCTGTTCCGGAGGCATCGGAATCTAGAGACGCATTCCAGGAACGCAATCTTCAATTTGCGATGCCAACCTTGCTCGCCCCAAAGCGCTTTGAAAATCCAGCCCTGGGTGTTGTTAAAGGATAGATATTCAAATCACACGACAGAAATTTGAGCACATAATCCAGGCTGACACTCCCAGTGCAGTACTGAGGGAGTGCTGCACTGTCGGAGGGTCAGTACTGAGCGAGTGCTGCACTGTCGGAGGGTCAGTACTGAGGGAGTGCTGCACTGTCGGAGGGTCAGTACTGAGGGAGTGCTGCACTGTCGGAGGGTCAGTACTGAGGGAGTGCTGCACTGTCTGAGGGTCAGTACTGAGGGAGTGCTGCACTGTCAGAGGGTCAGTACTGAGGGAGTGCTGCACTGTCGGAGGGTCAGTACTGAGGGAGTGCTGCACTGTCGGAGGGTCAGTACTGAGGGAGTGCTGCACTGTCTGAGGGTCAGTACTGAGGGAGTGCTGCACTGTCTGAGGGTCAGTACTGAGGGAGTGCTGCACTGTCTGAGGGTCAGTACTGAGGGAGTGCTGCACTGTCTGAGGGTCAGTACTGAGGGAGTGCTGCACTGTCGGAGGGTCAGTACTGAGGGAGTGCTGCACTGTCTGAGGTGCCGTCTTTCTGATGAGACATTAAACCGAGGCCCTGTCTGCCCCCTCAGCCACTATTTGAAAAAGAGCCAGGGGAGTTCTCCTCAGTGTACTGGCCAATGGCTATCCCTCAACGAAAATCACTGAAATTATTTTTCCTCTCATTATCACATTACTGTTTGTGGGAGCTTGCTGTGCGCAAATTAGCTTCTGCATTTCCTGCATTACAGCAGCGACTATACTTCAAAAGTATTTTATTGGCTGTGAAGCACTTTATGTCGTCACGAGGCTGAGGAAGGCACTATATAAATGCATGTTTTTCCCTCTTCCCCTCTCTTTACTGCTTGTTGTAATCCCTGTATTGGTCTGTTAGTTGGGGTGGTGTACAGGAGTTCCAAGTTAGCGCTTTGTGTGTTGCATGAGTTTAACTTGAAGAAGCTGAGCACTGATCCAGCACTGTCATACCAGCTCCCTTCCTCACCGTAAAAGGAAAACCCAAATTTTCTTTCCAGATTTGGCAGGGTGGCTTTTGCCTTGAATTGTTGCTGAACCTGGGCCATTGTCATAGATCTTCAACCTGTCCAGAGATCCCAGGAAATGGGTACTGTTCAACAACATACTGCCAAGCAGTTCATCAAGCAGGCTGAGTGGGGAAATGATGCGGCTTTTCCCCAATCATTCTGCTGCTCCATGTCGCTTGGCACTGGGTGAAAAAAAAGTGGGAGTGAGCGAGTGATTCAGTGGGTTAGGCACCAGACGTCCGCCTCTGGGATGCGAGTTCAAATCAAGCACAGTCTGAAAGGACGTAGCCCTCCTCTGTCTGCCTGCCTTGAGGGATCCAGGTGAATGAGCGTGGGAGTTCGCTGATAAATTGTCAATATTGCAGATATGGCTGATGTGTAAAATGGAAATGTTACTGTCGGCTGGACTGTGGTACATTGTGGAGGTAGAGTGGAGATCATTACCCTCTGGTTAATGGTTAGATCTAACTTGGGAGGGTTTTCTTTGTGCTGAGTGAGAGCCTGAAATGAAAAGTCCTGTTCCCCAGCATCAAAATCCCCCGTCTTCAACACAAAAGTTCACAGAAAAAGTTTCAAAGGAGACCGTTATTAATTTATTAGTTAAATGGGGAACTCCAAAATTCCATTACAGCCCCTTTCACAACCTCAGGGCATCCCAAAGCACTTTACAGCCAATGAAGTACTTTTGAAGTGTTGTCACTGTTGTAATATAGGGAAGGCGGCAGCCAATTTGTGCACAGTAAGATCCCACAAACAGCAATGTGAAAATGACTGGGTTATCTATTTTTTGTGATGTCGATGAGGGATAAATATTGTCCGGGACACGAGGGGGAACTCCCCTGATGGTCTTCGAAATATTGACGTAAGATCTTTTATGTCCGCTTGGGAGGGAAAACAGGGCCTCGGTTTAAAGTCAAATCCAGAAGTCAGCACCACTGACTGTGTGGCACTCTCTCAGTACTGCACTGGAGTGTCACCTAGAGTGTTGTGCTCAGGTTTCTGGAGTGGGACTTGAACTCACAACTTTGTGTACTCAGAGTTGAGAATGCTACCCATGGCGTCGCAGCCAAGACAAAGAAGGATGGGAGGAAGCTCGTGTGGAGTATAAACACTCTGAATGTTGGTTCATGGGATGAGTATTGTCTGTTAATCGGATCGGATTAAAGACATAACCACCACAGGTCAAAAAGAGTTTAATCAAAGTTTGATGAGCGGAGCAGGAATGAAATTCAGTTTAAATATTATCTGAGTGGCTGTATAATGTCTACTTAATTTGTGGGTTTGATTGAGGGGAAAGCAAGGATACAGCTGGAGAGAATTTTCTGATCTCAAGCCAAGCATCCTGTTGGAGGGGTGAGTTTGAACAGTGACAGACACGGGATATAAAAAGAAGGAAACACTCAGCAGGTCAGGCAGCATCTGTGATTAGAGAAACAGAGTTAACGTATCAGATCTGTGGCCTTGCAGCATTTTCTGTTTTCGTTTCAGTTTTCCAGCGTTGGTAGTATTTTACTTTAGTTTGGGAATAGAAGGGTTTTGTAGAAACAGTATGAGTGTTTTGTGTCCGCCTTCAAAGTTGACGGTTTAAGCCCAGTCCCTGAAATCTGATGAACGGTCACAGACCTGAAACATCGACTCTGTTTCTCTCTCCACAGATGCTGCCTGACCTGCTGAGTATTTCCAGCACTTTCTGTTTTTATCCCTGAAATCCTGTCTGGGAGACTTTTACATATGTTCTTACCTGGAGACTTAAGGTAGCAGTTATACTGCACTCTGTGAGCTCGTCCTGCTGCAGAGGACTGGGAAAGCTAACATGAATGTAGGAGGAATCGAAATAGAACAGTTTTAAAAAATCAAGCTTGAAATACTCAGCAGTAGCTTTTTGTTTCTTTATCAGTGAAGATACTGTCGCCTAGGAATTGCTCTAGGCAATAGCTTACAGCATAGAGGGAAAAGAAAGACTTGCATTTATGCAGCACCTTTCACATCCTCAGGATGTCTCAAAATGCTTTACAGACAATGAAGCACTTTTGAAGTCACTTGTAATGTAGCAAACGCGCAACCAATTTGCACACAGCAAGATCCCACAAACATCCACCTGAGGGGACAGACGGGGATTCGGTTTGATGTCTCAACGGAAAGGCGGGACCTCTGACAGTGCAGCACTCCCTCGGTGCTGACACTGGGAGTGCCAGTCTAGATTTTGAACGCACAACCTTCTGACTCAGAGGCGAGAGTAGGCCATTCAGGCCATACCTCCTGTGCCAGCTCCTGGAAGGAATTATTCCCTATTTCTCATCCCCTTCCTCGTTCCCCAGATCCCTTTAAATTTTTTCTTCAAATATTTATCTACTTTCCTTTGAAGAGCGATTCTGGATTCTGCTTCCACTTCTGTTTGTGGAAGGGCATTCCACGTCCTAACAACTCTCCGTAAATATTTTCCTCTAATTTAGCACTTGTTTGACATTCCTCTGTTTTTGTGGAGATGCTAACTTCATTAAAATAACCTGTTTGAGGCCTGGGTTATGCTGGTCAGTTCTACCAGTGCATTGTGTTTATTAATATCGCTATCGTTAATTTCACTGTCCCCGTTACAACAACAATTGGTTGTATCTATGTAGCACCTTTAGCATAGTAAAATATCCCAAGGCACTTCATAGGGGTTTTACTGGGCAAAATTTGATATCAAGTTGCTTAAGGAGATTTTAGGGCAGGTGCTCAAAAGCTTGATCAATGAGGTAGATTTTGAGGAGCATCTTAAAGGAGGAGAGAGAGAGGCGGAGAGGTTTAGGGGGGGAAATTCCAGAGCTTAGGGCCCCAGGCAGCTGAAGGCACGGCCTCCAATGGTAGAGCAATTAAACTCAGGGATGCTCAAGAGGCCAGAATTGGAGGAGCACAGAGATCTCAGAGGGTTGCAGGGCTGGAGGAGGTTACAGAGATAGGGAGGGTTGTGGGGCTGGAGGAGGTTACAGAGATAGGGAGGGTTGTGGGGCTGGAGGAGGTTACGGGGATATGGAGGGGCGAGGGCCATGAGGAAACCAAGGATGAGAATTTTATAATCGAGGCATTGGCAGATCCGGAATTCTTATTGTTCAGCCGGCACAGGGTGCGATGGGCGATCTGAACTCATTGTTACTGTTTGGACAAACTTTGTGTTTCTCCTAATGCCATGCAGTGTTTATTGATAATCTTTCACCGTCTAAATAATATATGAGAGCTCAAAGCTGGAGAGTCAACAGATGAAGCATCTCTCTGGACCCAGCTATTCAATTGAAGCAATAACGCAGGCTGAGAATGTGACCGTTGCTTTATTTCCACGGAAATGCTTTCTGTCCACTTGACCCCTATTGATACTGGGGTGAGGGCTGAGCACAGCTGCCAGCCTGGGCTGTAAAGCAGTTAGTAAAGTAATGGACCCTCAAACCACCTCCCCCACTCTTTCCCCCCCCCCCCTGCCCCCCTCATCCCCTGTGGTCACTGAAGGGGAACCTTTAACATCAGAATGAAGGGTAGGATCATAAAGATGGGAGGAAGTTGAAATACATGGTGAAAATTTTCAGTGGGGTGTTGATACTTGGTCCCAATCTCTTGGCAGCTCTGATAATTGAAATACAATGGCCCAGTTTCAACCCATGCAGCAGGACTGTCCACAGGAGGATTAACATTTAAAATTCAAACTCCAAGATACAACCCAGCTGTTTACATTTTTACAAACCCCAGATCCAGCCACCAACGCAGCTCCTGCTAAAGAACTGCCCCTCTCTCCTTCAAACTAGCGGCTGTGGGATCTTTTACACCCACCTGCGATGGCAGACAGTGCCTCTGTTTAATGTCTGATCTGAGAAACAGCACCTCTGACAGAGCAGCACTCCCTCAGTGCCGCCCTGTGAGTGGAGTATGTTCTCAGGACCCTGGATTGGGACTTGAACGCACCACCTTCTGACTCGGGGGTGAGAGTTTGACTCTCTGAGCCACAGCATTAAGGAGTACAAAGGCTGACTGGCATTGTGCCACTTTGTATTGTCACTTTGACTGGCCACGTGGTGCAGCACAAGGAGTATAACTCCAGTCGGCTGGGTCTCGCTTTGTTCTTAGTCGCTGCTGGTCTGTAACTGCACAGTCGCACTGCCAGGACCGTGTCTCTCTGGCTCGACTGAATGAGAGCTCGAAACTCCTTCGCTGCCTGCTCATTGGTTACAGAGTTGGCTGCTGGTCTGTCTCCCCCACCCCCGATCTCTCTCTCTCTCTCTCTCTCTCTCTCTCGCCCCCCTCCCCCCCCGACCCCCCAAATCTCTCTCTCTTCACCTCCCCTCTTCTCCCTCCTCCCTCTTCTCCTCCCCCATTGCTCCCCCCCACCCCCCTCACTCCACGACATGTGCAGGTACATCTAATGTTTTATTACTGGTGTCAGCCATGGCTCGGTGGCCTGCAGTCTGGTCTCAGACTCAGGGGTTGTGAGTTCGAGTCCCAGTCCAGAGTCTAGACCAGACAGGGCGGAGAGGGGGTTCTTGCTGCAGATTGATCCGTGCAGCGATTCTGTAACTACTATCCGCCCTGTTGACAGGTTTTGCATTCTGAAATCAGGGATGCCCTTCCTTTTTGTTTCAAGGACGGCCCTTCGTATGGATTTAGAGAGAGTGTTAATATTACATGAAGCCTAATTATTGTGTGAATAATTCATGAGGGCGATAGTGATTGAATTTAAGGAAGGCACTGAATTTACTTTATTCCTTTATCTCTTGCTTCTCCTTCTTCCGGTGTTGGTGACTGATGCAGTGTAAAACGGTAAACAAAATGGGTGACGGAGCAAGCAACATTATCAAGTGCTCGGGTATTGTTGCATTCCAGCTCGCACATCCTCCCTACTCTCCCAAGCTGTTCTGTTGAAATGCAGTACCGTCCGCCCCAGCAAAAATTACCAACGGAGGCCAATCGTTCAACCTTCACCCACATAGCAGCAGCCCAAGAGCATTTGACAAACACTTCACTTCCTTTTACCTCAAGGGCATGATGGCAAAGACAGACACTTCTTGCATCATCAATAGAACTCAGCAGTAAAGGGCATGACCTTTGGAGTGCCAATGGCATCATATTCCCAGGTTTTCCGTAGGATCTCTCAGCACAGAAGGAGGCCATTCAGCCCATCGTGTCTGTGCTGGCTCTTTGAAAGAGCTGTCCAGTTATTCCCACTCCCCCCCCCCCGGTCTTTCCCCACAGCCCTGCAAATTTCTCCTTTTCAAGTATTTATCCCTTTTTGAAAGTTACTATTGAATCTGCTTCCACTGCCCTTTCAGCCAGTGCGTTCTCGATCACAACAAACAAAAAATTGCATTTTCACTTTGGTTCTTTTGCTGATTTAAATCTGTGTCCCTCTGGTTACTGACCCGCCTGTCAGAGGAAGCAGTTTCTCCTTATTTACTCGATCAAAAACCTTCTTCATTTTTGAACACCTCTATTAAATCTCCCCTTAACCTTCTCTGCTCTAAGGAGAACAATCCCAGCTTCTCCAGTCTCTCCACGTAACTGAAGTCCCTCATCCCTGGAACCATTCTAGTAAATCCCCTCGGGTCCCTCTCCAAGCCCTCAACCATTGTCCTAAAGTGTGGTGCCAGAATTGAACACAATCCTCCATTTGCAGCCGATCCAGGGGTTTACAAAGGTTTCGCATTTTGCTCTTGTACTCTATGGCTCTATTTATAAAGCCCAGGATCCTGTATTTTTTTTTCACTGCCTTATCGACTTGTCCTTCAAAGATTTATGTTCTGTGGGATTTGTGATCTCCCGTCAAGTTAAATCCCTCATGTAATAAAAGAAGGAACTTGCATTTATAAAGCAGCTTTCACCTCCTCCAAGATCCTATCTGCCCTCTCAGCTGAATGTGAAAGAGCAGGGGAGTGCTCCCTGGACCAATATTTATCCCTTATCCAACATCACAAAGAAAAAATCTTGTTATTGTCACGTTGCAATTTGTGGGATCTTGCTCTGCATAACTTGGCTGCTGTGTTTCCTGCATTGCAACAGTGACTATACTTTGCAAGTATTTCATTGGATGTAAAGGCGCTATAGAAATGCAAGTCTTTCTTTCTATTGTCTTGTAGCCAAAGCACCAGGTGAATGTGGGCGAGCCATTGGCAGTGGTCATGGTTTCCATGTGAACCACATTATCCTGGGGCCCCCAACAGTCAGTTTAAAAGTGATGTTATATTAGAGGCTGTAATCCAGAGAAACCCCAATGACTAGCTCTGCCAGTGGCTCAGATACCCAGCTGGTGAGGCAGTGCCAGCGGACCAGAGTCCCAGCTTTGAAACGTGCCCCATGCTGCTGATCTCCGGGGCTGAAAGGGTTAAATTAAGAGGACAGGTCACACAGACTGGGCTTGTATTTATTGGAGTAGAGAAGATTAAGGGGTGATCTAATTGAAGTGTGAAGACTATTAAAGGATTTGATAGGGTCGATAGGGAGAAACTATTTCCTCGGGTGGGGGGGTGGGGGGGAAGAGTCCAGAACAAGGGGGAATAACCTTAAAATTGGAGCCAGGCCGTTCAGGAGTGATGTCAGGAAGCACTTCTTCACACAATGGGGAGTGGAAATCTGGAGCTCTTTCCCCCGCCCCGAAAAGCCGGAGGTCAATTGAAAATTTCGGAGCCAAGATTGATTGATTTCTGTTACGCAAGTGTATTAAGGGTTACAGAACCAAGGCAGGTGGATGAAGTTAAGACACCGATCAGCCATGATCTAATTGAATAACGGAGCAGGCTTAAAGGGCTGAATGGCCTTCTCCTGTTCTTATGCTCCTTTACTGGGAGGGTAGTTTCAGGACTGTAATTGTCCTGCAATCATAGCTACAGAGATCCAGCATTCTCCCTGCATGTGATTCATGTAATTAATGACTTGACTTGAACCCTCAATCGGATTAAGCTCCACATAATTGTCAACCAGTCCATGATAATGAATTGACTGTCGCAGCAGAACTGTAGACTTCCTCTTATGGTGCTCCGTGCACAATTCCCAGAAATAGGAGCACTGCATGACACAAACTATTGCCAAATTGTCAAACTGCTTTGAGAAATAAATAGCCTGCAGCAAAGATCCCGTTAATTTTTTGTTTTTAAAAAGAGTGCTGAGCAGTTTCGGCTGGTAAACACTCTCTGCAACAGAACAAATGGTGTCTGGAGGATCCATCACTAAGCTGAACTGTTTGTGACGACAATAATATAAAAGTACAATACTGCAGATGCTGGAAATCTGAAATAAAAACAACGTGCTGGAAATACTCAGCAGGTCTGGCAGCATCTGTGGAGAGAGGGAAGCAGAGTTAATAAAAACAGAGCGTGCTGGAAATACTCAGCAGGTCTGGCAGCATCTGTGGAGAGAGGGAAGCAGAGTTAGCATTTCAGGTCTGTGACTTTTCATCAGAAGTGTTTGTGACGACAGTCTGGTTGTGCATTTATTGCCTCTGTGCCTAACACTAAAGCCTTGATAGCTCCTATTGTTGGCTTCTTTCAAGAAACACTGCTAACCCTTTCACCCTTTGCTCAACTCATGAATCTTGACGGTGTATGCTACATTTGATCCAGTCCCAAATTCCTGTTTAACATCAGTGTCAGCTGTGGCACGGTTGGTAGCACTGTTGCTTTGGAGTCCGAAGGTTGTGGGTTCAAACCCACTTGAGCACTTCAATACTGAGGGAGTGCTGCACTGTCAGAGGTGCCATCTTTAATTCAGAAGGTTGTGAATCTTTGGAACTCCCTAGCCCAGGGAGCTGCGGACGCTCAGTCGTTGAGTGTATTCAAGGCTGAGATTGATAGATTTTTGGACACCAAGGGATATAGGCATTGAATCATAGAAAGTTTAAGGCACAGAAAGAGGCTACTTGGCCCATCGTGTCTGTACTGGCTGAAAAACGATCCACCTATTCTAATCCCACCTTCCAGCATTTGGTCCATAGCCCTGCAGTTTACAGCACTTGAGGTGCATATCCAAACTCCTTGAGAATGAGTTGAGGGTTTCTGCCTCAACTACCTTTCAGGCAGTGAGTTCCAGACTCCCACCACCCTCTGGGTGAAAAAGTTTTTCCTCCTCTCCCCTCTAATTTTTCTACCAATCACTTTAAATCTATGCCCCCTCGTCACTGACCTCTCTGCTAAGGTGAATAGACCCTTCACCTCCACTCTATCCAGGCCCCTCAACATTTTGTACATTTCAATCAGATCGCCCCTCAACCTTCTCTGTTCCAAGGAGAACAACCCCAGCCGATCCAATCTTTCCTCATAGCTGCATTTTTCCAGTCCTGGCAACATCCTCATAAATCTCCTCTGTATCCTCTCTCGTGAAATTACATCCTTAAATATTGTAGGAAGGTAGAGTTGAGGTCAAAGACCAGTCACAATCATATTGAATGGTGGAGCAGGCTCAAGGGGCTGAATGGCCGACTCCTGCTCCTGTTTCTTATGTTTTTATATAATCGCAAACCTTTCTTCTCTGTAGCTACACTAACCTGGGGTAAATCTGTCATCATAAAACAGGTCCGTTTACCCACAAAACATTCCTTCTTTTAACGAGCCATCTGTTTTTCAGGTAAAACATTCTGGGGAAATTTGAGTTGAAATCGTTAAAGGATGTTTCTCACTCATCACTTCTGGTTCCAATCTTCCTACCTCCCACTCAATGAATTCTCATCTGTTTAAACTTATATTACATTTGGGCTCAAGTATGTGTGGGTGTGGAAGCAGGGACATCGAGCACAGATGGATTTTTTTTTTGCTCTGTAATTTTCATCCCATCTCTACCCAGGTAATAGTCGGTGTCTCAACCGTCATCCCCCCAAGCATCTGTCGGCTATTCAAATGGCGAAGATCCTAGCTGAGCCTGAACTTGCCCACTATCCACAACTGCACATGTGAGAAGAGGGAGCCAGTCAACTGAGGGCTGGTCCTCTATTCCCCATTCACATGCAGAGACCCATTGAAGCTTATGAAAGGATTTGATACAGTAGACATAGAGAAGATGGTTCCACTTGTGGGAGAAACCAGAACTTGGGGTCATAAACATACGACAGTCACTAATAAATCCAATAGGGAATTCAGGAGAAACGTCTTTATCCAGAGAGTGGTGAGAATGTGGAACTCACTACCACAGGGAGTGGTTGAGGTGAATAGTATCGATACATTTAAGGGGAAGCTGGATAAACACACGAGGCAGAAAGGAATAGAAAGAGATGCTAATCGGGTGAGATGAAGAGAGGATGAGAGGAGGCTCGTGTGAAGCCGAAACATCATCATGGAGCAGTTGGGCCGAATGGTCTGTTTCTGTGCTGTAAATACTGTGTAAGTTCTCTTAATGACTCTCTGGCTGGCATTGGCTGATTCAACAAGTGTTTGTGGGATCTCCTGGTTCATATTTGCACTGAAGTGTGTAAGTCCCAACAGATACATTCAGTGCAAAAACGACCCCTAGCAGAAATTTAGATGCAGGGTAGTTTTAAGTGCTGCAGTCAGTAAGTAGGGAAATCAGACTTCTGATGTCCATAGGTTTCCAGAATTATATCTAGTTGTCCTAATTTATCCTGTAATTTGGTCTGGAGCAGTTGGGGTCAGAACCTCCTGATTTCAGTCTTGACTCTGTCATTGTAGTAAAGGGGACTGGGCTGCCTAGTTGGGATAACTCATTTCAGCAGTGCGCAATGTTTGATAGTTTTTGACTCCCATTTGCATCTGTTCTAACATTGGCAGCTGCGTTTTCAGCTGCCTGGGCCCTAAGCTCTAGAATTCCCTTCCTAAACCTCTCTCCGTCTCTCTTTCCTCCTTTAAGATGCTCCTTAAAACCGACCTCTTTGACCAAGCTTTTGGTCACCTGTCCTAATATCTCCCGATGTGGCTCGGTGTCAATTTTTTTATATCCTCCTGTGAAGCACCTTGGGAGGTTTTGCTCCATTTAACATGTTTTATAAATAAATTGTTGTTCAATTTGCATTCAAAGAGGAGCCATTTCACATTTCATTTTCCACAATTTGTTTTAGAATGTTGCATTGGTTATAGAATAACTGGAATTGTGTAAAAACAAACTATAAACAGTCTGAACTTTTTTAATATCGCAAAGCCAATTGCCCCATCTGTTCCTAATAAATCTAATTTACACTGTTCGTTCCACTCCACTGTTCGCCTGGGGGAGAACTTAACTGCACTCATTTCATCCACATGTTTGTCAAATGTTAAGGTTGGCAGAGAGCAGTTTGGGCACTTGGCGTTCTAATATGCAAATCATATAACCCATTCCATGTCCTTTAAGTATCCACAGGAGAATAATCAGACAAAAATTTGCCTCTTGGCTAAAGAAGGAGATATTAAGACTGGGGCTTGGTCAAAGATATAGGTATTAAAGCTGTTTCTTAAAGGAGGAGAGAGGTTTGGGGAGGGAATTCCAGAGTTTAGGGCCCAGGTAACTGAAGGCACAGCCCCCAGTGGTGGGGGGATTAAAATCAGGGTCTTAGCATAAGGGGTCAGCCATTTAGGACTGAGATAAGGAGGAATTTCTTCAATCAGAGGGTGGTGAATCTTTGGAATTCTCTACCCCATGGGGCTGCGGAGGCTCAGTCGTTGAGTATGTTCAAGACAGAGATCGATAGATTTCTAGATATTAAAGAAATCAAACGATATGGGAATAGTGCAGGAAAATGGCATTGAGGTAGAAGATCAGCCGATCTAGTTAAATGGTGGAGCAGGCTCGAGGGGCTGAATGGCCTATTCCTGCTCCTATTTTCTATGTTCAAGAAGCCAGAATTGGAGGAGTGCAGATGGTTGTGGGACTGGAGGAGGTTACAGAGATAAGGAGGGGCGAGGCCATGGAGAGAGAATTTTAAAATTGAGGAGTTGCTGGACCGGGAGTCAGTGTAGGTCAGCGAGCACAGTCGGGTAATGAGTGAACGAGACGTGGTGTGAGAATTAAATGGTGGGGTCAGTTGTCGATTAGGCTAGAGGTTGGAACGCTGTCTATGTGGTGAGGTCAGGTAAGCAACTTTAGACATTCTGAATCTGGAATTGAGTGCAATGTGGCTATTTTGTATTTGACTGTATGGTGGCTGTAATGTGGATGGGATCACTGATTGTTTACGATATTTTATAGGTGGGATTAGGGGATGACTCATTCAAATACCATTACCCTTAAAAAATGTGTGCTAGTTTGAGCAAATCAACTCTGAGACTTGCACTGCCTGAGCTCACCTTGTTAACCAGTCGTAAAGCAGCAATAAGCACAGTACAATGAGGTTGCACTGGTCACAAGAGCTGGCAGTTTGGTGGAAGAGTTGTGTAGTGGTGGATGGGAGCGGGGAGGGGTGTTAAAGAAGGTTGGGTCTAATTTCTCTCTCTGCTCGGTTTAGGTGGACCAGATGCCAGAAGAAGTGAATATTGATGATCTGTTGGAACTTCAGACTGATGACGAGCGAGGGAGTAAATTACAGGTCGGGGTCTAAATCTGACACACTCGGGGCCGAGGGAAAAGTCACCTCTGTTCATTAATTGAGCTTCTAAAATGTAACTTTTTATTTTGCAGATTATGTTTACAACTTGCAGCAAAAACACAGATGTAAGTATTCTTTGTCTTTTTAAAATTCACTTCTCCTTCCCAGCCCTCCGGGCAATGAAGTAGTGGCGATATTTGCCTCCTAGGTTTTTTACTTGGGTGTTTTATTTACTTGGGATTGGGATTTTGCAGTCAAAACATTTTGAAAACCACAGTATTAAGGAAAATCTGAGAGGACTGAAGATTGTAAAGCCATTACCGGGTTCATACCAAGGGTTGATTCCTGTCTAGTTTTTGGAAAGATGATCTGGGGCTTTGAACTCACTATCCTGAAAAAAAATAAACCATTGCATTTTTGGATTTTTCCACAGAGAGAATTTGGGGCAGAATTATATTGAAGGATTGTGCTTTTAAAACAAGGTGTATTTATGCAATTTTTTTTTTTCAAAAAGAGGTGCTTGGATGAAAGGTGATGAAAATGCTAATGAGCTAGGCCTTTATGTTGATTCACTAATAAGAAAATTATTAACTTGTCTCAGCAATCAAACCCATTGGGAAGTATCTGGTCCTGCAGCAGTTGTCTGCTCTAAGCTTTCCTCTCATGTTGTGAATCCAGGGACACAAGCTGGAAGGGCAGGCTTTCACCAGGCTCAGAATGATAATGCAGGAGGGTAGTTAGGAATTATTTTGTTTAAATCAAACAAGGTGATGTGGAGAAGGATTGCGTGTTCATTGTTTTGTATTATTACACAAAGTCCAGTTGTGCTGATGGAATTAAGAGAGCCTGAGCATAGCTGTTTCTCTGTGTGGTCACTTGCTTCATGATTTGTTTTGATGCTTTTTCCAAGTGCATTTTTGGTCTGGCTTCAGAAAGATTCCAGAGGCTCTTGAAGTCTCATGTGTAAGACAGAAATATTTATTTTGATCACAAGGGGTACGTTCCTGGGTTCCACTGTTGTATCAATACATAAGGGGCAGCGTGGGTCTACTCCAGTACATAAGGAATGCAGAGTCTACTTATGGAAGCAATTGATGCTGCTGAACCTTGGAAGGAATCCACAGCCAACCTGAATTTGTAACAAATATCAAAAACTTTTATTTTTAAAAAACTGTATTTCTGGAGTATTCCTGAATTTTCGTCAGCACAGAAAGCATTGGAAATCAGATCCCAGCTTGTCCAACCTCCTGTTTGCATTTGGCAAGCGGTGTCATTCAAACTGTGATCGTGACGATGAACCTTTCGTGTTTCACATTCCACCTTGAATAATTCTCCTAATAGCCTCGGGCTCTCTCTGCTACTTCCTGTGCTTGTGGTGAGAAGTTTGTTAATGTAATTCCCAAACAGAGACATGAGCATTTCCTTTCTTCCTCAACATGAGAAGAGTCTAAACTATTAAAGTGCCCATATGGAACCGTTGATTCAGTGTTGCTATCTACTTGGAATTATTAGGAGTGTGATCTAGAAATCTGTAACTGGAGATTTTTTCTTTACTATATATGGGCGGCACAGTGGTGCAGTGGTTAGCACCGCAGCCTCACAGCTCCAGCGACCCGGGTTCGATTCTGGGTTCTGCCTGTGCGGAGTTTGCAAGTTCTCCCTGTGACCGCGTGGGTTTCCGCCGGGTGCTCCAGTTTCCTCCCACAGCCAAAGACTTGCAGGTTGATAGGTAAATTGGCCATTGTAAATTGCCCCTAGTGTAGGTAGGAAAATGGTGGGGATGTGGTAGGGAATATGGGGTTAATGTAGGATTAGTATAAATGGCGGGCAGCCATAAAGACAGGGCTAAAATGTGGCGAGTCGAAGAGACTTAGTAGTTGGCAGGAAAAAAGACAGAGGCGCAAGGGGAGAGCCAACTGTGCAACAGCCCCGACAAACAAATTTCTCTGCAGCACCTGTGGAAAAGCCTGTCACTCTAGAATTGGCCTTTATAGCCACTCCAGGCGCTGCTTCACAAACCACTGACCACCTCCAGGCGCGTATCCATTGTCTCTCGAGATAAGGAGGCCCAAAATAGAAAAGTATAAATGGGTGGTTGTTGGTCAGCACAGACTCGGTGAGCCAAAGGGCCTGTTTCAGTGCTGTATCTCTAAATAAATAAAAATAAATGTTTCCTTTATGAATTAGTTTCTTTCCAACTTCCTTGTGAGTGTGCAAGAATAGTGGGAATGTGGAATAGGGAATGCTGGAGGGAAAGGTATACCAAGGTAAACTAAACACTAAAATAGCATACCAAGGTATGCCAACATAAACTGGACCCTAAAATGTTACACCAAGTTATACCACGGTAACCTAGTCACTAGAAAGGTATACCAAGGCGTAGTGGCACTAAATTGGTATACCAAGTGTCATGCTAGGCCCCCACCTGCCAAGAATGAGGCACATTAATTTTGTCATGAACGTTGATGTTAAACTGTTACTGGAGTGAAGAAAGGACTTGTTAAACAGATAAGCTGTGGCTGGAAAAGATATTTGCATATTAACAGATGGTGATTGGAAGGACAAAGGACCATTCCCTGACACATTCAACCCACAATGGACCTTGATCACCAGGGATTGTGTGTAAGAGGAGCATTCCAGAGACTGCTAAGGTGACACAATCCAAGACGTGGTCAGACCAGTCAGTCACATGACTAACCTGCTTGGCAACCGGGATTTTTCTGAATTGTACAAACACTTTGAACTGAGAGTATCTGTTTGCTCCTGGACTGAAGATCTCTCCTGTCTGCTCCCATCTCTTTCTCACAAGCCTCTGAATCCACTGAAGACACATGAACCCCAAGAGAGAAAAGTCTGCTACTGTGAACAAGGTTTAAGAAGAATACTGGGCCCCAACTAAAAGCAGGATCTACCTACAATCAAGGACAATACAGTGAGCGCGAAGAACCGTAACAAAAACTCTTCAGATATTGCCTCAAATTTTTCCACTTTATTTATCTTCTCTTTTCTGTCTCTGTTTGCATGTGTGTCTCGCATATGCATGCTAGTGTGGGTGTGTCATGTATCCGTAGGCATCAACCGAAATAGAGTTTAAGTTTAATAAATTTCAACTTTTCTTCTTTAAATCTAAGAAAGCCTGTTTGTGCTGGTTTCTTTGCCTTATACTTGGAAAGCAGTGAACAAGGATTCACCAAGGGGGAGCTAAAAACATGGTGTGTTTAAAATTAAACCCTGTTACAGTAAGACCAGGTGAAGCCTGAAAGGGAACCCTAGACCCCTTTCTCACCTGGTCGTAACACAAGGTATACCAAGGCAAACTAGACACTAAAATAGTATACCAATGTAAACCACACCCTAAATGTTGCACCAAGGTATAACAAGGTAAACTAGACACTATAATGGTATACCACGTTATATCAAGGTAACCTGGACACTAAGATTTGATGCCTGTAAAGGGAAGCTAGATAAACACATTAGGGAGATAGGAATAGAAAGATATGCTAATAATGTGGGATCAAGGAAGGTGGGAGGAGGCTCGTGTGGAGTATAAACACCAACATGGACCTGATGGGCCAAATGGCCTGTTTCTGTACTGTATATTCTGTGT